>NC_070609.1:53670000-53972692 GCF_027172205.1 Podarcis raffonei | reverse complement strand
GTTAGCCATTTTGGATATAGTGTGAATGAGCTATGCATCAATCAGTTGCATAGCACTAATGTGGCTGACAGTGGAGACACTATCATGAGACATGGTGAGGCAGTGGAGATGAAGCCATGTGGCCTGCAGGCTCAATGCACTGGTTAGTTCTCCTACACAAATAAACAGGAATCATGCAAGAGCAAGTGCTGATTGGTGGGACTGGATGTGCCAACAACATCCCGCTCAGATGCAGTGGAGTCTGGGCCATTAGGGCAAATGAGACACTGCCCCACCAACCTCAGTCGAGATGCCTCCCAGCCCACCTGCCTTCATACTTAAAACCAAGTCAAAGGGTGATCCTGGCTATCCGCTTCCTCCTACTTAGGCCACATTCACACCATACTTTTATAAAGCTTTGATACCACTCTAAAGAGTCACAATTCCCCCCCCCAAAAAAAAGAATTATGGGAGCCATAGTTTGCTAAGAATGCTGAGAGTTGTTAGGAGACCCCTATTCGCCCCACACTGCAACAATTGACAGAGTTCCCTGTGAATATGGATTGATAGTTCAACCACTTGCAGTTCTGTGAGAGGAATAGTGGTCTCCTAATTACTCTCAGCACACTTAGCAAACAACACCTCCCATAATTCTTTGCGGGAAGCCATGACTGCTTAGTGGCACTGGCGGAGGAGGAGGAGTGTGGTGGGAGTGCACCGCCCCTGGCAGCGTGATCCCGGTGGGGTGCCACCGCGGCTACCCCCCACCCGTGCAGGGTGCCATGCCCCCACAGGTGGCATGCCACACCCCCAGGATGTGTGCCACACCCCCGGGACACACGCCAGCCCTGCCCCGCCTGCTGTCCGCCCCCCGGTGCCGGAGCATGAAGCTCCGCCACTGCTTAGTGGTATCATACTGCTTTAAATATATGGTGTGATTGAGGCGTTATTTGCAGTTTTGCCCTTGTGGAGCTCAGAACGGAGGAGGGTGGGGATAAAACTGGATTAGCTCTGCCAATCATCAGCTCTGGCTCCACCTTTTTTTTACCTCTGTGCCTTCTGTCCTATCAGTCTCAGCCACCATAGCTTAGATGGCTTTGTAAGGTCACCCAACGTACTCATGGGGAGGGGAGGTTTCTAAATGGCTGCTGGTCACAACAGCTATATGCAACCTCCAGGTTCAGAGATCTCTGGTTCCAAACTTAATTCGTTCCGGAGGTCCATTCGTAACCTGAAACCGTTCTTAACCTGAGGTACCACTTTAGCTAATGGGGCCTCCCGCTGCCACCGTGCGATTTCTGTTCTCAACCTGAGGTAAAGTTCTTAACCCAAGGTACTACTTCTGGGTTAGCGGAGTCTGTAACCTGAAGTGTTTGTAACCTGAGGTGTTTGTAACCCAAGCTACCACTGTACCCTTAAAGCACACAACTTCCTCCAAAGAACCCTAAAAACATTTGTTTACACATCATAGAGCTACAATTTCCAGTACAGTGGTACCTCAGGTTAAGTACTTTGTTCCAGAGGTCCGTACTTAACCTGAAACTGTTGTTAACCTGAAGCACCACTTTAGCTAATGGGGCCTGCTGCAGCTGCCGCTCCGCCGGAGCAAGATTTCTGTTCTCATCCTGAAGCAAAGTTCTTAACCTGAAGCACTATTTCTGGGTTAGCGGAGTCTGTAACCTGAAGCGTATGTAACCCGAGGTACCACTGTACCCTTAAGAAACTACTGTACACAGGATTCTTTGGGGGAAAGCTTGCACTTTAAATAAGCTTTAAATGCATGGCTTATACATAGCCTGTGACTTTAGCCCTTCATTCCACTGCAGGTCTAAAATGGCATCAGACTTTTATGATGCCATTTTAAATCTGCTGTGGAATGAAAATGGTAACGTCTTAGAATGGACTATACTACTTAAAATAGTAGGTGGGAAATACTTTTTTAAATGTGCTTTATATTAAACCTTCTTATTGTTATAGGTTTGTTTGCTTTACTTGAAGGGAGCTTGTTTATGTGGCGGAACACTAAAAATGTCCATACTTGGCACTTTCTCTAAATAAATCTTCTCAGGATTCTTTGGAGGAAGTCATAATAGTAAAACTAACATAAATAAAACCAACACACCTGCAGTGTAGCTAGACCCAGAAACAATGGAAATAAGTGAGTTGCAATGAAGAAATAGGTGGATTGTTCAAACTGCTGTTGATAAAGTGCTTTCTCTGTCGCATATAGGCCACCCATTTCTTTAAGAGTGATTGCACCATTTATATTCAATTTCTCTCCATCTAGCTCACTCCTCTGACCTTAAGCCATGGGAATAACCCCATAGGCATCTAACTTTGTTATCTTTACAGGAAACTTTAATTGACATTGAAAGAAAATGTGCTTATCCTGGAGCCCAGCAGATCAATACAAATTTGCAAGCTAGTAAGTTTATTTTGCTCTATCTTCCTTGAAAACCATGCAGTAAATCTCCAACTAAGGCAGGGCATTTTTGCCTCAAAGCTTGGGGTCTCATTGTTCCAAAGGTTTCAGATTGTCCAGGGAAAACCATCTCCTAGTCATACTAAAAAATAAAACAGCAACAAATTGGTCGGCCTTCAAATAGCCAGATCATTTGTGACCTGAGAAGGCCCAGTCTAAGGAGTTAAATATCTTAATCTGCTTTGTTTGTGGGTCTGACCCCATTCCCACTCTACCTTTAAAGCAGTATTGTACCACTTTAAACAATCATGGCTTTCTCCAAAGAATCCTGGGGACAGCAGCGTGCTAAAGGTGCTGAGAACCTCTATTCCCTTACTGGAGCTGCAATTCCCAGAATGATTTAGCAACCATTGCCTCTTCACAGGTAACTCTGAGGAAGGGAGTAGAGGGTCTCATAACAATGCCAAGACTACATTTCCCAAGATTCTTTGGAGAAAGCCATGACAAGTAGTATGATCACTAAATGTATAGTGCAGATGGCACCTGAAGTGCACAAGGGAAAGTAACTATTGGGGAGAATCCTGTGTTGTTAAAAACTCAGGCCCAAGAGCTGCATGTGGCCCTCCAGACCTTTCTGCCTGGCCCTTGTAACTCTCCCAGGTCTCCCACATCTTTAGCCTTGCTTCACATCCTTAGTGTTTTTACTAGGCTGGTATGTGTCCTTGAACTGTGGTAATGCCTCCTGTTTGTCTGAATGGACAATCAAGTATGTGAGTTTCTGTAGTAACTAGGCTACTTTACAAGGGTAATATATAGATTTGTTGGTCCACCTACTTTTGCTTCTGGCACTACCCACTACTGTTATGTGGCTTTCAAAAGGTTGTCTAGAAGGGAATGTGGCCCTCTTGAGTGAAAAAAGCTTTCCCACCCCTGCTTTAAAAGAGAGCCCATTCTTCAGAAAACCAAACATTTGCCTATTTTTTTATTTTTATTTTTGCCTGACACGGGCTTTCATTGAGTGTAAACTACACAGCCAGAGCTTCAGGCTTTGATGTGGCTAGAAAGTCAAATGGGAGCATGTTTGTCTTTCACCTGTCACCACTTACTCTCCCCAGCTACTGGCCAGTAGCCCAGCTAGGTTGTTTTTTGTTTGTTTCTTTGATTTTTACTAATAGGGGTTAAAAAATACAGGTGTGGTGCAAATGTCCCTTGCTCTTTGATCCTCTATTGGCATCCTGACTCCTGCTCAGACCTTGACAGCAGAGGCTGTTACTTGAGAGTAAGGGAGAGCTCTTTAGTGAGGAAAAGTTTTCATTTAGGCTCAGCAACAGGTAGGGAGTGACAACAGCCTCAAGCTAGATGGCAGGTGAGGTAAGACTGGCCCAGCTAGAAGACGTAGTTCAATTTTAAGGAGTCCAAACAGTTAAGAGCTGTGCAGGAGCAACAAAATTGTCCCAGTGGGTTGAGACACTCTCCTAAAATGCTGTCAAAGATGGGGCATGGGAAGCTTACTCATGAGACACTCATGTCTTGCAAGATTGTCAACAGTGCAGATACTCACTGTACTGTACTGCAGAGCAATGTATGGTGAGTGCACAGCTTTAAGGTAAAGCAATCATGTATTCACAACACTACAGAACTGTAGTTTTTTTAAAGAAAGTTAAATCCTCTCAGCTAACTTTAGATACTTTTAAAAAAATCACCCTCTTATTATAGCTATTATAAACAAACACAACCACTAATGAAAGGGTTTGATGTTTTGCATGAGATGGAAATACATTTCCGGCGCAGAGAAAAGACATGTTCCAACTCAAAATAGCAGCATGCCAACCCAAGTTGGTTTCATGCCTGTGTTTATTTACATGTTCAAATGCATTTACAGTGAGGTTTCTTTCCCAGCTCACATGCGCACATACTTTAGTGTCAAAGCAAATTGGCAGTGGCCTTGATCATGTTCATTATGAGACTGGATGCTAAGGTCCACTTTTGATGTCCCCAAGAAGAGGTGTTTTTCTGCACTAGTACATGTAGCTCGTACTGTTACTGACTTCTTCTTTACTATGCAATGTAGCTCATCAATCCTGCAAAGGGGTTAGTGGGGCAAGTGGGATTGGGGAGTTGGAGGCCAGAGAAGGGGTGATGAAGGGGTAGGTGGAGTTGGTAAGCAAAGTGAGCAGGGTCACAGCCCCTAGCATTTGTGTGTGTGTGTCTCTGTGTGTGTGTATGCATGGGTCTGAGTGTGTGTATGTGTGTGGGCATGCGCATGCACACACACACAACATCAGGTAAAGGAATTGTATCTGGCTTGGTCAAAATGGCTTGGTGGGCTTAATTAGACCTGTGAGCCAGTGGTGGATGCCCTGCCCCAAAGTTTATGGGTGTAATAGCTCAACTGAACTAGATCCCAGGGCTCTGGAACATTATAGAAAAAATAGTGTAACTTTAGGAGCCCAGTTCATGGCAAAACAGCTGGTACTCCAATGTTGCAGTGTGGGAGAGGATGGTGGTAAAGTGTTGGAGCATAGAGCTGTGTGTGTCATGTATACGCTGCCCTACATGTCCTATATGTTAGCCTTCTGTCTTCAGATGATGTATAGGATGCAGCCTTATTGCCAGTGTTTTGAAGTAAAACTGCCAGGTCAGATGGTTTTGGGGAGGACACCTTCTTGTCCTTTACATCAGGCAGTAATATTCCTTTGACTGGCCCTGCAATAACTCATGGGAGAGCACATGCTTTATGCTCAAAAAACCCCACGTCTGTCCCCAGTTAGAAGTAGCAGGTGATGAGAAGGAAGATCACTACCTTGTACCTTGGAGAGCTCTTGGCAGACAGAGTAGACAGTGTTGGGTTGAGTGGACAATATTCTAGCTGCAGCTGCTTATGGTCTTAGGGCTCATGCCTACTAAAGTTGTAAACCTCTGTCTGGACTAGGAATTAGGGAGAGTGTTGATTCACTTTGCATTTACAGCCCAATCTATCAAATTCACACTTTTGGTAATGAGATTGGAACTGAAACACAGCTATCCTTCAAAATTCACACTTATCCAAATAATGCGATGCGGAATTTCAACCAAGCAATGCTTGCAAAAATGTGTCTGTTAGGGGAATGTTTTCATTAAAATGAATACATTAATGAAAACAACATACAAAATTCATTATATCAGGATAAATTGCTAGCCACAATATGTACATGGCAAGACTGCATACAAAAAATGTGTTTATTAGGAGAAATTTGCACTAAAATGTCAAAGAATATGCATGAGTATTTTTATTTTATTTTAGGAAGAAAAATCACAAATTGCTACAGATATGTGAAGGACCGAATTTAAGATTGGGGGGGGGGGAAATGAGACAATGGGAGATTTGAAATTGACAGATCCTTCCCTCCCTAGTGTGGAATATTGTGTTCACACGTGGTAAAAATTGCAAGTAATAGAAATGACTAAAGTTGAACTCCCCTCTTATGAATACATTTACTATATATCCCACTTTTCCTCCAAGGAGCTCAAGGCTCCCTCCTTCCCTCTCTCAACAACCCTGTGATGTAAGTTAGTCCGAGATGCAGTGACTGGCCCTGCAACTCTATGGCTGAATGAGGATTTGAACTCTGGTCTCCTAGGTCCTAATCCAGCACTCTAACCACTACAGAACACTGCATCTAGAAGGAGATAAAAAAATGTATATAGTTGCATTCATTTATATTACTTCTTCCAACCTCCACCTGCAATCTTGTGGTAGAGCCCAGACACAGGCCTCAAGCTTGCAAAAATGCATTAGCCCAGCCTTGCTAGGATTAGCATGGTATCCTTTCAATTACTTCAAGAAAATGTGCCAGTTTTCTGTTGACTATTTTTAGGCCTCCATCTGTGCTAAAGAACAGAGACATTATTAAAATAACTGAGATCTGAAGAGTGAAACAGGCCTGTTATAATTTGTTACATAAACCCCACTCAAAAGTATAGGGTGGTGTCATTGTCCACCCCCTTCTCCGTCATCCTGAAGTTATTTCTTAATTTAAATGCTGCATATGTGTATCGGAGAGTGGAGCAAGCTTTGGGTGAGGATGGAGATTATTCTAAAAGCTATTTCTTTCGATGCCAAACTAGGATTATTTTGGATTGTAAAAACAAAAAAAAAAACCCTAAATCCTGAAAGTATTACACATCTGTGAAATAAATACCTGACATAAACACTGCAGGAGTCATCTCTGCCCAAACCAGATGTTGGAACCTCTTGTGTTTTTAAAACCTTAGCCCATAACTTGGAGAAACATGTGCTTTAAGAGGGGATACAGTCATCACAACAGCAGCATGCTGTGATGGGCACTCATGTTGATGAGCACCAGAGAGCAGTGAAGTTAAGCATTTGATAGATCCCCAAATCCAGAAAGTGCTCAGTGTTATAAGAACTTCAGAAGAGCCCTGCTGGATCAAGCCAAAGCCCTATCCTACCCCCACAGTGGACAACCAGATGTCTATGGGAATGCTGGAAATGACCTCAGTGCAACAGCACACTTCCCCTCTTGTGAATCCCAGCAACTTGTATTCAGCAATGTTCATGCCTCTGACTGTGGAGACAGAACATAGTCACTGTCACTAGTAGTCCACGGCCGTCTTATCCTCTTTTAAAGCCATCCAAATAGGCAGCCATCACTACATCACTCCCCACAATGCAGCCATGCCCCATTACAATGCATTTGATGGTGAGAATGCTCATTCCTGCACACCCTTGTCTCCTTCATGTTAAGGGGGCTGAATGAAGGATCGTTGGATGAGCTTTGCCCAGAGATTCAAAGCCAGAACCATTCGTTAATTTGCAAAGTTTATAGACCTTAGTGGACTTGATTGTGGAAATGAGCACAGCTGGTTTGTTCACTCAGAACATAGGAAGGAGTGTCATAGCAAGTGCAAGAGATTCATCTGGTGAGTCAAAATATGGCAAAAGATCCATACTAGAGCCATCCTAAGACGTACACATCTTGATCTGTCTATTATCTATTATCTACCTACCTACCTATAATGTATTCCACTTTCAATGTTCTAATGCTTGCAGAATAACTAAAATAAAGCCAAACAATGATGAAAATGACAAAACTACTCAGCACACCAAATAAAAATAAGAGCGCTTAGGAAATAAGTTCTGAAGGCACGACCAAATGGAAAGCCTTGCTCCTGGTGCATAAAATATTGTGACAAAGGGACCAAGATAACACACCAGGGAAAGGAGTTCCATATTTTGGATGCCACCACAGAAAAGGCCCTCTTTCTGGTTGCTGCTTGCCTGACTTCTGAAGGTGAGAGAAATCAAGGAAAGATAGCCTTAATTAATCTACTTAGCTGGGGCCAGATGCTTCTGTTGCAACATGCTCTGTGATTTCATAACTGTGTGGTGGTGGTGATGGATACTATCCTACATAATTTTGATAGTGACATTTTGCCCTGGATCCCATGTGCTGTGCTCAGCAAGCATGTGGACTCCCACTGCTGAATGTCTCCTGCTTCTGTAACGTGTCCAGTTCAGAAAGCAGCGACTTACCATAAATATTGAGCATCATTAACAACCAGGACTATTCAAGAGCAGCTGTTCATGATTGTTTCCTAACGTTGGGCAAAACAACAAAGCTTTAAAGCACAGCACTTGGGGGAATTTATGAGATCCTATTTACCAGCTTGGGCAGAAGTCCAGCAAAGAGGGGGGACTGATGATTAAAACTGCGTTTTCTTTGTTGATCTTTGGTATTTCATACCTGCTTTCCTCATTCAGCTCCAGTTTTTGTGACTATTCCATGCCATGTATATTTAAGCATCATCTGGGGAAAGTAGAGCACCCTTCCTGTTTCAGAAGACCATATGCAAGAGTTCCTCAGGAGCATTTACTTTTCTACCCAATGCACAGTTCCTATACACTGAATTACTGTTGGTATGCACAATTAAATAAGCCTATAGACTCTAGAAGCAAATGTCAAACTGAGAAGAGACATCTGATGCGAGAGCTTTATATCAGAGCTTCTCCAGTTGGTCTCTTTATTGAGCATTCATCTTGATTTCCTTACACAAAGCTTGTGTGGTTAGACTATGTCTGGTCCTTATTGAACATTCATTCCAATTTGTTTGCGGGCTGGTTATGTGACAATGAGCTTTCATCCTTAGTTGTTGGTGGGATGCCTATTCAGTGGTACCTGGGGTTAAGTACTTAATTCATTCTGGAGGTCCGTTCTTAACCTGTAACTGTTCTTAACCTGAAGCACCACTTTAGCTAATGGGGCCTCCCGCTGCTGCTACACCGTCACCGCGCAATTTCTGTTCTCATCCTGAAACAAATTTCTTAACCCAAGGTACTATTTATGGGTTAGCGGAGTCTGTAACCTGAAGCGTATGTAACCTGAAGTGTATGTGACCCGAGGTACCACTGTACATCACCCTGTTATGCATTTCAGTGCATTTTTGCATGACTCTCCTAACAGCAAAAACTCTGTTGTAGTTTTTAAAAGCAGATTTGTTATGTTAGGATGACAGAGGGCTTCCACCTTTTCAATGCACACTTTGCATTACATTTACATTTGTGTACACATTACTTGGCAGGAGAATGGCATGGTAAAATTCAGAGAAGTGCAAGTTTTAAAGTATGGCAGTGTTTTTGTTTGTGTTTTGCTTCGTAAACTGAAAGTTAGGTAGGCTTGCTTTTGAATGTGAGCCAAAACTTCTCCCCCATCTCCAGCAGACTCTCATGCTGGATTGGACTTTTGGGTTGAACCACCAGAGCTCCTGCATTTGTAAGTTTATACTTCCAGATGATGGCTTTTCTCCTCAGAAGGTTTGAACTTTTCTGCTGCAAAAATTCACGGGGACCAATTTGCATTCAACTCCAGCTTCATCCATGCAACTGACTGTTTGACTACTGCCTGCGTGTAATGACTCTTCAGTACAGCCCAGTGCCATTAAAGCAAAAGGGGGAATTGGGGCACAAATTTCAGTGGCCATGCCTGCAATTTGTTCCAAGCACCGTACATGCCGTCCAGTTGCCAAATTCATTTTAAACACAGCAGGAGATGTTTGGGAAATTCATTAACAGCTGAGAAAGCATTCACAAACTAAGGAAGTAGGGCAATGTCAGTATTTCTTATGACTTCCCCCTTTGGTGCTTTCTGACTGGTGCCTGGTAAACTTTAGCAGTAGCAGGAAGAATGATTAGCATAGATTGCAAAGTGATGCTTTCTTGGAGAATGCCCACATGTCTTTTTCCAATGACAGGAACAATCAGTGCTTTATAATGTACTACATAAACCCAGTGCATGTTAGCAAGTAAGGTGCTTTTGCAAAGAACAACACCCTTGAAATGTTTATTATTGTTCCCCCTTTATTCCCCTTCACTCCCCCCGTCTCCCGGCCCCGTGTACGAGTGATGTTCTGTGAGGTTGGGTTGACTTTTCATCTGGTCTGCATGCTGCCAGGATGGATGAGAAAGATTCAAGTGATGTCAGATCTGAAAACCCAGAAACCTGTAGACAGGTTCTGTGTGAGCATTGATGCCTCTGGCAACTGGTTCCAAGGCAGAGCATATGTTGAGCGCCTGAGGTTTTAATAAGCTGTGTCGATGTCTGAACAGCACGTAAAGAGCATGGAAGATGACAGACTGACCCAGTCATTTTCATTAATTGGAATCAAGCTATTTTTTCTTTTTTTACATCTGGACGGGATGGTGCTGTAGAAAGCTAAATGGCTTATTTCCATGGTCTTGGTGTAATAATTTTACAGAGTGACAAATGATGCAATCCTTTGAAGACTTACTTGAGAGTAAGCCAAATTGAACTCCTTGTGACTTGCAGCCAAGTAAACAAGCATAAGATTTATTATTATCTTCACCATTACTTTGCTTAATGCCAAAACCTAAGCAGTTTACAAAGTATAATAACCAATTACACAATGGTTTACATATAAAATCTATAATTAAAATAAACAAAAACCCCATTACATAATTAAAAAACATGCATAATTAAAATAATGAACCCCATAAAAATAACACAGCAATTAAAACATAGGACTTGGGTTATGGGAGCAAGGAATGTGGCAAACTTAACCAGTTTTCATGTATTGATTTCAGTATGTAGGGAAAATCAACTTTTCATATTACCTAATCCAAAATTGTGGGGACAGAGTGTGAAACTCTAAAATGTTCCTCCCCCCTCCACTGCAGCTTTGAACAGTTGAGGAGCACACCATTAGGCTAGTAGCCAGAAATTGTTACCATGTGATGATGGTAAGGAGGTTGATATATCTCTATCAATCTATCAATCCCTCTACAGTGTTTGTGTGTGTGCTACATCACCTCATAAGTCAATGCAAAGCTTCAGATCCATCATTGTTCCTACTTTGTGCCCAGCCCATGCAGACAGAGATCCTTACACGTAAGTAAGAAAGTAATCTCTATTCAGGCAAGCAACCAGAGGTACAAACTTGAGTAAAATATTGGGGTGTCCCAGGTAAGCCCCACCCCACATAATTGATTATATGATGTGGCACGTGCACACCACTTAAATGGCAATGCCCATCAGCTTTGGGGGGCTGGCCCTCTCAAATATTTTACTGGTGGGGGGGCAAAGGGACCTCAGCCCCTAGGAGTTGGCTCCTATGCAAGCAACAGTACAGGCTTGGCAGTAGTGACATAGTCCCAGGAGTCTTGGTGCAGGTGTTCAGGAATCAGGCAGGACATTAAGCATTGGACAGAAGCAATGAAGATGTCCCAACAGAAGCAACAAATATGTCCCAACAGTTTTTGCAGTGCAAATTTCAATGGATGGCTGTGCTTGTATTGTTTTACAAAATTAGGTAGACTTGCCTTTAAATGCAAACTGAGTGGTGCTTGTCTCCCATCCCCAGGCACAGGTTAGTTGCTCTTGTCCTATATGAATTGTTATTGTTGTTTTGTATCCCAACCTTTCCCCAGACCAAGACTCAGGGCAACTTACAAAAACTTATAGAACAGGGGTCAGCAACCTTTTTCAGCCACGGAGCAGTCCACCATCCCTCAGAACATGCGGTGGGCTGGACTATATTTTTTTTGGGGGGCGGGGGAATGAACAAATTCCTATGCCCCATAAATAACTCAGAGATGCATTTTAAATAAAAGCACACATTCTACTCATGTAAAATCACCAGGCAGGCCCCACAAATAACCCAGAGATTTTAAATAAAAGGACACATTCTACTCATGGATTCCCGGACCATCCACAGACCAGACTGAGAAGGCAATTGGGCCACATCCAACCCACGGGCCTTAGGTTGCCTACCCCTGTTATAGAATAAAATCATATGAAAGACCTATGGAAACATCCAGGAAGTTCAAAAACACTAGCCCAATGGGGCATATAGATAAATATGCATTTGCTTTCAGACTAATAGTGCAATCCTAATGAGGTCTACTCAAAAGTAAGTTCCACTGAGAACAACAGAGCTTACTCCCAGGTAAGTAGGGTTAGGATTCCAACCTTAAAGAGTGTACACATTGTACACTGAAAACACAGTTGAAGCACATGATTTCCTCCAAAGAATCCTGGGAACTGTAATTTGCTTGGGGTTCTGGAACTTGTAGCTATGTTGGGACTAAACTACGGTTCCCAGGATTCTTTTGGGAAAGTCATATGCTTCAAGTGTGCTTTCAATGTATGGTGTGCACTCAGTTCCTTCAAGTCAGAATGTGCAGATCAGATGAGTTCCTAGATTGAAGTCTGCCAAGATCCCATTCCTCGAGCATCCATGCAGAATCCTTTGCATCTCACAAAGATCCCCTGGAACGTACTCAGGATGAGTTGATGTGTAATTTGTTCCCTAGAGGTGCAAAGTTTGAAAGACCCAGAAACTCTCGAGAGAGATCAGTTCTACACATGTCCCAAAAGGGCACATGTGCATGAATTTCACTTTGGAGCCCTTTCAAAACCAACATGAAGAAACGTGACCTCAAACTCTGCCTCCCTCCTTTCTGCATCCTCTTCTTCATTTGCCCTGCACTATTAAAATGACAGTTGTCGCCCATGTGAAGATTAGAAGATCCACGTTGGGCACGGCATATGCTTTGAAGGCATGTTGCCCCAGGCATTCATCATCCAACCTACGGGGATAACAATGTGTAATGGGAGCACTTTCGCCCCCACCACCCTAGAACTGTGTTAAGTATACCAATGTTATTAAATTTTACAATTTCCACAGGGGAGTGAATCAAAGCTTCCAATAAGCAAATGAAACGTGTATCATTTGCCCTGTCTCCTTAATTCTTCCTCTGCAGCATCTGATTGCATTTCTCTTATCAGTTAGTTGTTTCTTCCATGTTGTTTGAATTAATTTCGCTTTGTCTCAGTCACTTCCGCAGGAGATGAAATGGGCTATTGCAGGCTAATTATTTCTTTTTCAAAAGAGAGAGAGGCTGGGGGAAGAAAAGAAAAGAAACTCCTCTGCCTCTGATTGTTAAATCAATAGCTTAAACTAACTTCTCTTTATCTGCTGCTATTTATATCTCAAGGCATCCTAGTATTGCAGCGGAAGTTGCAGCCTGATTTCGAGAAGGGAGAGAAAACCTGCACACATCTCTCCCTGCCAACCACACACACCCATTTTAAAAGTTGTACGTCACATCAATTGTTTCTGATCAGAAAGTGCTGCACATGATTTCCCCATATGTCATTTATTCAATATTTTCCTTCTATTTATACACCCCATTTTACTTTCATCCTCAAACCAGTGTTCATGTGATTCCCAGGAAGGCACAAATCCAGATGCTGCATTGCTGGGGGTTGGACTAGATGATGCTTGGGATCACTTCCAACAATTCTAGGATGCTACCTGCTTAGCTTCAGCAAAGCAGGAACATAGGAAGCAGCTTTATACCGTATATAAGTATTGGCTACCTTGATTGGCAACAGCTCTGCAGGGTTTCAGACAGGAGTCTCTTCTAATCTTAGCTTGAAATGCTGGAGATCAAACTTAAGACCTTCTGCATGCATGCAAAGCAAGTGCCCTATCACTGAGCTAGATGCCCCAGTGATCTGACTGGTAGCTTCCTGTGTTTGACATAGTATCGTTCAGCTTCTTCTGTTATAAGATATGGCAAAAAAAGAAAAAAAATCTGTGGAGGGTCACTTGTGTTGACAAGGTGGGACATATAGGCATCCAATCTGGTTCAACACACATCTGACAGTAACATACGGATAAGATATTCAGTAACATATTCAGTAACACACCAATAATGCATTCAATCACACAGCAATCTTGTTCAGTAACACAAACGCACGCACACACACACACACTTCTTTATCTGGCCTGCAGAGATGCTACAGGATTATGAAAAAGTATTTGTTTGAGAGGTGTGCTGGTGAAGCCCTTATCTTTTCAACCAGCAATTTCAAAACGCATGAAGTCCACAAGACACAATTAGATCACTATAGTTCTGATCCATGCCAATTTAAGTCCCTGCTTAAGTCATGCTGCTAACAACAGCTTATTAGCTCATAGGATGCATGCTTTCATGTGCTAATACAGCCATCCTTCCTAATTCCTATTAAAATCACCCTTCTGAAGTATTTGCATAAATCTTCCCACATTTCTAACTTTTAAGCAAAATGAAGCAATACCCCCCCCACACACACACACAAAAACCCCAACCTGTCAACTTGGCCAGAGGTCAAACACAGGCCTGATCATCCCTCTCCCCTGTTTGCTTGGAAAGGAACCTTCTCATGATGTGACATGAAGGAAGAAGTGAGACCTTAGGATTATTGGGTCCTGGTTCTTTACAGTTAAGTAACCAGAATGGTGAATTCAGCTTGAAGAGCAATACAGAGCATGTATCTTTCACAGATTTATGATACATAAGAACAGCATGCTGGATCAGGCCAATGGCCCATCTAGTCCAGCATCTGGTTCTCATAGTAGCCAACCAAATGCCTGTGGGAAACCCAGACTCAGGATCCAAGCACAAGAGCACTGCTCACCCCCCTCCTGCGGTTTCCAGCAACTGGTATTTAGAAGCATTGCTGCCTCCAGCTGCGGAGGCAAAGCATAACCAATGTGGCTAGTAGCTTCTCCTCCATGGATTTGTGTGATCTTCTTTTAATGCCATCTAATTGGTGACCATCACTGCCTCCTGTGGTAGCCAGTTCCATTGTTCAATTTTAGGTGTACTTAATTGTATTCACATTTATGTACATGCAGCTACATTAAGAACATAAAAAGAGCTCTGCTGGATCAGACCAAGAGATTAAGTTGTCCAGCAAACTGTTTTCCATATTAGCCAGCCAATCTAATATGTCACAGAGCAACTTCTTTGGTTATGTTAAATCATGGTACTTAACTAGCCAGCCAAATCCATCACCTTGACAAATGAAGCTTCCATCCTTTACATTCTACCCTCACAGACGCAGGATCTCAGGTTCTGGAAGGGGACCCAGGGTTCCGTCCAGACTGACCCTCCCAAAAAACCTCATAACAATTCATTTCTTTCCTCTGTTTTCAGTCCCCAACTTTCAGCACAGTTTTTTTTTAAAGCAAAAAATGAAGATGCATAAGCAATCAAAAGTGATATTTTCCTTGTGTAAGTAATTATGTCCCTTGTTATTTCTTTGTAAAGTAATGTGTGTTCATTCCTCTCTCCAACTCCTCCTCTCTCACTCCTCTCTCTTTTAGTATGCCCTGGAAGGTATATATTTCTGCTTAATTTTGTTTAGAAATTTGAAAAGCAAGCGAAAAGCGAGGCAATGATTATAGACTTTATTTTAAGAGTTTGATTTTGGTTTCCCTCTGTTCTTATATCAAAGATAAAGTGGAAGCAGTGGTGTCATGTTCAGGTAATGAGATTTTATATTAAAAAGAATAAATTAAGTGTGGGAAGCCGCTGGCGGGGAGGCTGTGGAAAGCCCTTTCTAGCTCACTAAAATGGGGGCGGGGGGAGAGAAAGGACTTTATACATTAATGTAGCAAGCATCAGGAGTTATTAGGTACTGAGAGCCAAAGCTCAAAGGGATGTCAGGTGCTTCAAAAGTGAAGGCGCTTTCTGCATTGTTTATATTTAGAAGCGGAGAGGGCTCCCCCTTGGAATATTTCACCCACATAATTTAAAATAACACACATACTGTACATACACACCCCTATCAAATGCGCTAGAGAAGAGAGAAAGTAGCTGGGGCTAGATGAAAAAACATGCTCCTCTTGCAAACTTAGGGTCTCGTCAGTCCAGTGGTTGTTTTTTGGGGCTAGTGTATTCTGTAGCATGTCATTGATACCTATAACAATACAATAGTTGTTACATTAAATCAGGGGTAGCCAACCTTTTTATACCTACCGCCCACTAATGCATCTTTCTTGATGGTAAAATTGCCTTACTGGCCACCAGTGCCCGATGGAAGGAGGATTCAGCTTGTGCCATAGAACCCCCTACCACCCACCAAGAACCCTGAAACACCCACTAGTGGGTGGTAGGGACCAGGTTGACAACCCCTGCATTAAATGAAGGAGGCATAGAATTGGCCATTGAGAGTGCAGGGGCACAGGATAGCAATTCAATTAAGTGAAAGCACTGCAGATCAAAATGCGAAGGCGCTTGAAGAGAGAGACAGTATATAGGTGTTTATACTGTAATGCTAGAAGCCTCCAAGCTAAGACGGGCAAAACAGAGTGCTTGGTCTTAAACGAGGGCATTGAGGGTATAATGGAAACCTGGTGGAATAGAGAGAACCCATGGGACACAGTGATCTCCAGATATAAATGTTATAGGAAGGACAGGGAAGGACATGCCAGGGGTGGTGTCACTCTGTACA
The DNA here is from genome assembly GCF_027172205.1 of Podarcis raffonei. Taxonomy (NCBI): domain Eukaryota; kingdom Metazoa; phylum Chordata; class Lepidosauria; order Squamata; family Lacertidae; genus Podarcis; species Podarcis raffonei. The sequence goes on along the minus strand of NC_070609.1, from coordinate 53,956,489 downwards.
TTAAAGAGGGTCTTGAGCCTAGCAAGCCAGAAATCCCAAAAGGGTATCAAGAATGATTTAGTAGTGGGGACATCTCGTCCCTCTCATCACAACACTCATGGAGATGTAGAGATGAAGACTGAAATCAAGGAAGCATCCAAAAGAGGAGACGTTGCAGCAATGGGTGACTTCAACTACTCTCACACTGATTGTCTACAACTGTGTTCCAGTCATGAAAAAGAGATAAAATTTCTGAATACCCTATACTGTGATTCCACTCCCACCCTCTACCCCACATAGCAAGGCAGCAACCCTATAGCAAGATCCATTGGGATGAGTGTGGTTAGGATCCAGCAGATTTTGGCTGAGCCAAGAGGTTCTGGACCCAGCTGGGCTGCATCCGTGTAATTCCCCAGCCTTGGCTCAGCTGGAGATATCACCCTGTGTATCACTCTCGTCCTTCCTCAGTCAGGATCTAGCTGGCTGAGGTGAGCCTTTTTAATCTCAAACCAGCATAAGTCCTGAAAAGCGGATATTGCTGGAGTAGAGAGAGGTGGCTTAGGCTAGATCCTAAACCTAATCAGCATGGTCACGTGACCTGGCTACCTGGCTTAATTTACTGGCAAAGCAGTGGTGTGACTGAAATTTCATTTAAAGGTTCGTTTTCCCTCTGCCAGGCTTAGGCGAGCTCAGCCAGCAGTAATGTGCTCTAGAACAGAGTTTGGATCTGGTATACTTTACCCTATCTTAACTTTACAGCAGCTTTTTGTGTATAGTGCTGCCCTGCTAAATAGTTAAAAAAAAAAGTCCTCTTCCGTGCACTCTTCAATTGCTTGTCTCAGAAATTTATTTTGCTCTAGAAAACAGCTCTGGCCTTGCTCTTTCTTTTCTGTGTCTATTAAAAACAAAAAACCCTGCCGAACATGGTCATTTTTTTAAAGGAAAAGGAAAAAGAAAAAGTGGGGGAATGTTAAAGAAAACAGTGTGACATTTTTCTTTAATGGCTGATTCTTTTTTAATGTCAGCTACATTTTTTAAAGCACGAGGCCTTGGTTGTAAGTAGCCTCAGCACTGCCACTGTACATCAGCCTGTGCTATTTGATCATTAATTTATCACAGTTCTAGCGGTTTGTTTGACAGGTGATAGCGCTTTCATCTAATGGCTACACAGCAAGCGTGTGGTACACTAAAGCGGCGATGCCACTGACAAGACTTAGCATTCAGCAGACAACAGCCACTTTTGCAGGTCTCTATTGATTTCCTGAAATCATTGTAAAGCTACGGAACTACTCTGGATAATGAGTGCCGATTCAGCTGGTCTTGATGTAGTCTTTTTTTTTAACTAGTTTTATCATGGGGTGTATTATCTGGATGCTATTAATAAATCCTCTGTATGTGTGTGTGCTGGACACATTTTTTGGGGCCTGGACAAACTTTTGAATATTCTAAAGTTCAGCCCCAATTTTATTTTATTTTATTTTTGGGGGGCAGGGATACAAAGCAAAAGTGGGGGTGGCCACCTCCCTTTTGCATTTCATGAAGATGAGGATGGGGCAAAAAATTCACTGGTGTTCTTCCAGTGAGCCACCATCTTTAAATAATTAAGAATGCCCTTTGAATCAAGTTGTTACATAACATTACACCAGGGCATTACAGGGATTTAAATATGGCAGTGGGAAGCACATGTGGAGCTGGGAGGAGGAGTTAAATTCCTACTCCACCCTCAATCTTTGCCCTGGCCACTCCGCCAATTAGCCAATATGGCCATATATGGCAAGGGTGTGCAACCTCTCTGGGCTGCAGCTGAGCAATAATGTGAGTCAGGGTGATTTTGCTCCTGCCTGAGATGAGCTATTATGTCAACCTTGCCACACTGAATTGAATCAAGGTACCTGCAAAGGTCTCTTTTTCTGTACTCTACTTTTTTCTTTATTTTTCCATATCTCTTTGTTTTTCTGCTCTATGTCCATGCACTTTGCAAGAAGTGAAGTTGTCCAAAATTCGTCTGTTGAACGCTGAAGACCTCTGGGTGATTTTGTAGTTGTTAAAGTAGAGCAGCAGGGGAACCAGAGAACTAAAAGGGATATCTGCTTTGGGGCTGTCTTGCTTTTCAACAGTTTGAGCTCTGGACAAAAAATCCAAAACTTCACAACCTGATCCAGCTAAAATGAGTTGTGTGTTGAGTTATGTTGAAAGCAAGAGGACTTAGAATAAATAAGTTGGTTTCAATGGGGCTTAATAACTAGCTGGATTGGAGCCTCTCAAGTTCTAGTTTGGATGAGCCTGCCAATTTTTGCTTCTCTCTTTTCCATTTTATGGATATTTCATTCATCCGATTTCCATTTCCAGGAAATCCTTTCCATTTTTGTTTCCGTTTTTTAAAAAAACAAAAACAGTATTCACAAAAATTGTATTCATTTTTGTGCAAATTTCTCAAAATTTCTTTGCAAGAAATTTTCCTTAATGTTTTGTCATTTGTCATTGTTTTTTTACCCGTGTATGTGTGTTTGTATCCATTTTCCTACAATATACACATTTGTGTGTACATATCTGTTTAGAGTATACACCCCAAAATGAGTAATAAATAATAAAATGAATAATAGTTCCAGAAGCCATCTCTGTTCCATCACTCATCACTACAAGACTGCTTTGTTCAAATGTAAAAGAAATAAATACACTTATAACATATAGAAATCCTCTATACTGAAAGCTTGTTCTTTAAAGTCTAAAGCTCTGGCAAACTCATTAGCATGCTGGTGACTTCTACTCACTGAAAGTGAGGAGGGTAAGAATCTAATATTCCTAAGGATAAGAGGGGAGGGGGAGGAGCACTTGGCATCTATTCCTTCGCTTCCAAGGTTTAAAATTTTCTTCTCTAGAACAATGCCAAAAAAGCTTTTTTCACACATTAGGGGAGTATAATATTGCCACTTACAACCTTCCTTTTTATGATTCTGTGTCTTTATTCTGGAGTCATCTACTATATATTTTGGAAAGTGGTTTGTCTGTCAGTTTTGTTTTTATACTTGTTAGCTGCCTTGAGGGGGTAATACACATATGTAGGTAGGTATATGTTATGGCATGCAATAAACAGAAAATTTGATTCAGGCCCTGATTCAGCACTTTAGAAAATAGCCCATCTAAAGCACTTCAGAGTCCAGGAATTGGCAAAGAGAAAGGAAGGTTCTGTTTCCCCTATTTAGTATTGCATAATTTTAAAATCTGCTGTAACTCCCTTTTTTGGCAGAAGTTGATTGAATTTGCAGGCACAGTAGCCCTTCCACAGTGGATAAAGTTGGACAGATTACTGGCAAATATGTCTCAGAGGTCCTGTTCTAGGTGCTCTTAAAGTTTGATTTTAAAAAAAAAATGAAAAGAGAACAGTCTATAACTTCTTATTTTTTATAGAAGTAGATGGAATTTGCAGACGTGTATTTCAGGAGTATAGCTGCAATACTTTTCCCACAAGGATGGCTTGTATAATTTAGGGGAGGGTAAAAAAAAATTAATGAATCCCTTACACTTACCAAGTATTTAGTGAGCAATTGGTCTAAAAATGACATACTTTAGAGAGGTGTCCCAAAGTAAGAAACCTGAACAATTATGGAGAATTGTGGGAGAATTGTGCTGGAAGTCTTTAAAGTTGATTGGAGAAAGGGGTGTTGAGGGGATAAAAGAGATTTTATATCTTCCCCGTGTTAGCTTTTGTTTTTTGCACTACATACTGATTCAATAGCACTATAAATGTTTGCAAGTTTTATCATATTTAAGTTGTTTAAGCCTATTGATTTCAGTGAGTCTCTTCTGAGTACTATTTAGTTGACTACAACCCACTGAAAACAAGAGAAAACATCTGAATTTGCAGACTTGCAACCTTAGCACCACATGGCCTCAGCATGGAGGGTAACACCAGGTATCACTCAGATACAGCAACTGCAACACTTATGATGATTCCATCCTCAGTGGCCTGTTACTCCCACTTTCACTACAGAACCCTTTGACTGACATGAGATCAGCTGAAGAAGGCAGATGCAGAAATGTTTTGCTTTAAAACTTTAATAGCTTTGTTATGTTAGTCACTATATGTTAACCACTGTATGTGTGTATGTTATGCATATAGAATTATAAATGCATAGGATTAGTTGTAGTAGTAGTGTATTCTTTTTTAATATTTTTTTATTGGTTTTACATAAATTTATACACAATAATTATAACCACTCCAAAATACAAAAATATAAAGGTTATTTCGAACCTTCAGACTTCTTCCCCTCCCTCCATGGGTTCTATTTTTTATCTTTTTCTTTTTTCCTGCATCTTTTACCATTATCAATCTGTTGTATATAATCATAATAACCAAAGTTCATTTCACATTACAAGTGTCGTTGTATCCCTGCCAATGATTTTAACTGTCTAGAGTGGTCTTTTCAGTATATTAAGAAGTTATTCCAATCTTTTAGGAATACTTGGTCTTCCTGGTTTCTGATCTTTCCCATCAGTCTCACCATTTCTCCGTATTCCATTAGCTTGGTCTGCCATTCCTCTCTGGTCAGTACTTCTCCTTCCTTCCATCTCTGGGATACAAGCATTCTCGCTGCCGTCGTTGCATACATAAACAGTCTTTTTTTTTTTCTTTTGGTTGTTTCTCACCTATTATACCTAACAAAAAAGCCTCTGTGGTTTGTTTGTTTTTGACAAAACTTTTCATTATATATCATTTCCCAGAAAGCTTTAACCACTCCACAAGACCACAACATATGATGGAAAGTACTCTTTCCCTTTACATTGCCAGCACAAATTTGAACTGGTTCTGTACATTTTCGCAATTTTACTCGGGGTTGGATACCAACGGTACATCATTTCCATATAATTTTCCTTCAACAGACAGCAAGCCGTAAACTTTAAATCCTCTTTCCATAACCTTTCCCATGATAAAAGTTGTATGTTATAACCAAAATCTCTTGCCCAGTGTATCATCACTGATTTTACTTCATCTTTTGTAAACCATTCTCTAAGTAATTTGTACATTTTTGAAAGTAGTTTCGCATTATTTTCCAAAACATTTGGAAAAACATTTTCATAAAACATTGCAACAGTAGTTTAAAAAAAAGAAAAACAGCTGACAAACCTCCTGACCTGGTGTCATAAATGGTTGACATCTAGGTTTGGGAGGCAGATCTTGTGGAGGCCACTGGGCTTTACTCCTTTCCTCTCCAACTTACTACTATCAAGTCTTAATTATATTCTTTATGGAAGAATCCATTTGCTTATCCTTCACCACCTATAGCTGCAACACCTCTCCACAACAGATTCTGAAAGCACCTAGATAAGCTGAGTGTTAAGGCAAGTCCTGAGTAAATGTTACAGAGACTTTGCATGAATATTATGAAAAGAACCTTATTCACTAAGGAGACATTTCACATTTAGGCCTACAGCTTTCCAGACAGAAGAGAGTGATAAGGAACATGACCTTCTCCAAGTGCCAGAGACACACTTGACAGGGTGAAGAATGGAACGGGTGAAGAGAAGGTAGGGTGTTTGGGGCTTCCTTGTTGCAACGTTAGCTTTGTTTCTGGTTGATGAGTGGCACTGTGATCCACCTCTTTAGCACTTCCACCTCTGTATAAACCTGGGAAGACTGTAGGGTGTTTCAAGTGTGGATCTTAGACTTGTGAGTATAAGCCAGAGGGCCAAGGATAACCTTTCAAGTACGTGTCTAGGTGGCACTTCTGACTAGTGAACAATGGCAGGTTAAAGGTCCTTGTATGTATTTACAAAGCCCTGAACAATTTAGATCCAGGGTACTTTAGGGGCCACCCTAACCCTCACATCCCAGCTCAATCACAGAGATCATCTGCAGGAGTAGCATTGGCCATTCCCCAGGTAAAGGGACCCCTGACCTTTAGGTCTAGTCATGACCAACTCTGGGGTTGTGGCACTCATCTCGCTTTATTGGCCGAGGGAGCCGGCATACAGCTTCCAGGTCATGTGGCCAGCATGACTAAGCCGCTTCTGGAGAACCAGAGCAGCACATGGAAATGCCGTTTACCTTCCCGCCGTAGCGGTACCTATTTATCTACTTGCACTTTGATGTGCTTTCGAACTGCTAAGTTGGCAGGAGCAGGAAAGGAGCAACGGGAGCTCACCCCGTCACAGGGATTCGAACCACCAACCTTCTGATCAGAAAGTCCTAGGCTCTGTGGTTTTACCCACAGCGCCACCCGCATCCCTCAGTCCCCAGGTAGGTGAGGCTGATTTGAGATTGATATGAATGTGAGCTTTTAGTGTCACTGGCCCACTCCAGTGGAATGCTCTTCCAATAGAGACTCAGCAGGTGCCTTCTATTTTAGCCTTTCTTTTTTCAAGTGTGGATTTGAGCCTTCTGAGTGTAAACCAGGGATGACAGGAGTTTTAGGCCAACCACATCTGGGGACCTAAGTTTGAAGAACACTAGTGTCAGACCCTCCAAGTGTTCCTATTTTCCAGGGATGTCCCTGAGTTAGAGAAGCTATCCCGGTTTCTGATTTGATCCCGAAATGTCCCACTTTTCCTTAGGATGTCCCTATTTCCATTGGAGAAATGTTGGAGGGTATGGAGTTATCCGACCCCTGAACCGTCTAAAGGCAATCCTGTATAGGGAAGTTTTTTTAATGTTTAATGTTTATTATGTTATTATATTTGGAAGCTGCCCTGAATGGCTGGGGCAACCCAGTAAGATGTGTGGGGTATAAACAGTAAAATTATCATTATGGAATGGGACATCCCTATTTTCATCAGATACATTTTTTAAAAAACATAATTTTGTTTATAGTTCTCATTTGTATACATTTCAATAATTTTACAAAATTTATAACATTTCAAACAATTCAGCTTCCTTCCTCCTCTTTAGGCAGTTCCTTAAATTTGTTTTATCATTTCCTGAATAGTCAAAATTAACTTCTGCATTTATTTATTTATTTATTTTAATTCTATATTCTCTTTAAAACTGCAGGTTATTACAATAATCATGCCAATATCTTTATCTGTTTACAATTTGTTTGTAAATATTCAATAAACCATATCCATTATTTTATAAAAAGTTTGTTATCTTGATTTCTTATTCTTCCGGTAAGTTTTGCCATTTCTGCATATTCCAAAAGTTTTTGTATCCATTCTTTTCTCGTTGACACCTCTTCTTCTTTCCATTTCTGGGCAAGTAACATTCTTGCAGCTGTGGTTGCATACATAAATAGGTTTCTATACTGTTTAGGTAGTATCCCGAGCTACAATCCCGAGAGGAAAGCTTCTGGGTTTTTTTTACAAACGTTATCTTAAACATCTTTTTAAATTCATTATGTATCATTTCCCAGTAAGTTTTAACCTTACAACAGGGCCACCACATATGATAAAAAGTACCTTCTTTCTCTTTACATTTCCAGCACTTATTCAGTTTTGATTTATACATTTTTGCTGATCTGCTAGGTGTTAAATACCATCTATATATCATTTTCATATAATTTTCTCTTGAAACATAACATGCTGTAAATTTTATATCCATATTCCATGATCATTCTCACGCTTCTGTCTCTATACAGTGGTATCTTGGGTTACATACGCTTCAGGTTACATACGCTTCAGGTTACAGACTCTGCTTACCCAGAAATATTACCTCGGGTTAAGAACTTTGCTTCAGGATAAGATCAGAAATCGTGCTCCGGCAGCGCGGCGGCAGCAGGAGGCCCCATTAGCTAAAGTGGTGCTTCAGGTTAAGAATGGACCTCCAGAATGAATTAAGTACTTAACCCGAGGTACCACTGTATTATGACCAATGTCTATTGCCCAATGTATCACTGAAGATCAACAAAGAAATGTTGGAGGGTATGTGGTGTAGACAATATTGAGCTAGATGGACCAACGGTCTGTTTCACTATAAGGAAGCTTCCTAAGTTCCTTTGTTGGAGTGTGTGGTTTGTATTGTTCTGCTTTAATTTGTTACATTTGAGACTAAACATTCTGGATCATCTTCTCTCAGTTCTTCTTTGCTTTGTCCTTTGTTTGCTTTGGCTCAATCCCATTTTAGCAGCATTAATTGAGGGTAACATTCTCTAGTTTGCTTCCCAGCACAGAAGCCTCATCAAAATAGGGTGTTCAGTGGGGCTGTGTTTATACCCTCATTGTCTCTCCATTCTCTTTTCCCTCCCTTCTGCAGACTCCTGTGTCATTATTACACTCTAATTTGGAAACCTTTTGTGGTACCTTCCCAAAGTCTCTTGTGTTGAAGTAACCACCTCTGACTGTTTGTGACTAATTACAAGTTAAGCTCCTGATGGATGTCCTTATAATGAATTTAGAATTTCTGCTGCTCTCCATGAAGAGAGTTGTGTGGGTTTTTTGTGGGGGGGGGTATGATCTCTCTTCATTTTTTATGGGGATGCTCCAAAAATGAGAAAACATTGCCCAAAGGAGTTTTCTCACTTTTCCTTACACAATGCATAAACAGCAAGTTTTGTTACACTATGTATTCACTACATAAGGCTTTAAAATAATCAGAACACACACACACAAACAAAATTCACCAGGAAAGCTTCAGGGGCTAAGTCCCAGTTTCTTCATTACGAAAGCTGGAGAGGGGGAGTTAAACTGTTGTTTTATTTTATGTTTGCAGAGGTTGCATCCACAATCCCTTTTGCTTACAAACAGGAATATTGAGTGGCCTGTACTGGTTATTATCGGCAGTAAGTGGCTTTGCTTCCATTCTCTCCTTTCACTTTTCTTACAGTTTTTGGGTCCTGTTGTGCATTCTACTTCTGAAAGTCTTAAATGGCTCAGGACCACAATACCTCAAGGACCACCTCTTTCCATATGAACCAACCAGACCCTAAGATCACCTTCTGAGGGCCATCTCCATATGTGCCTCCTCAACAAGAGGTCTGGAGGGTGGCAACTCGAGAGTGGGCCTTTTCTGCAGTGGCTCCCTGTTTGTGGAATACTCTCCCCAGGGAGGTTCACTGGGTGCCTTCATTATACACCTTCAGGTGCTGGGCAAAAATGTTCCTCTTTAACCAGACCTTTGGGGTTGATCATTATCCAGTGCCCTCAGCTGAAATTAACCATCCTTGCCTTTTCAAACTGACAGGCTCTCTAGCTATCTTCGCACAAGACTCAGACGCAGTTAAAGGTATCACCTTTGGTCCTGGGTGTTCATCATCACATATTGAATGCAGTGTCTGTTAACAGCGGCACTGTTTATATTGGGAAGTCTATGCAGACAGAATCCCCTTTTAAAAAGAGGGCAACAGAGTTTCTGAGCTTCACCTCATCCCTTGCATTTCATTATGTGAGATAATTATGAAAGGCAGACAAGAGCAGTAATTATTGCCTGTTATTTTCCCGCCGATGAAGCACCAATTGATGTGTTTGGATTTTGTTTTCTTTTTATTTGCTCTCTGTTAGTTAAAATTCCTTTGTATGCCGAATTCCTAAGAGGCTTGCAACGAGACAAATATGTTGGGCTTTGCATTCTTCATTAAAATGTTTTTTTTTGTTTTTTGTTTTTATGATGAGTGTCCAAGTATCCCTAGTGAATGAAAATGACATAATTTGCAAATACTCAACAGAAGCAAGACCTGGTGTCTGCTAGGGATTTAAAGATGTCTTTTTCTATATTTAATGCCTTTGTGACAGAGAAACAATGTTTAAAATGTCAACTTCCGGGGGGAGGGGTTGTGTGTATGTGTGTGTGTTCATAATTATGGCTTCTATCGTGCCAAGCAGCAGCTCAGCGGAGTTCAAATTTACATAGTGAAGTTTTGTGTAACCAAACAAACATCCCCTAGTCTGGATGCATCTGGGCGGCCTCCACCCAGCACTTAGCCTGCCTACAGATGAATGTTTTCTGCCTTCTCAAGTTTACATAAATAGCTGTAAATTCCTATAATTAACTGAGGAGGAAAAAAGTCATTCATTGGGATTGAAACAAAGACATGTTTGTTTATCACTCTCATTGGCGTCCCCAACTCATAACATTGGTGTCAGCCAATGTTTTTGGTTTTGTGTTAAACAAAGCAGAAACATCCCAGAGTGCAATGCTGCCAGTGACCCAACAGGCCACCGAAAAGAGGAATGGAACAATCCTGACATATTATTAAGAATGCTCTTTTCCCTCCCTCCCTCGCTCGCTCTGTATCTCTACTACTCATGGAGGGATGACCTGTCTTTCTGACAGGCAGAAGTTAGAGCAAAATGATGAAGCTTTCTGCAAGTGTGTGGGGCGGGGGGGAGCCAATAAATGATGGTTTCCTCAGAGACTTTTCCTTGTCCCATTTTGGTAAATAACTCAGTGGGCAGGGCAGGCTTATTAATCATTTTATTTTCTCTGTTTTATACTCCCCATCCCTCCCTTCAAGAAGGAGCCTGGAGCTATTTCCAATGTAGGAAAAATTAGCAGGGGGAAAGGGGCTCTTAAAACGTGTGCAAAGAATTCAGATGCATTGGTTGATTATTACATTTAAATCCCACCTTGTACAATGTCCTCATAACAACCCTGAGAGGGAGGGTAGGCTAACAGGCAGTAACTGGCCTGTGGTCACCTGGTGAGTTTTGTGGGTGAGGAGGAAATTGAACCCTGGTCTTCCAATTCCTATTCCAACATCTAACCACTATACCCCACCGACTCACAATCAGCTTATTAAATACAGTGGTACCTTGGGTTACAGACGCTTCAGGTTACAGACTCCGCTAACCCAGAAATAGTACCTTGGGTTAAGAACTTTGCTTCAGGATGATAACAGAAATCGTGTGGCGGTAGTGCAGCAGCAGGAGGCCCCATTAGCTAAAGTGGTACCTCAGGTTAAGAACAGTTTCAGGTTAAGAATGGATCTTCAGAACAAATTAAGTTCTTAACCTGAGGTACCACTGTACCAGCAGTTGATATCCATAGGACAGATAACTTTGCATAAACTTTTTAAATATTGCATTTTTAATTGCTATACTGTAACCCCCTCCCCTGGGACTTGATGGGGAAGGGTGGATAAGAAATTGATGAAACAGCAACAAAATTTCCATCTGCTGCTCCACCCACTTTTAGGGTTGACATATGTCTGGGTTTTCCAGAAATGATGTCCAGGGGCAATTTGCAAAACACGGGAGTTTGTCCTGGATTTTTGGCAACATACAATTTTAGGATTTTTTTTTAAAAAAAGATCAACAATGTGTCCGGATTTTCACTTCTTGAAATATGGCAACCCCACCCACTTTTGCCTCTGCTGGCATGTGGGCTCCAGCAGGTTTCCCAGAGTGTAATGTGGCTCACAGTATGAAAAAGCTTCCTGTCCGGATAGGTGCTATATTTCCACCATTACTAGGAACAATTGAGAATATGAAGATGCATTTTGACTTCATGCTCTTTATAAAATTAAACAAAAATCAATAGGCCAGGAGTTTGCATTGGAGTTACTTTCTCTCAAAACCATGGTTTCCACATTAAAACTTTTGAATTTCCTTAAACTCCATTCATTTCTTGCCATCTGCCTTTGATAGAAGGCCTTTGGCCATGAAGACTTTTTAAAGCTTGCAAGGAACATTTCTCACTGACTGGTATTTAAACGCCTTTGTGACTTTATGTACATTGTCCTTGTGCCATGGACCATTATGGCAGGCTCATTAAAGAAAAAGTACCGCAATTAATTCAGGAAAATTGGACACCAGGGCTTTGATGAAACAGAATTGTATTGCTGGCATCTGAGACTCTTCCGTACAATTTTAGTGTGTGATATTTTTAAACTGACTTCCTTCCTATTCTATATTCTCCTGCTCTGTTTTCATTACTCTTCTGGTGACCTCAGTACTACCTAAATACCCCAAAAGACTAGGTGAACTGTGCTTAAATTTGAAGTGGCTGAAATTAGAAACAGCCACTTAGGAAAAGTGGCATGTTAACAAAGCAACACCGATTACGTCCAAAGCATCTATATTTTATACACAAGTGACACTGCAAATGTCTTGACCCTTTAGTCTGTATAATCAGCAAATCTAACAGCAGCTAAAATGAACTTAAGGGGATAGAAAACTTCCATCAAATCTCCTCTCTCTCTTGCAACAGAATTCCTGGAATGTGTCTCCATAGTCCTAGGTGCTAAGAAATTTGTCCTAAGGGCAGGACTATGGCTGCGGAGACCTGTCAACAAAGTGTCTTTCTGCGGGCCCTCTCCTATAACGATAGCCCTATAATGTGGACCCTGAAGAACTTACCCTGTTGGGAGACAGTGGCAGGCAGCTCACAGCTGCCATCTTTCTTTCTGACAGTGAGATGTTGAGTGGTTCCATGCATTGTGAGGAGTAATGACCACCACCACAAAAAAAACATGGTACCCCCCTGTAAAAAAGGCATCATGTTATGAGGAATCAGCCACTTCAGCCTACAATGCCTCATAATGACTGGATGTCTGCTGTATTGTCAGAAACAAAGATGGTGGCTGTAATCCACCCTCCCCATAGGAACATTTTGGGTTTTATTAAAAGGGCCCCCAGTAGACCCTGCTGGAGCAATGGGGCCCTAGCAGCTGCCTGAAAATGCCACCCACTGATGCTGAGACTTTTCCTACCCCAGTGTATTCCAAACTGGTGATAGGTGAGCACAGTTACATTATGAATTAAATTCAGAGACACACTGCTATTCTAATGCCTAAACGGAGTTCCATTTAGAGTGTGTGGCAGTAAAGAAGAATTGCTCAGCTTCAGTAGTCCACCCTCTATGTTTCTGCATGATTCACTGGTAGAAGGTGAGCTCAGAGCAGTAACTTGTACAGAGATACACTTGGAAACATCATCTGATGCTTCCATCTTCCTATAAAATGGAGAGGCATGGAAGAGGCTCATGGCACACCAACACAACCACCTAGAATGAGTGCTCTAAATGAGCAGATGTTCTACAACTGCAGTAGCCCTTGGAATAACTATATCTTCCATAGGTATGGTTGGGGGAGAAATTCAATTCATTTCATATTTAAAGGTGACCTTCCAAAATTTATACTCTCCAAAGCAATATGCATACCAAAACACAGCCACCCTTCCAAATTTGCACTTCAGCCAACCAGTGTGTACGAAGATGCAGATATTAGGTTGAGATGTGCATAAAAATGCAGGTATATTAATGAAAATGTTGTACAAAAATGCATTATATTGGGGAAATTGCTTAGCAAAAAAAGGTGCATATTAGATGAAAAAATGCATACAAACTTGTATATTAGCAGCATTTTAGTGTGATTATCTTCTGAGCCTTCATAATTTTTCAAAAATAAAATAAATCATAAACCTTTGTGGATATATGAAGAACTGAATTTAAGTGTGAAAAAATGAGAAACTGGGAGAAACCAAAAGAGACAGATTTGCCCATCCCTATGTAAGTGGCCACCACTCAACACCCAGCTAAGTTAGGCCTTAAAGATAAGCAGGGTTGCCTCTTGCCCTATATCATGAGACCAATGAGCTGCAGAGATGAGCAAGAGCAGGAATGAGGAACCTGTTGTCCTCCAAACATTGTCAGACTCTGACTCCCATCATCGCCAACCAGCAAGACCGGAGGCTGGGGATGATGGGAATTGGAGTTCAGCAACATCTCAAGAGCCATTCCTGGACTTGAAGATGAAGCAATGATCTAAGTCACTATAAGGCCGTTTCATATGTCCCAACAGGAAGAAAATGTCCCTAACAAGCTATTAAGGAAGCAGCAACAGGAGAAATGCAGTTGAATTTGGATAAGAGGGCTTTGACTGTGCTTTGTTGTTTTCACCCAAAATGCAGTTATGCACAATGAAGGGATCAACTGTCACCTCTCTGCCTCTGTTTGGGAATTCGTTTCCCATTTCCTTGCATGCTTATGCCCTTCTAATTTCATTTCCAGCCATTTGCATCTTGGTAACCGCGTCTGTTTTCTTTGGCACCAAACTCTTCCCAAACCTCTTTTCTATAAAACTAAAAATACCCCACTGTGCCGTAACCACTTCATTACCCCCATGCAACAAAAGCTGTTGCTGTAACACCGGAAAATACACTGAGGTATTCATTACAACTTTGTCTTCTGCCATAATATCATGCAAAACAAAACACACACACACAATTGAGAACCTACAATTAAAATGATGGTAGGTGTACTGGCAGCTGCCTCTGAGCGAGGATTTTAATAATACATTAAAACCTTTATTTTGGAGCTTTGCAAAATATAGAATTACAGCTGTACAAGGCTACTGGTACATCACTCGGAGTCAAGGGAGGAAACCTCGCCTGGCAGCAAAATTGGGAGTGAATTGCGACATCTCTGCAGAGCATCACTTTTGTGATCCCTTTAATCCAGGTAGAAGAAAACAGCATTGAACTGAAAAATGACATCTTAATAAGCTTATATTTACTATTGATTTTTATCGTGCCCTGAAGAATCCTGTTTAACATTGTTGTGCATAACTGAAATTGCTGTTTCACTAATGTGTGAGGGAACTAACTCCATGTCTTGGGAAGAGAGCATGTGTTTTATTATTTCTAATCCAATTGGGTTGTGACAATTCTGTCTCTCCCTGTGTTTCCCCAAAGCAACCACCCTCATTTTCCAGATGTTAGGGGCACAGGAAGCTGCTAGTCAGACCACTGGTCTATCTAGCTCAGTATTTTTCCCAGGGGGGACTCTCCTGGATTTCAGGGTTTCTCCCAGACTACCTAGAAATGATGGGGACTGGACCTGGGACTTTCTGAGTGCAAAGTCAGGTGCTCTACCCAGGTGCTCTATCACTGCCCCAAAAGAAGCACAGCTTCACTTGAAGGCCCATCCAAAAGGCAACAGATTCTGTGAACTGCCCTGAGACCTCTGGGTATAAGGTGATATATAAATTCAATAAAAAAAATAAACAGGTGGGGAAACTGATGTCTAAACTGAGGTAGTCAAGCACCCCCCCTTTTTTTTAAGTACGAAGTCCCAAGTTCCTTAATAGTATACTCATGGTCAGAAGGCTGGTTTACCTTCTGGGCCAAAGACGTTTTTGAATAAAATTTATTGGTGAGGAATTAATAAGGGAATCCCTTTTCCGGCTTGGGGGGGGGGGTGTCTTACTACCGTGAGAGGATCCAACTGGACAAGGAGGGAGAGAGGCAGGTAAGAGAGGGGGAGTCACATTCTCCCGGGCTGCCCAGTCCACCAGGGGGACGCAACACTTGCCCTGCCCCGGCAAAGGCAACCCATGCTATGCCACTGCTGCTGTCTATGCAGTGTCAGTAAGAGCTGTTCGGCACTGGAATGGATTGGCATAGAAAGTAGTAGACTCTCCTGCATTGAAGGTCTTTAAGCAAAGATTGGATAGCCATTTGTCAGGGATTCTTTAGCTGTATTTCCTACATTGTAAGGGGTTGGACCACATGACCCTTGAGGTCACTTCCAATTCTACGATTCCCGTCAGCTCCATTCAAGATGCCCTTGATCCAAGGTGATGGGAATTGTAACCCAATACCTCTATAGGGTACCAGGTTGGGAAAAGCTGGTCTATACTGACTGGCAGCTTCTCTTTACAATTTCTACCGGATCTTTTTTTCCAGCACTGCCTGAAGATAGCAGAGACTGAGCCTAGGACCTCCTTCCTGAAAGGCATGTGCTACACCACTGAGCTAAACCCCTTCTCCATAGTCCTGCCTGGTTGGCTTTCCTCCATTTACTAAACCTTAAGCTGCACTAAGCATATATATGGTTGCTGGACAGAGAAGACTTTATAGCCCACCTTGATCCCTTGGGTTAGGATGCATTATAAATCTAACGTACTAAATAAATGTGTCACTTAGCCGTGCTTTCAATCATATCACAAGTGCTGATTTCTCTCAGTTCTTGAAGACTTTCCACTCTCCACTTCTTGACATCATGCTCTGCTCTAGAAAATATTTGTGGGTTTGCCAGGCCAAAACTGGCCTGACATAACTGGCCACAGTCCCAAGAGATCCCTTTGACTATGCTTTATCTTTGCAAAGGGAGAAGGGACTGCACTTAAAAGAGCCAAGGAATATTGAGATTGCTCCCCTAGGCATAGGCAAGTTGGTGAGAGCTTCTTTGGAAATTGCAGAAATATTGGATGGGGCGTTTTCGAATGTGGATTATGTCATGTGCTCAGGGACTATTTAAACAAAGCAATATCGACAATCATTCCCTCTCCTGATCTTATAAATAAGCATTCAGGGAATCCTTGTGATGATGAACGCTTGACAGGGGAGGCTTGTAACAGCCTACTTCTTGGCCTACTGCAAATTATCCTTTTAAACCAGAGTTGGCATAAATGAATTGCTAACACATTTGACCCTTCGCGTCTCCTAAAAAGCTTGCCATTAAGGTCTGGAACAAGCAGGCCAGTAGCTGTACGTAATGGCAGATAACTAATTGCTCACTTGAAAAATATACTCTCCTAAAGGGGCTTGAGGTTCCAAAGCAGGTCAGAAGTCAGACGGATGCTCCCTCTGTCAAGAACAAAATAATTCTAGCAAAAGCCACCACTCCTTCCACGCACAGCTGCCGCAAGAGCTACTGTAGGCCAAGATACTTTGCCGCCTGAAGCCAAGGAAAGATAGTGCCCACTTCTATTTTATGCACAAAAGTCAACTACCCTAGCAGATGAATCTTATAGCAACTGCTGTCTTGGTGGTGCAGAATCCTACTCTGCAACTAGAGAGTCCCAAATTAGCTTAGATGGTGGAGGGCAGGTCACAAAGCACACTATTCTCTAACAACTTGCCACCATACCTTCATCCCCTGAAGGCAACCTCTTCCCTCTGCTTAATGTTAGAGCTGGCCCTGACTCATGTTATCCTAAAACATGAATACAGGGTGGGAAAGAGCTTATCCTTCACAGTTGCTACAGAGAGCAATGTCAGTGTTGCAGATCTGGAACTGGGAAGCTCCTGGGCTGAAGGTTGGAAGATAACCTAGTGAGCTAACGTGGCCTGATGTTCTTCAGAGATCTCAATCTAGGTATTCCATTAAAAAAATCCATGGATATCAATTATAGCAGAGAAATTTGGTTCCATTCACATTTGAAGGTGCGCCTACCCAATCTGCACTTTCTGAAACAACATGCCAGCTGAAACTCATCCATCCTTCAAAATTAGCATTAGTAATTTCTGCAGTAGATTCTGCAGCTCTCCTGCCAAG
This sequence comes from Podarcis raffonei, assembly GCF_027172205.1. Lineage (NCBI taxonomy): Eukaryota > Metazoa > Chordata > Lepidosauria > Squamata > Lacertidae > Podarcis > Podarcis raffonei. The sequence continues at coordinate 53,939,364 of NC_070609.1, read as the reverse complement.
CAATGTGTACAAAAAATGCATGTAGTAGGGTAAGGTGTGCACCCAAATGCATATATTAGTGTAAGTAGCATATACACACACATGCATTATATTAGAGGAAACTCTTTTGCAAAAATGAATGCATTAGGCAAAATTGCATACAAATGTGTATATTAGGAGAAATCCGCACGGAAATGCTGTTGAATTTTCAGGAGGCCTGATGTGGAAATTATATTGCCTTTTTTCATATTATTTCTTTCTTGAAAACTACCCTGGGAATGCATAATGAAAGCTGGTATAGAAATCCCTGGAACTGGGATGGGAAACCTTTTTCCTTCCCTTTGGGGCAACCTTTAAGGGGCCACATGCCAGTGGAGGGTTGGGCCAGAGGCAAAAGCAGGCAAAGTGGTGAATGCAGATTTGGCCTTTGCAGAGTAGCCTAGTTTCTACATACACTCACACACCCTTCTCGATCCTCCATCCAGGGAAGCAAGAGGCATCGTCAGAGTTGAAGGATGCATTTCAACCAGGCAAAGACACTCAAGTAGGGCACTCAAAGTAGTGAGGAGTATGGTCTGGGGAGAGGGGTGTGTGGTTGAGGAGGGGGTATAGTTTGGGGAAAGGCCCCAGGCCCAAATAGAGAGGCCTGGAGGGTTAAATTCAGTCCCTAAGCTCAATATTCCTCACTATAGACATAGGGCAAAATTATATAGAGAGAGAATATATGCTTAGAGTTTTGCAAACCCAGCCAGTGAGCACATGGTAGCCAAGAGAGAAATGCTTGATGACCCTAAACATGCCCACTCATTTCTAAGTTCAATGGGACTTGCTCTTTAATAAGCATGTGCTTAAGATGCAGTCTTGGTCGCGAGGCTGTAGCAGCTCCAAGACCTGAAATTTCTGTTTCTGAAGCAATCAACCTGGCTCTACCCACAAATACTAAATTTAAGGCTATGTGTTTATAAAAGGAAACATTCAAACATGTTCGTTTATGGTGGTCAGCCGTGTCTCTAAATAAATAAGACCTAAACAATGCCGATGACATTTTCAGCATCGTATCCACCCAACAATTTTTCCCTCCCTGGGCATTAAGATGGTTTTTTGTTTTCCAGGGTGTATTTTTCCCTTTAAAAAAACAAAAAAAACACCTCTATTCTAAACACCTGCCTTGGGACTCCAAAGCCCTCTTAATTCATCTCACATTTCAGAAAGGCCACCGTTATTACAAAGGTCACATAAAGAACAGGTTGGGCCCGTTTTACAGAAATTTGTTGTTTCTTATTGCTGCTTCTGCTTGGTTGAGTTGCAGTTCATAATGTCGACTGAAGAGCAAAGGGCTGCATGCTGGAAATGATGTGCAGGAAAGGATGTCTTGGGGTGCACCTCAATTGCCTTGTGGTTTAGCATTCTATAGGGCTGGGGTAGGGGAACCCCCAAGCGCCTCTATCTGGCTTCAGCCAACCTCCCCACTGCTCTTGCTTAGCACCCAACTTGAGAGTTTTTGCCTCTCTGGAATATGTCCTTGAATTCTGATAATGTCTCTCGTTGTCCTGGGTGGAGGATAGAGAAGTACATCTAGAAACTAGCCTACAGCACAAAGGTTAATTTTACATCCATTACTCTGGCATGTGCCCCCATCCCAGTGAAGGCTGCCCAGAATGGAATGTGGCCCTAGCTGAAAAAGCTTCCCCACCCCTGCTGTAGAAGTGCATCCTGCAACAATCTTTTGCAGCGTGGATTACTCCTGTTCAGGATTTCAGCCAGCCAGTTATTATCTTTTCCCAAGATGTTCCATTCCATTCTTTCATCACCCTTGTTTTTCCACTCCCAACAGCCAATCAGTTGTTGCGGGCAACTGAGCATGCTCAGAATCTTCCTGGCTGTTTTGTGGACCTGGGTGTGTTTCATTCAGTGCCTTCTTTGTAGGAAAAAATGTGCCAGTACTCACCAGGTTCATAGAGATACATCTTCCTCCACCACCTCTCTTTTCATAGGGGTGTATCGCCAGCCCCTCTGTCAGGGAACTGCCATCAGCTCAGGGGCGAGAGGGGAAAAGCCAGATGGATTACAGAGAGCCCCCAAAGATTGTGGGAAGAAGCACCTCGTCAGCAGAGGAGAGTAACCATGCCTCCAGTGGAGAGGAGCTTCAGGACTCGGAGGAGGCGAGGCGGTGCCAGGACACCTTGCCTGAGCAAAGTGGGGAGGAGAGAGGTCCTCTGTTACCCACGCCCTCCCTGCGCAGTAGGCTTCCGTGCCGAGAGGGGAAGCGCAGATTGGGCATCAAGAAACTACTCTGCTGGGGAAGCTTTAAGGCCCGCCCACTCACAGATTCTGCCAGTGAATGAGCGCGCCACGGAATAGTGGCGCTCTGCATGGTGAAGGGTTTTTGGCGCCAATAACAAGGCTTTACAGCCGACCAGGGAGGCATTTGCCTGATTGCTCTCGAGTAACCCCCTGATATCCTTACACCCTCCCCCAATGTCTGCCACCTGATGAACCAGACAGACAGCTGCCTGCCCTGCCCTGTCCTCTCACAGAGACCGGGCTGTACTGCACCTGCATGGCCACCCAGCTGTGCATGTGTAGTTTCACAGAGGCTGCACACACATGCCCCTGAAAGCTCCAAGTCCAGCCCAGCCTAAAGGGTAGAAAGTCAGTGCCTGTATGCAACAGGCAGATGCCTGCACTGTGGGTGCCTCTGAAGCCTTGCCCTGTTGTGGGGCTGGGAAGGGCAAGGGGATAAAACCGCTGATGCTTGCCTTTCCACCTAACCAGTCTTTTCTTAGGAACTGGGTGCAGGGGGTGGGGTGGGGGAAATGGTGTTGGTACTGCGTACCATTGAGTATCACCAGAAAAAGAGCACTGCTTTCATTCATAGAGGAACCTTGAAGAGAGATTTCCCACATCCTGGTCTTGCATTCTAAACATAAACCCTGAGAAATAGGGAGGTTTTGTTTAGAGCTGCCCAACTTGAGGAACGCTGTCTCATGGAACACTCACTCCATTCTCTTGGCCAGATCTTATGAGTGAGACCAGCATCAAAACCTGGGCCTGCTCATATGCAGATCAAGCGTTTCCCCATGGCTTGCTCACATTTTGATGGCAGTAAACTGCACCAACTGTTTGTTTGAATAGGCCGGATGCCTTACAGAAATAGCAGGTTGTTCCTGCCTTATGGCAAGCAGACAGGAGCCCATCAGCTGTTGACAGACAGCAGAGGCTAAATGCAGCAGTGACTGCTGAGGGACTCAACTTCCATTGAGCTGTTTAATCAGTGCTATGAATGAGCTCTGTGCTGATCCTTAAAAATGAGAAGCAAATCTTCTCTCGAAAGCTTCCTGGCCCCCTAGTGCTATTGCTGTTTATTTTTTATTTGGACTCAATATTATCTTTAGCGTTGCTTACAAAATTCTGCTCATCCAACTTCCTACCAGGATTTGGGGATTCTAAATTGCCTGGTCTTGCTTGTGAAGCAGCAATGACCAGGTTAGCAGTCTTCTAGTCCTCCAACTTTTGATTTCTGGACACTGATATAGTCAGTTGAATCAACACATTCCACTGTGGATTTCAAGGCAGGTCCCATCTACACCATGCATTTAAAGCAGTATCATTCTATTTTTAAACAGTCATGGCTTCCCTCAAAGAATCCTAGGAACTGTAGTTTGTTGAGGATCCTGTGAGATGTTTGGAGACTCCTATTCCACAGAGCTAAAATCATCAGGGTGGCTTAAGAATCCATTCTTATTCATAGGGAACTCTGGGAATTCCAGCGTTGTGATGGGAATTGTGAAATCCATACTAAAATTATGATTGATTTTCATGAGGACTTATTTTCACATCAGTCTGCATTGAAAATGAATGTGTAAAACTGAGCTTAAGATTGGAAAAAATGAGAAGGGAAAAAGAAACCAAAATAAATTTGCTCATTCCAGTGTCCAGCCTCTGCCTGAAGACCCCAATGAGAGAGTGAGAGATCACCTTTCTTCTAGGCAATTGGTTCCATTGTTGAGCTGCTTGTACCAGAAAAAAGTTTCTTCTCATTCGACCAAAATCTACCCTCCGCCACTTCAACCCATTAGATCTACACAGTAAAAGAAGCCCCAAAAAAGCTTACAAATTTCTACACAAACACACACACCCAAACCCCAAAGCAACTGATCCCTTCATGATCTGACTCAGCTTCCTTTGTTCCTGTGAGTAAATAATAATAATAATAATAATAATAATAATAATAATAATAATAAATTATTTATACCCCGCCCATCTGGCTGGGTCCCCCCAGCCACTCTGGGCGGCTTCCAACAAAACACTAAAATACAATAACCTATGCCAGTGATGACCCCAAGCAGCCAGCAAGATCATTCATTGCAGGTCTCTAGCAAAAGCAGAATTCAAAATAAAAACAGCCCTAATGTGTGCATATGCTACAATGGCAAAAAGCCTTTGGTTTGACCACAGCAGCACCATCTCTGTTTTGTCTAGTTTCTCCAGGTAGCATGTCAGGCATGCACTGTAACATAATTGATGCCTCAAGGTTACCGGCTGCACCTGAGACCCTCCAACCCCCCCCCACCTCTCTCCTTCTCCCCAGGCTTGCAAGTAAGTGCTATGTTCAGGACCATAAAATGGATCAAAACCACTTTGGGTGCCACATCGGCAATTGTTTTAAGAAAGCGAGGGGAAAGTTATGAATCTGCCGGCACTAAATCTTGACTCCCAATTGGTTGAGTGTCTGATCGATGCGCAGTAAATCCTCGGCATGCTTAACTGTCTCTTAGAATATAGAACTCATCAAAAGTCATCACCATCAATGTGTCCAGCGATGCTTTAATTCAAAGTTACAACCACCACTGGAACTTCGCAGGCAAAGGGGAGCGGAGGTGCAAGGTCTGCGATCGTGCTTCCTCTGGGAAAGCAGCACTAATGTTCAAAAACTGTGAACTCTGACCTGTGGGGGGGGAGGGAGAGGCTTCCCACCTCCCATCTCTTCTCTTCCTTTGTTAACCAGGTATGTCTTGTTCACCACTTTTTAAAATGTTAACCTGTTTATAACAGAAGTGGCTGGTGGAGGGTGGAATCGTGTTGCCCACCAGGCTTCCCAACAGAGAGCTTTTGACCAGATTAGATTGTCTCGTTTGTCTTAGGCAAGCTACTCTGGGAGCCTGTAAAGGCTGAAGATCAGGTAAATAAATAAATAAATAAATAAAAATTGAATAAAATGGCAGCTACTGTGATTTCAGCACCAAGGTGATGCTTGCTTGACTTACACTCATCTCCTCTTAAGTGTCATAAACAAGCAATCCCAGAAGCAGGTTTGAGCAAGTGGAGAAGGAGAAGGTTGAGAGGACTGGAGTGGGGCAGGGATGGAAGTGGTTGCCTAGATCAGTGGTTCCCAATTAGCTAAGCACTGAGGACCCACTATTTTTCAAAAGCCAAGCCACAGACTCCCTACTTTTGAAAATGTTGATAACTCTTATTTTAGTTACCTTTGCAAAGTGATTTTTGGAACAAATTGTGGCCCCTAAAAAGCAAAGGATTTCTGGTATACTAAAAAATCGACTTGGGCTGAGCGATATCTGGTTTTCAACATTGTTATATATCAGCAGCTAAGCATTGTGATATTCCGATATGCCACGATGTCTGGAATTGGAGATCAGGCTTGGGGGTGAGGGAAGAAGAAGCCACAGAGATCAGGCAGATGGGGGGGGGAGAGAAGAGGAAGCGGAGTTACCTCTATGGTTTGAGTGGGAGAGAGGGGCATGGGGATTGCATCAAGCTGCCAACAGTAGGGCAGCCAGCGGTGGCACCCAGTGAAGATGAATGTCCACTGTGACTGCTGCTGCTTTCCTGCTGACTGAGAAAAGCTGTTCTGCCTCAGTGCCAGGGGAAGGTAGTTCCACGGTGCCTTGAAGTGAGGGCAATCAGCTGCCCTGGTCTCCCTCAGCTTGAAGGAAGGCAGCTCAGATCAGCAGCGTTATCAGCTGAGATCATCGTGCAATATTGGTGGTGCCTTGAAATTGGTTGCCCTGCTCTCCCTCGCATTAGGAGCAATATATTGCTGCATATTGCCAGGTCAAAATCGTTCTTGCAGTATGATTTCAAAACCAATTTTGACCAATATATTGAAAAAAATCACACAGCACTGAAACAGACCAGAAAATTTGTGATATTACCATGCAAAAATGACACACACAAAAAAATAGTTGGGAGGAGGCAAGGGATGGGGCTGTGGACCCCCTGAGTGTGTTCTGTGGACCCCCAGGGATCCTTGGACCCCTAATTGGGAACCACTGGCCTAGATAAGGTTAGACTTCTGGCTTGCTCTAGGTCCCTACAGCACACATGACCACTCCGAGAGTAGGGGAAGGAACATAGCTCAGTGGCAGAGCATCTGCTTTGCATGCACAAGGTCTCCAGTTCCATCTTCAGTGTCTCCAGATAAGGCTGAGGAAAACTCCTGGAGAGCTGCTGCCAGTCGGTGTGAACAGGACTGGGCTAGATGGGTCTGATTCTGCATAAGGCAGCTTCAAGTGTTCCTATGACATCAACCCTGCTTCTGGCTTCAAGGAGATAACTTCAAGGCATGCTTGAGCCTCGGACACATGTACCTCCACTTTCTTCTTCAATAAATAAATGGCTGGACCCCAGTCATCCTATAGATCCCATGACATGATACCCAACTGATTCCAAGAAAAAGCTTTGAATCTATTCTAGAACTCCCTCCAGTTGATCTTCCATGCAGACAGACACCTTCCCTCTCTATTCAGGCTTTGTGAGAGCAGAATGGAGTATGCCATCCTCTGCAGATCCAAGCCGCCTTCTTATTTTGGCTTCTTTGGCTGACTTTTACCTGCCTTATCCTCGCACTGCAGCCTCTGCGAGTCTCTCGGGATTTCTTTCGTCTCCTTGAGTTGAGCATTCATGTCTGAGTGAGTTATGCTCCTCTCACTGGTAATTTTGCAGCTTTATTGGATTCCTTCAACTTCACTCAGTAAATTCCAGTGGCTATCAGGAATGGAAGGCATGCAGAGCCCCGATTGAGGATTTTATTGACTCATTGAAGTCTAGATAATGCTGTTTATCCTTTTCCAGCGACAGCACAGGCGTGTAAAGTGCAGCAGCTTAGCTGAGAGTCACCGGCAGAAATCATCAAGCAGCCCCTGCCTCCTCTTTCCAAGACCTCACAACTTCTGACGAAAATTGGTATGTAAGCATGTCCTCTCACCATGGATCCTAACAGACGTCCTTTTCATTATGATGACTTGTGCTCATGATGTTATTGCGGAAGTTATATGCAGTCTCACTTTCAATACCAATTGCACTTGCAATACTTTTGGGCTGGACATAACTGCTTCATTTCCAGCGGGCATGTCCTGTAGCTTTCTGCTGAAATCCTGTAGGTTTTTATACTATAAATCTTTATACCACATTTTTTTTATACTAGTTTTCTTTTTCTCCCATTTTTGCTGTGCTACATAATGCAAGAATGTCCTTCCATACAGAAACAATAAAATAAAGAATTTTGAGATGCACTGCAGAAAAACTAGCAGGCTGTGTTCAAACCCACATTGGCTGTGAACTCACTGTGTTTCCATTGTTACTCCATCTTTTCTCTCCAAAGAGGTGGGGTACATGTCTTTCCCCCTCTTCATGCAATCTCCACAACAACCCTGTAAGGTAGGTTTGGCTGAGAGACAGTGACTGGCCCAAAGTCATCCAGCGAGCTTCACACCCATGGATTTGAACCCTGTTCTCACAGGTCCTATTCCAACACACCTACCTCTGTACTGGCTCACAGTCCATTTTCATACAACAACATTATTATCCAAAATGTGCATGTATTCTGTACTTCTTTTATATAAGAAAGGTGTGTTGCTTCTCAAACCAGCTTCACACTGACTGGAGTCCTTAAGCCATTCCCATACATAGGATAAAGACATCCCTATCTTGTCAGCACTGCCTGGCATCCATACAAACAGAAACTAATGCTGCACTAATGGAGTTGTGCTGATGTGACCAGCTAAGGGGGGGGAGAGCTGTGAAATGCACTGGGCCAGGGGGGCAGGCAACTTCCCTGTGCTCTAAGGCAGTAAAGTGAACACCCCCATAACATGGCACGATGTGTGGACAGTCCAGTATAAACCCACCACATATTCACTATTGTTACATCAATGGCGTGTTGCAGAATGCACCCACAGAAAAACCACCCATCTGGAAAAGACCATCAATCTGCTGTTTCAAAGAGGATTAGACAAATTCCCTGGAGGATAAGGATACTAAAGGCTGCTGGGCATGATGACTATACACCAACTCTAGTATCAGAGATGTCTCTGAATACCATTTTCTGGGGAACTAGAGTAGAGAGAGTACTGTTGTGCCCATCCAAAGTTGTTGCTGAACACTGGAAGATTCAGGGCAGGTAAAAGGAAGGACTTCTTCCCGCAATGTGATGTTTTAACTGTGGAATTCACAGCCTCAGGATGTAGTGGTGGCTGCCATCTTGGACTGCCTTAAAAAAGCCCTGCCTGGCAATTATGGGGATTGAACCTGGAACCTTTTTCTGCATGCAAAACGGATGCTGTTGTATTGAGCTTTGGCCTGTCCTGATCAACATGGATATGATAAGCCTGCACATACTTTACAATTATTTGAGTACAAAAATATTGGAAGATGTGATGTTTCAAAGCAATTAAAATAGATAATGCTCAGAAAAGAAAAGAAAAGAAAAGAAAAAGGAGTTTAGACGAATTCGTGGAGGATGAGCCTATCAGTGGCTGCAAGTCACAACAGCTGCATTCTCTGTCCATTGCCAGAGGCAATATGCCTCTGAATATAAGTTGCTAGGAATCACTGGCAGGGAGAGAGTTGTGGCCCTCACGTCCTGCGTGTGGGCTTCCCGTCGGCATCTGGTTGGCCACTGTGATAATAGGATGATGGACTAGCTGAGTTTTGGGGCTGATCCACCAGGGCTCATAGGCTGCTTTTCTTTTCTTTTTTGCCCAGATACTGTACCTTTTATAACTGAATGAAAGACAGACTATCAACAGGTGCACTGCAGGGTTGTAGTGATGAAGGAAATCTACTTGCTATGCAGCTGTTAGAAACACAAAGCTCCTGTCCGTGAGCACACGGGGACGGGGGGCTGGGGAGATGGCAAACCTAGGTCAGACTTGCTACCTAACTTGAGTGAAAACCTTGAAGAATGGTCTCCGTGTTTCATTCCGTGTCCTCTGAGGCCCACGGCCAGTCAAACTGAGCGGAGGGCTGTGCTAGAAAACCTAGCGAAATCGGGAGTGAGTGTGATTTATCACGTGAGTGGGGAAAAGTATATTGGAAAAGGTGACCGGCCACGTCCCCAGGTTGCCTAAACAGACGGAGAATGAGTGCTGCAGATACGTCTGGGTTTTAAATGCCGATTTGCTGGTCTCATTAATCTGCTAAATTACCCAGCTCAGATTGCTTTATGCGTAAGCATCGCATCCAAACAGGCCATTTTGCATTAGCTGCCATCAGAAAGAGGAAACAGCCGCAGAGGAACAGGGGGGAAGCCACAAGGAGAGACTTATTGGCTGCAAAAAGAATCCTTAATAAAATCCTTATACACCACTGTTCCCAAGAACTGTTTTGGCGTGTGTGTGCTGGTGTCTAGTAATATCTACTTCGGTCCTCTGGTCAGACAACATTTGTTCTGCGTCAGCCAAAACCCAGTGCCAGCAACAATCTGGGGTGCAGTCTTATAATTAATAAGCAGGTATTCATAGAGCCTGACTGACTACTCAGAGTTGAGTATAGCATAGGATCCGTTGATTAGGAGCAGAAGCTAAGGGAGCAGGGAAAATCTGGCATCAGAACAATCTGAACCACATTTCTGAATATCAATCCTGGAATTATTTAGGACAATTGTTTTTCGTTTTCTTTTGGGGGAGTTGCGTGTGTATATTTATAATGAATTGTTGCAGACAGCAGAACATTCTTGTCACATCGACACAATTAGCTGGCTAGCCTCAGTGTGCAGTGATTTGCTTTGATTATTTAATCGATTTTCTTTTCGTCTCTGTTTTTTAGTAAATCTACCTAAGCCCTAATGAGACCTCCCTAAATTGATTAGATGCTCTGCAATTTCAGCCTAGTTTACACATTATTTCAGAAAGCTGTCAAGATCCTGTGACTTTCATTTCATTGGATTTAATGATTGCTGGGAAGGAGAGCGAAGGGAGAAAAGGTGTGCATTACAGCCAGATACAATCATTTTTGTCAGTGTGATCCTTTTAAGTGCAATTCAATTAAAGTGTTATTCCCTAATTTTATTATTGTGCTAGCTTGAGTGCTAATGCTAGCCACCAATAAAGCAACAGGTAGATAATGGGTATACAATTTAATTTAACTAATTGGAGTTTAGTGATCTAACATGCTTTTCATATCCTAATTCTTTGAATAATCTTTGATTTTTGCATCTCCTACAATTTTTTTAATGGAAGAGGGCAGGCGAAAACATCAGTTACATTTCAGATTCAATTATCGGTTAACATCTGCCTTTAACAGCGAAATCAGTATGCACACGAATTCCCATCTATTACCTGCTCCATGCATCCATTTCCCATTGTCTCCATGTTTGACCTTGAAATTAATTTATCTAACTGTGCTTACATTCCTTATTATGTTATCTCCAGTCTTGTAGGGCCAGAAACATTTTCACTGACTGGATTTTGGCAGAGTGACAATGCAGAGAGAGTCAACCACAGAGAGGAACGTGTTCCTCAAGCAAGAGAACAGAAGTATGTGGGTTTCCCCTCTTCTGAATAGAAAATGTGGTGTGTTATTTGCAAGCACACATAGAAGCCCTCAAGTGGAATTTTGCTTTCAATTCCATCTCTTGTCAGATTTTTTTTTTTTTTGAGGGGGGGGTATCTCTGTTTATTTTTATTTCATGTGACTTTCTTTGCACGGCCATTGTTGCCTTGTTCACTGCAGCTTGATATCCTGGCTGGTTTTTGTACAAGTATGTTTCTTTTGCAGCTGTACTGCATTGTGGGTTAAAGTATTTTCTTCCCAAGCACCTTCTCCAGGAGCCAATCCTAAGTGTCTGACTCACCTCCTTTTGCTCTGATTGGCTCCAATCAACACAAAAAGTAGGAAGACTTCTGCTCAGTGCCTACAAAGCTCCCTTTCACAGTGATTGAGTGACTTTTGGATTCTGGAGACAGGGACCCTGTCTTCAACCCCCTGTCCTCCTAGGCCACCTCTAGATGAGAATACAAAAATTGCTGGTCATGTATCCTTTCATATTACGGTTACTACTTATACTCCTAGTCACCATTCAAATAGAAGAACTTACCAGGAAAAAAACCTTTGTGTGCATATTTCAGCAGCATTTCATATGCACTGTGCTCTCAAATGCTTTTGCTGTCTTTCAACTTAAATGTTCACTGACCGCTCTTAATGTGTGCAAAATTCCTTCCTGCCTCCACCACTGTGTCAACACCTGTCCACAATTTCCTCTGGAGCAGCAAGGAAATATAGCAAAGCTGAGCCAAACGTTACAAAGTGATTATAATCCTATTGTCTCTCCTGACCTTGATTGTGGCAGCATGGCATGATCTCTGTTTCTCTCGCTGCGTGCTTTCAAAGCACTGCTCAGATTATGGGGGGGGACACAGGGAGCCATAGTAAGATCCACTAGGTGAGAAGTGAGGAAGCTATGACCTTCTAGATGCTGTTGAACTACAACTCCCATCATCCCTGACCATTGGTTGTGCTGCCTGGGGGTGATGGGATCTGGAGTCCAGCATCTGGAGGGCCACCAGTTCCTGCACTAGCCCCCACATCCTGATGCCCACCTGTGTCCTCTCCCAGATGTCCTCTCCCATAATCCATCTAAGAACAATCACCAAAGGGTTGGGGCTCATCTCACCTGCCTCCCTATTGTAATTAAAGCACTGCTTCCCTCTGGATCTAGTTCTGAAATGTCTCAGCCAGGGGTTGAGGAAGCTGTTGTCATCAAGATGTTGCCAACTTCAACTCCCATCAACCCTGGCCAGTGTTGCTGGTGGAAGATGGCTTTTAGACTCAACCATTGTAAGAGCTATAATGATTTCCTCCTAGCTTTTAGACTATGTGGGGAATCTTTCTTCTATCTCAGCTTTGAGAAAATAAAAAGAACACTGCAATTTGGGCACGTCTGCAGTGCTTCCATTGAAAACTGGACAAAATGCACCTCTGAGAATTCCTTTAAGCTGGGGTGTCCAAAACCTTAGAACCGTGTGTGTGTGTGTGGTGGGAATGAAAGTAGATTTGTGAGAAGACATCGCTGCCTGTTCCTCACTGCATTTGTTGCATGCAACACTGTTTCTGTTCTGCTGCACTCCGTCTTCTACCAAAAACTACAATATTTGTCTCACTTTCCATGGGGTGAAATTATGTAACTTATGTAATTTACATAATTAAATAAATTATATAAATCATGTAATTACATGGCCATTAGTTATTCCACCCCATTCATTTCAATGCAAAAGAAACAGAATGGAAATAGAGTGGAGGGTCACCAGTTACATATTATTTGTCAATTGAAAGCAGCAACAGCTAATACCAATCAAGTTTGCCATATTGATTTCCATTCCAGATCCAAACTAAATAAGCAAACATTTGATATTTCTATTTCCATTTTCATTTGACTACTTCAACATCCCTCTTGTGAATGACAAGGCATGTTGCAAGGCTTTCCCTTCTTTTCATCCATGAAACATGGGGGGGGGGGTATGAATCCTTCATGCTTCTATTTCCAAGATGAACAGATGCTTAGTACTGTTGTAGCTTTTAGAAAATGACACTACATGGACTCTATTGAATTGGAATCACAGTACATTGCAAAGGTTACATTGCTACAAAAAAAAAAAATTAAATGCAAAATCTCAGAGAATAAGAGTAACACCAATGATGAAAAATTGTAGAATAAAATGCATGATTACCCCCATTATGGCTGAGCTAGTTACTAAGAATGTTAAGAGTCATAGAAGGCAGACAAAGTTGTAATAAATGTGCTGAAAGCCGACAATCTTTATGTCTAGCAAATGGAAAATCAAAAATGCAGCCATTAATTGATGTAAGAGGAAATAAATTTAGACCTAAGCTTGTCCACCGTGAATCTGATGGAGCAGTCAGCCCATGCTTCAGAAAAATGGTTAAATGAACATATATAAAGCCTACAGAGTCCCAAGATGAGAGGATTTAGTTTCACGCAAATTCCCTTCTTTTGTCATTCTTTCCCGCCCTCCTCTATTTTCCAGAAATATTATAGTGCCACTGTCAGTAGCAAGGATACATTAAACTTTAATGAGAAAGTGGCAATGTGGGAGGGGTTGAGAGAGAGAGAGAGAGAGAATGATCTTCACATATTACTTTGCCTCCCTCGATGGCCTTCTGTGCACTCAGTAACCTTTGGCACATAATGGGCAGTATAATTTTGAATACACTTTACGGACGACTCATGGAATGGTGCTTCAAAAAGATAAATCCTCATGATGAGAATGATAGAAAGTCACGGGAACAGCACCAATGGCCACAATCTACCATAGTGTTTGAGTGCATTCAAACGTGGGGAATATTTGTATTAGTTTTCCTGATTACAATGCTAGTGCTTCTGTCCTGTTTTCCAGTGCTTCTTTCACAGTGCAGTGCCTGTTGTGTTATGCAACTATGGCTCTTTGACCAAGATGCCAGCATAATGCACTGAATTCCACTCACACCAGTGGGCATGGTATGACACAACAGCAAATAACGTTGGACAATGTCACCAATCCATCTGCGCCCCTATCTGGACAAGGATAGCCCAACTTCTGTTGTCTGTGCTTTGGTAACCTCTAAGTTAAATTACTGCAATGCATTATATGTAGGGCTGCCTCTGAAGATGGTTCAGAAACTTCAACTGATGCAGAATTCGACAGCACTGTGTGTAGTGTATAGAATCATATTGTATCTGGATTGATGCATTTGGATTAATGCATTTTCCACTGGTACATTATATTAGACTGTTACTACTTTCTTGCACCATTGTGAGCCTTTCATGGCACATTTTGATGAACAGTGACCCCTGTCTTAACTGCCATGCAGCCCGGGAACCAAGCACATCCCCTCAGGACTATCTATTTGCACCTCAGGGCTGTCCACAGGCGACACACCTAAGGAACATTGACCACACCTTCCCTGAACGCTTTCTTCTGGCTAGTATCTGACCTTCCACTGTCATATTGCCTCTTGTTTGCCTGAAAGTAGGATGGAGGGAGCTGTAGGTGTGTGTGAAATGGTGAGTGTTGTGTAGCTAGAATGTCACCTATCATACAAAGGTAAGAGTTACATCCATTGCTCTGCTCACTTTTACATCTGCCCCCCCTTACCACTGGCTTGTGTGGCCCCTGGAAAGGAAATGCAGCCCCCAGACAGACAACCCTACTTGTATTCATGTGTTTCTGTCCTTCATCTACTCCCACCTCCCCAGTTTGACCCTGCCAGGGTTTATTTCATAGACTCTGACCCCATAGACACTTGTCGTATTCCAGACAGCCTCTGAAAAGAGGCTCATATCTAGTGTGGCTATAGATTAATGTATGTAGGATCTTGCCTTAAAGTGGTAATTGAATTTGGTGGTTTCTGTGCATGTGTGGTGCCATTTTGACTCCATAAGGGCTGACACTGAGACAATGACTTTACTTATAGGATTCCTGCCCCCTCCCTAGCCAAGCTGACCTGGTCAAGCTGTTTTACCTCTCAGTCTCAGTTTTCCTCACCTCTAGAACATAAGAATATTGTACCTGTCTCCCAGGGATATTATGAGTCGTAATTAGTTTAAGTGCTCTGGGAATGAAGCTTTCTAAACATCATGTATTATTACTGAAATGAGTGTACGACTATTCTGGAAAACCAAAGGCATTTCAAATTACCTAACAGCTACAAACCCCAGTCATTAATGTGAGTACTTAGAAAAGCAGATGCCCATTGTTCAAGCCACTGGGGAGATTATGTGTTTAAAAACGTAATTAAATATAAAAAATGTATAACACAGGAAGCCTGCCGATGACAGCACTAAACAGATGATCCAGCCCAGCAATTGTAACAAAGAAGGTGTTAAGAGCTCCAGTCTGCGCTGGGACTAGTATAGAATTGTGAATGCCACAGAGATGGCATGGAATTTTGTGGGGTTTGTGTTCCATGGAGTTTAATTTATTCCCCCACCCCTGCTTTATCATGGACTGTCCTGTGAAAGTGGCCATGAGGGAAATGCAAGGATCTGTGTCTACTTTTGTTTCTGCATTCATTTTCATCGGGTTGTAGCTATTTAAGTTCTACTCAGAAGAGTCACATTGAAATAATGGAAATGCCGAATGTCTGCATTGGTTTTGTCATTCATTTGTTGTCAGTAGTGGAGTGGCACATTCAAAAGTGCCTTTATGAGCAACACAGCCATGCTCCCTCACAGCCATGCCCCATCTAAGTTTATATAACCTTTTAAGGTTATACAATAATAATAATAATTGCAAATGCATCACAATGATCAATGCAGATCCCCATGTGTTGCCTTTCATTTAGATCTATTTTCTGTGCATGTACATGGGCAAATAAGGTGTTGGGGAGGGGTAGTATGTCTGGTGGGGACACATTGTTCTCCTGGATACTTTGTCCACCTTTGGACCCCAACCTGCACTCAGCTCTCACCTGCAGCTGTCAGCATGTGACAGCACCCACACCCCAGGACTGGCATTGACTGGTCGGCTAAACCAGGTGAGAGTAGCCAATGGGTCTCAAGCCCTCAGTAGGTTAGGGTTTGAGGCTCCAGTGGATTGTGGTGGATTGTGTGGACAAGACCAATAGTGAAGAAGGTAGTTTCTCCACATGCTATAGAGGAAAGTGAGGGGCAGGTGGGGCTTGTCAACTTGGGAACATAGCCCATCAAAGAGAAGGAAAACTCTGGTGCAGGATATCTTTGAGAGAAGAAAAGGCTCAGGAGTAAACCCTACAATAATCTGGAGTGGAGTCCCTAAAATGGTTGGATAACTCCTTGATGCTTCCCTCTGGCAACTCCTGCAGCCAAGCTGGTGCCAAATGTATTGCTCTGCTTTCCTTTAGACCACATCAGTACACCAAAAAGGGGGTCTTGTCGTCTGAGCAAGGGGGTGTGGGTATAGTGATGACTTTGTTGTGGCTATGCTACGCCTCCATGGCTGGAGAGAGTAATGCTTCTGAAAACCAGTTTCTGGAAATCACAGGAGGGATAGTGCTCTTGTACTCAGGTCCTGCTTGTGGGCTTCCTATGGCCATCTAGGTGACCACTGTGAGAACAGGATGCTGAACTATATGGGTCATTGGCCTGATCCAGCAGGGTCTTCTTACATTCTACTCAATGTTATTTGAACTGTAGATCCCATGAACCTGAACCAACATTGCCAATGATATGGGGTGATGTGAGTTGTAGCCCAGCAACACAGAGATGACATCACGGTGGTGGTCTCTGGTGCTGACAATGCTGAGCTAGGTGAGCCAGTGGTCTGATTCTACATAGGGCAGATTTCTACATTGTACATGAAAGAACCTCACACGAGAGAGAGAGAGAGAGAGAGAGAGAGAGAGAGAGAGAGAGAGAGAGAGAGATTGTACTGAGGTCATCACTGGCAGAAAGCCAATTCCCACCCCAGGCAGGATGAAAAGAACATTCTGCATAATGAAATAGCTAAACTTGGCTCTCCGATAGATATAAAAAATAATCCAATGAATCTTGTGCTTCCATGGGCTACCCCACTTCACAAGAGCTTCTCTTTTGTTCTTGCAACTCTAGCATTTGAGCCATTTCACTTCCTCATGAAGGGGAGATGGGGGGAAGAGGGACCTCCTAGGACTCCACTTTTATGCTTCACATTTCACCAATCAAGAAGCAGGTGTCCCTGGTTTTATGCCTAATTACCCAGGTCAAAGGATGTAATGACAAGGTTTCTCTTAGATGTCTCTTCGGGAGAGTCTGCTGTTCAGATTCCTATCAACAATGAAAACCCGTGTGCAGCAAAATAATTATTTTCCACGAGCCTTTTCAGGTTTTCACCAAACAACGAGGAGAACAGCAGGAGTTTGCAAATGGGAATATCTTTTATTGATGGCAAAGATTTAGTGCCTCTTTGTATGGGAGTTTCAAGGCCATGCAAATCCTTACGCGGGTAAAATATGGTATTGTTCTTAAGAAAAGGTACTTAAAAACTGGAGCAAAGGAAAGACTTTAAAAATGAGTTCCAAAAATTGTCTTTATGATGAATTTTGTAATTTTGCAACTTGTCCTGTGAAGAACTGGTAGGTTTTTCCCCCAAAATTCTAAGATGATTATTTTAAAACAACAACAAAAGATTATTACTACTATTGCTGTTATAATAATTGTTATTCTCTGACAACAACTACAACTGTGACATTTCCAATCATAAAAGGGTATATTCTTGACTGACCAACACACATAACACTTGAAATTAAAATTTTAATGTGGGTCAAATAGTACCCAAAATACTGAATCTGCAACATGGTAGGTTGGGGTGGGTGAATCAGCTTGTTTTGGTTTCTGTCCATCACACAGGACAGCACAGAAAACTAGTTGTGTTGTGGGTTGCTCCACGGTAGTGTGATCTCCTATACATCTCCCCAAAAGATGAAATGGATCACCAAAATATATATGTACAGCCATTTGCCCAGTATATAACAGCAAGACAGCATCCTGTATAAGGAAGGATGTGATATAAACAAGGACAGGGAGAAGAGTCAGTCTGGGTAATGCATAGTTAAATTATAGAAATTGCTCCCACATGCAGGCTTCTTGTCAAACAGCTGCTTGGCCAGTGTGAAAACAGAATTCTGCATTGGAATGGGCCATTGGCCTGATCAAGCACGGCTCTTCTTATGTTCTTAACCTGGGACAGATGGAGGCAATTGTTCAACTCAGTACAGGCGTCTCCTGATATTCTAAGATGCTCAAATGCATATTATAATGAAATAATATAGGTCCAAGATCTAGCCCTTTTCTCATCATCTTTTAAACCAATTCTGCGCCCTGGTCACCACTGATCTTTCTGACTTCCCATCTGAAACAATGCCAAGCTCCTTGACCTGACTCTTTTTAACCTCCCCTGCCAAAAGGATTCTTAATATAAACAGGACATTCATAATGAGGTCTTGGAAGGCTCTTTGGCGGCACAATGATGTACCAAGTCATATTACCCCCTTTTTGTGCATATATATATATATATATATATATATATATATATATATATATATATCCATCCCTGGATCTTCATTGATCCATCTTGAATCAATGCTTTTAAAAAATCTTAAGACACATTTTAGTTAAGAGCAAAAGCCTGCATTTTATGTTTTGACATGCTATTATTGATTGGGAAGGGAGAGAGAGCAGGGACGCCCCACCTGACTGTCTCTCCAACTTCCATGTCTGGCAGTGTCTGGTAGCACGACGTCCTTAATGGCTTTGCTCCTGTTTTCTCCTTTCTATTTGCTGGCATTCTGCTTTATCCTCCCAGCCCACAGCACGGGGCCTTTCTCAGGTTTTTTTTTAAGTAATCAATACCCCCCCACTGCTGGCCGTCACTCATATTTGGCACACTTCTAAATTATTCAGGGGTCTCTCTTGAGCCATATAAAATTTCTATTGCATTTGTCAATTGCCTGATCAATAGTTCATTTTTCTCATCCTCAAAGACGCACACAGGGTTTTGAACTTGGAAGTCTGACTTCCTCTCTTCTTCTTCTTTGACTATATATATATATATATATATATATATATATATATATGAAAGAAAGAAATTTTAACAGGAAGCAGACTGTGTTAGCTACAAGTTTCAAGATCCACTGTTGTATCTTGATATGTCACTAAGGTGAATTCCTGTATCTCGACACGTATTGCATCCAGCTTTTTCCTCTGGTACCATTTGCCGCCTACATAACTTATGGCAGAATGTGCTTTATTTCTCTTTGTGGCTGTGCTTACCTGTGACCCTTTCACCCTCCGCTGCAGAAGATGCTTACACTGGAGGACTATCTGAACATCCAGCATTAATGACATCTGACATTTAAGTCAACCTGAAAGAAATCTCTGCAAAGGCAGTCACTAAAGCTAATACCGTTGACGTCTCTTTAAGGAGTTGTATTGACATTCTTGGTTGAAAATAATACCACTAAGGCACGTTGCGTTGAAGTCTCAATCAATTGGGTGGCTATCTTCTGCTTTCTGCCAGCTTTGAAAAAGGGTTGTAGAACAAAAAAGGAACAAAATAATGCCTTTTATATCCAAAGTATAGATTTGAAAAAAGAGAAAGTAGCAGCATTACTGACGGTATGAACTAAGCCACCTACCCCTGCAGCAACTTCAGATTCAGCACTAGCTTTTTAAAAAATTGTGCAAAGCAGCATCAACTTAGCCAAGGAAAGGGTCCTGGCAGAGTGAGGCAGCTTGAATTCCTTCTTGCTTTAGGGCAAAAATGGGGGGATGAAAGAGCTGGAAACAAGAAAAGCTTCCCCGCTGTCATTCCAACAAGGTAAACATCAAAACTCCAATCATTTGCTGTTGTAGTTTGGTGGCTCCCATAAATGTTTTAGTTTTAAGAAGCTGCTGATCTCAGTAGGTTAAAGGGGAGGTTTTGGTTCTTCCAGAATGATAACAACTCGACTGGCGAAGAGGAGGGACGTGGTTGTGCAAGTCATAACCTTGCTAAATCCCAAGAATGTTGCAGGGTTGATGAGGGTCTCGTCTTTCTGTTCTTCTTTGGGTGACAAAAGCTGTGACAAAAGCTGTCCTCACATTTCATAAACTTTTGTTTCCCCCTTTGCGAACAAAAAACAAACAAACAAAAACTTTTCACTGTTCTATTTTGGATATATTCTTTAAGCTTTTATATTCCACCTTTCCTCCAAGTCATAAACTGATGTGGAAATATGAAGAACTGAATTTAAGATTAGAAAAGTGAGTAACTGAGTGAAACTGAAATTGACAAATTCATCCATGCCGAGTGGTAGAGCATCTGTCATGCATGCAGAAATTACAGGTACTGTGCCTGACATCCCCAGGTAGGCTTGGGGAGACTCCCTTCTTGAAACCCAGGAGCACCACTGCTGAGCTAAATGTTTCAATGGTCTACCCTGGAATAAGGCAACTTCCTGTCTTCCTATGAATGTGTTGGTTGCTTCAAAACGTTTTCAATTGTTCTTTTATTCTACCCTATCCAGTGTCCTGTCCTTGCAAGTCACTTTGAGCATTGGAAAAGTGGCACTTATAACACCTCCTGTCACTTCTGGAGCACAATAAGTGTTCTGTGGAGCTAGCTGAGAGATCCTCAGAGTTCTTCAAAACAAAATATAATTTTGATAAAGATGGCTTTCTCTCCAAATCTCATAGCCCAATGGATGCCAAGCTGAACTTCAGACACAGATTTAAGTCCCTCTCAGATGAGAGTGTTGGGTTGTCATGGCACTCTCTATCTATCTATCTCTATCTATCATCTACAGGGGTCCACAAACTTTTTCAGCAGGGGGCTGGTCCACTGTCCCTCAGACCTTGTGGGGGGCCAGACTATATTTTTTTTTGGGGGGGGGGTGAACGAATTCCTATGTCCCACAAATAACCCAGAGATGCATTTTAAATAAAAGCACACATTCTACTCATGTAAAAACATGCTGATTCCCAGACCGTTCTGCAGGCTGGATTTAGAAGGCGATTGGGCCAGATCCGGCCCCTGGGCCTTAGTTTGCCTACCCATGATCATCTATCTATCTATCTATCTATCTATCTATCTATCTATCTATCATCTATCTATCATCTATATGCCTCAGTTTGCATCTGTAAAATGAGAACATGTGCAACCTGTTTGCTAAGCAGGACAGAGGTGGTAATCCACATGAAAACCTTCATTCATTAAAAGTATTATATTAGTGCTTAATAACAATCAAAGCCCATTTTGGCATTGTTATGTGGTCAATATAAGACCATATATATCACACACATTTTATTGACCCAACTATCCCAATACAGTGGTACCTCGGGTTAGTACTTAATTCGTTCCGGAGGTCTGTTCTTAACCTGAAACTGTTCTTAACCTGAAGCACCACTTTAGCTAATGGGGCCTCCTGCTGCCGCTGCACCGCCAGGGCCTGATTTCTGTTCTTAACCTGAAGCATTATTTCTGGGTTAGTGGAATGTGTAACCTGAAGCGTATGTAACCTGAAGCGTATGTAACCCGAGGTACCACTGTAGTATGTAACAGGCAGTCAAATATGCATGAATTAATATGCACCAATTAATAGGAGCATCAATCCCCAAACTAGGCAACAGGCTTGCAACTAGGTCTTTGCATTAATTAGTATCTGCTAATAAGTGGTTATGAGGTTGCTATTTCTCTTGGGGGAAGTGGCAACTTTAAACTACTGTTTGCATTTCTCTCTCTCTCCCTCACTAGAGCATGAAACTGTAATTAAGGACCTCACACCACCAAGGATTAAGTACGCAGCTGTTCGGCCAAGTTCTCTCTTCCAGTTTTACCGTACCGATGGCAGTGCAATATAATCAGGGAGTGTGGTAACAGAGGAGTGCCATGGCAGCTGGGGTCCATAAGGCACTCCAGCCCAGAGCTCTACTGGTCCCATGAGTGGCACATGAAAGAGTTTTACTCACGATGTGCTCCCTTTATGGCAGCATGACCACTGAACATCTCAAAGGTCTATTGGCTGCTAAAAGGCTCACATTCCTTCCAATGGACAAGCTGGCAAGGATTAATTTAACCCACCTCTTGGCAGCTCTGGATTTCCATGCAGTGGCTTCAAGAATTCTACAGAGAGGCAGCTGGAAAGTTTGTTATAAAGCTGTTCAGGAATCCAGGATGCTTGCAGTTTGGCTGCAAGCTGATCTGAGACTCAAGGAAGGAGACTCTGACTCCTCACGTCAGATGTTTCAAATCCCAGTTTCCCTATGAGGAAACATAATGTGGGGGGGGCAGTTTAGGGGGAAGATGAGTGGGGGGGCATGGTAGAGGTGTGTGAGATTATGCATGGTGTAGAGAAAGTGAATAGGTAGCTTTTCTCCCTCCCTCCAAATACAAGAATTTAAGGACATCCAGTGGAGCTGAATGCTGGAAGAGTCAGGACTGATGAAGAGAAAATGCTTTCTCACGTGGTACACAGTTAAACTATGAACTCACTCTCACAGGAATCAGTGGTGGCCTCTAACTTGGATTGCTTTTGAAAAGGATTAGACAAATTCATGAAGGATAAGATTATAGATAATTACTGACTGACCACAATGGCTATGTTCTGACTCCACTTTCAGAGGTAGTAGACCTCTGAAGATCAGTGGCTCCTTGAGCTCTAGAGAGAAGAAAAGTGTCCTTTCCACATTCTCCACACTATGCATAATTTTATGAACTTCTGTCATGTCCACCTTACTCAACTTGTTCTAAACTAAAAAGCTCCAAATGTTCCAAGCTTTCCTTATAAGGGGTTCGCTCGGTAGACAGTGTGGATGCCTCAGATTGGCTGAGCCTAATAGGACTTTGGCCTTCTGCCCTTGCTTGGTCAATTGAACAGTGCCAATGGGAGAGCCAGGACCAGAGTCTTGGAGGGCCTGATGAGCCCTACAGTAGGTGTACTGAAGAACAGCATGATTGGCTTTGGAAAGGACATGTTGTCCCAGAAGCACAGGCAGAACTGCAAGACCAAGGCTGAAGGTCTGCCTCAGCCGAGCTTTAGGCTGATGACTGTTATTCCTGGTTTAAATAGGAGGGCCATGGATGCACATCAAAGGAAGCAATGCCTCTGGTGAGTTCCATTTGTATCCACATTTACAGATCATTATAACTTGGCATAGTTCCATAGGAGTCAAACAGCCAAACTTTCAGCCTCTATAAATCAGCCAAACTACTCTGATTTATACCAACTGAGGTCCACAGCATAGGTCATCTGCACTGAGAGGTGATTAGCCAACTGCTGACCCACCAGCTCTGTGCCTTTTGGCACTGATTCCTTCCCTTGTTCATTTCCCCCCCTATTTGCACAGCAGCCATTAAATGACTAATTGTAGTGAACTTCTAACCACAGTGCCTCCTTGTGAATTGTGGATAGACAGCTGAAGAAGTGATGGGGGTGTGGAAATACTGCAAGCATTTCATTCTAGATCCATGTGGGCCCCATGGGTGAAAAAAATTGGGAGACCATTCCTGGCTTTTGCATGTTCTATCATATGCCTAGAAATCATCACAGGTTTATTATGCACTGGTCCTATTATAGGATCACAGAGCTAAAACAGAGAGAGAGAGAGTTACATGCAAACTACATTACCACATTTACACATGGGTGGAAGTGAGGAAGGAAAGAGAACATTGGGGTGTAGGATGCTGTCTTATACAGAGTCAGACCATTGGTCCCTCTAGCTCTTATTGTCTGCACTGGCATGCAGCAGATCTCAAGAGTTTCAGATAGGACATTCCCAGTCCTACCTGGAGGTGTCAGGGATTGATTCACTCGGCCAGTGAACTTCAGCCCTGGAGAAATTACATGTTCTCCTTTAAAATAGTTCCGCAATACAAGATCAATGGTATTACATGGAGGAGGGATACAATTCAATAGTAAGAGATTGGATCCAAGGTCTAATCTCTAGCAATTTCAGTTAGATGTGAAAGAAAGCCTCTGCCTGAGATCCTGGATGGCTACTGGCTATCAAAGTAGACAACACTGGAGTAGTCGGCAAATAGTGTGACTCGGTGAAAGGCAGGGCCAGTCCAAGGCAATTTGATGCTTGAGGTGAAGGAGAAGGTGGCACTCCTGCTTGACAGACAAAAGCCAGTTGGATTGGCAGTTGAACCTTGTTTTGACACTGATGAGCTGGTTTTTAACTAACCAGATTTTGTCAGTTATGGTTAAGCTTTTAAGGATGTGAGAATTTAACAGCATGATCCTAACCATGGCTACATGAAGTCCTATTGAATTCCATGGGCTGACTCAGGGGTAGAGGAGAAATTCAATCTTGTTTCCATTTTAATAGGAAATTACCAAATTCACACTTTTCGAACCAATGCATGAACTGGAATGGAGCCATCCTTCGAATTCACACTTCTCTGAATTTTGTGATGCAGTTCTATAACCAAACAATATGTACATAGATGCCTATATTAGGGGGGGGTATGCATAGAAATGCATGTATTAGTGAAAATAACATGTAAAAATGAATTATATTAGGGGAATTGATTTGTACAAATGTGTATATTAGTCAAATCTCCATACAAAAAAAAATGGGTTTATTAGAAGAAATTTGCAATAAAATGTTCATGAATTTTCATGAGGATTTTATCATGAACTGAATTTAAGACTGGAAAGAAATGAGAAGTGAAGAGAAATGAAATTGAGAGATGAATCCATTCCTGCTTCCAGATATGCAGGGTTAGGATTGCAGCCTCGGTCTATATTATTCTGAAATTGACAGATTTGTCCAGGTAAGGAGTGTTAAGGTGTGTTAGGTCTGTAGCATTGCTCTATGTTCTTCAGTGAGCCGGATTGTGCGTTTGTGTACACACATTTGCACATGTGTGAGAGTGAGAGAGACAAAGCAAGATGTTTTAAAATATAATTCTCAGGATTTGATAAATGAGAAAATGGAATAACAAATATAGGCATACATACAAATAATTAAAAAACCCTACTTCTATTCCTTAAGATGTATTTACATATTTTGCCTACAGTGCATTATGATATAGGTATTACAACTTTGCACAAATGATGGCAGTTCCCTCCTGACCCCTCCATTTTTAAAAAATTGTATCCTTCAAACAAAATCTTGAAATATTTATTGGGGTAGCCATATGGAGGAAACAGATTATGAGGGAGGATGAAGCTGTTCCTTTTAAAAGAGAGAATACAGGGAAACCACATTAAGAAGCACTTCACATTCTTCCTCTCCTTCCCCCCGCCTCCAACCCATCCCAATCTCCAACCCACGAGGGACAACTTCCTTTGATCATCTCAGATCCATATTGACATGTCCCAGGCCAACCTCCCCTCTCTAATCTTTCAGTGCTCTGCTTGTGGAGCACATAGCACTACATACATTCATTACTGTTCAGAACAAGGGATTGCACAGACCCTACTTGGAGACCACAAGTAGACTGGAGTTATTGGTTAGAGATCATTTACATGCCTCCTTGACTGCTTTGCCTGCCTCTAGAGGGGGCTCTGATTTGCCAGGAGAATTGAGTTGGAACTTCTCCATTGTTCTCTCCTTCCTTACACATGGCTGGGCCGAAGAGAGTAGAAGTAAGTGAAATGGTTTCACATATAGCTGTTCGGTGTGGGGGTTGTATTTCTTTTTTCTCTCTCAATCTGACCTTCTCTTCTTCTTCTTCTTCCCCCTCCCCTTCTCATCTCCCATGTCAGGTGAAAGAACTTCTGGAAGAGACAGAGTGGCCCAGAGCACATGTCACGAGTCAAAACACAAAAGCCCTTAAAAGAAGTGAGTGAGGGGTACTGTTCTGCCATGGGAGATGGGCAAAATGTATCCCTTAGCAAAATCACAGACACTTGTAAAGTCATGCAACTCCACAGCAGGGTGTTTATCTCTTCCCTGCTGCAAGGTGTCAGGGAATCGGTCTGCGTTGACATCTTGAGCTATCAAGTGGGGAATGGCATTGTTTGCTTCCAAATCAAGGAAGTTAAAAAGCAATGTGCAGGGCGTGTAAAGGCTTTGCCATCACTACAAGTGTG
Source organism: Podarcis raffonei (assembly GCF_027172205.1). Taxonomy (NCBI): domain Eukaryota; kingdom Metazoa; phylum Chordata; class Lepidosauria; order Squamata; family Lacertidae; genus Podarcis; species Podarcis raffonei. Next base: position 53,913,615 of record NC_070609.1, on the reverse strand, counting down.
TGTTTGTAAGAGTTGTTCAAGAGCAGAGCCGGAAAGTCATGTCTCAATAGATGTCAACCGTTTTGACACTTCCAAAGGACAATTCAAGTTTCTGTTAACAGGGCTTTGACTGTGTTTCCAGAGAGACTGTCTTGCTCTGCTTGCCTTGAAAAGAGAACAGTCGTGGGTGAGTTGGAGCTGAATGCTTTTGTCCCCTTACCTCAGCACTGTGATGCTCTAAAGATTTTGTTGTCTACTAGTAATAATAATAATAATAATAATAATAATAATAATAATAGGATTAGTATATCTTCCTTTCCCTTGAGGACCTGAGGTCATAAGTCAAACAGCTTACTTCAGGCCACAGAGGAAGGAATGTCTAAATATTTGCACCTGGATCCAGAGCCCCATGTGTACTCCCCTGTGCATAAGAGCTCCTGCAGGAATGAGCTGCCCCATTCAGTGACTGGAGCAATTGTGTGCATGTTAAGGGATGTGTGAGAAGAGCTGTGCCCCCTCTCCACTGGTGTGAGGCTGCAGAATATCATATCCCGAGGGACAGCTCTCATGCGCAATGCAGGGCGGTAATAGTGCTGAGTCCTTGCTTCTCACACAGTTCAGTATTGCAATCTTCTTCTCTCTCTTCTCCAATCTCTGCAACTGAGGAAAGGTCACAGGGCCAGATTCTAATAAGCCTCAGCACAAATTAAATCTTGAATTAGGTCCTTCGATGTTGCATTATTGTATTATATCATATTCTTGTTTTTAATTGCTACCCCTCCCTTTAGGCAAGCTCTTACAAGGGATCTTAAAATAAAAATGCTAAAAGCCAGAGGGAAAGACTGCAGCTTAGTGCTGGGGTGGGAAACCGGGTATTGTTGGAGTCCAACTCCCATGATTCTCAGCTAGGATGACCAATAGCAAGGCATGATGAGAGTTGTAGTCCAAAAAACATCCAGAGAGCTACCTTTAGCTTAGTGGTAGAGCATCTGCTTTGCATGCAGAAGGTCCTGGGTTTAGTCCCCAGCATCTCCAGGTAGACTAGGAAAGACTCCCTGTCTGAAACCCTGTAGAACCACTGCCATCCAACGTACACATTTCTGAACTAGATGGACCAGTGGTCTGACTTGGTAAAATGCAGCTTCCTGTGGAATAATTAATGTGTAACAAAAACAGAATCAGACACATACAAATGCAATTTAACAGGTAAGAGCAAGGAGAATAAAAAGGCATAAAAGAGTGCTTCTCCCATATGAACCTACACAGGTTCTGAGATCTTCAGGGGAGATCCTTTTCTCAGTCCACATTCACAGGCATGCCTGGTGGTGACAAGGGAGAGGGCCTTCTTGGTGGCTGCTCCCTGGGTTTGGAACTCCCTTCTTAAAGAAGCTCGATTGGCTCCCTCCTTCTGCCAGCAGGTGGAGACATTTTTATTCCAGCAGAGTTTGGGGAACTGACTTCTTGTAAGGAAAGGGCTCATAATGCTGTGCTGTATTATTATTATTATTATTATTATTATTATTATTATTATTATTAGGAACACTGGTTGTAGTAGTAGTATCTGCAGTTCAGTAGTTCTTTTTTACATTATTTTAATTCCATATATAGTCTACTTTTTGACGACAACCTTTGATAGGTTTTTAGCTATATTTGTTTTATAATTATTTAATTTTTATGAGCCACCTTGTTTTGGGGAAAAGGCAGGATGTAAATCATCCTCACAAGAGAAAGGACTATATCAGAAATCTGGCCTTGTGAACCATGGCTCATAGTTAGATCTGGCATATTGATGCTGCAAATGTGTCAACTGAGGCATCCTATAAGATTGTCACTGTGCTTGTTTTCTAACTCATGAAAATGGGTAGACAGATGGCTTAAAATAAAAGTCCATTAAGGCCAAGCAAGGGGTATGTAACAACTAGGCACCATTCCAAAAACTAGCCTTGGTGGCTTGGCATTTGGTGACACACACCAGAGTCACATTGTTTGCATACCTACCATTCTAACTTATCAACACGTCTCATCAACATCCTCCAAAAGCCCAACAGTTTACAACTGATTTGGCTGGTGCACTGAATAGCAAACTCTCAAAGTATCTGTGGCTGATCCTTCATAATGACATGAGTCCTGTTCAGAGAACTGGTTGAGTAACTGAATTTGTGGAGTTGAGCACAATCCCCCACACTGCAGGTCCACCTACAGAAAACCCCTTGATCTCTGATTTGCATCATATGTCCTGCATGCAGAACTTTGTCCTTTTTTGCTACAGCCAGTCATGGAAGCATGGAATTCTGGAGTCCTAGCACTGCCTTTTTATCTGCAATTCTTACAAATAGTTTGGTGCTAGATATTTGACTTTTTCATATATATTTACATGGCATCTCCTCTAGTCCCTACAGAGACTAAACCCTCTATTTTTATTTTTAAGGGGAATTCTAAGTGCTGACCCTTAAAGCCCTAAACTGCTTCAGTCCTGTATAGCTAAATTAGTGTCTTCACTACCGTTGTTCAGCCCAGGCACTGAGATCTAATTCTGAGGGCGTTCTGGCAGTTCCCTCATGGTGAGAAGTGAGGTTACAGGGAACCAGGGAGAGGGCCTTCTCAGTAGCCGCACCCGCCCTGTGGAATGTCATTCCATCAGAGGTCAAGGAAATAAACAACTATTTGACTTTTAGAAGACACCTGAAGGCAGCCCTGTATAGGGAAGTTTTTAATGTTTGATGTTTTACTGTGATTTTATGAATTGTTAGAAGCTGTCCAGAGTGGCTGGGGCAACCCAGTAAGATGGGCAACGTATTAATTGTTGTTGTTGTTGTCAGGGTCATTGTTCAGCAGCAGGGCATCTGCTTGCATGCAGAAAGACTCAGGTTCAATCACCAGAATCTCCAAGTAGGGTTGTGGAAGAACACTGCTTGGAAACCCTGGAGAACTGCTTCTAGTCATTGCTGACAATACTTTGCTAGACAGACCAATGGCTCAATATAAGGCAGCTCCCTATGTTCCAAGGTAAACTAGATAGTTAACCATGCTGGAAATGGTGTTGGTTAACCAGTAGGGGGAGACTTCAGACAGTTCAGGATGCTTAAGCTGAAGTTACATCAAATGGATTTATCCTGTTTCAAATAAATACTGCTTACATTATTAGCTAGTTGTTAAAAGTTGAAAGGTATTCTTAAACAATGTTGTGGTGTGGTAGCTCATTACTCTGCATTCACTGTTCTTGCTGCAGCTCCACAGCATTCCTCAACAGTCATTCCAATGATGGGCTATTATGCTCCTCTTTGCAGTATGGGTTGTGGTCAGCTGACCTATAAAAATGCAAGGGACTTACAGAAGCATCATGTTGCATGAGGCCTTTGGCAGGCAGGACTGATAAAAAGGGAGGAAGGGCTATGAAAGCTTTCTAGGGCTAGGAAAGAGTTCAGTTGCTAGTTGTGGGATATGACTTGAAACCCTAATCAGGTGATACAGCAGGGATGGAGACTGTGTGGCCCTCCAGATGTTGTTGCACTTACAAGTCACATCAGACCCATCCAGTATGTGAAACAGTCAGGGAGGGTGGGAGTTGTATTCCAGCAACACCAGGAGAGGCACACCTTCCCCATACAACCATGCAGCCTCAAATGTATGTTGGTACAAGTGTGAGAGATAATGTGGTGGTAAAAACTTGTCTTGCTGTTCTTTTTTACCATCCATCAATTAATGAGAAAAGGAATGCATCCAAAAGTTATCAAAGGGGAGAAAAAAGTGGGGATGTTCTCACAGGTGGGATGCAGAGTTTTGTTGTGCTTACCTTCTGACCGAGGTGGCCATAAACTGTTTGTGGATGGTCTTTTCTTTCACTCTGCAAAGCACCTCTCTGGTGATCTGAACTCTAGTGCCTTGCAGGGTTATCTCTCTTTTCAGAAAACACAATGCTATCCTTGGCTGGGCTTTTCTCTAAGCACAGGAAGCTGGGGAGACTGTCTACTGTGCACCTGACAGCTGTTTGTCATTTTCCTTGATGGTCTCCCATGCCTCAGAAGCAAAGTTCATATCCATCAGGAGCTGTGCATTGAGTATTGTGGGCCCAATTTCAGCTGATGTCAGATCAGCAGCCCCTCCCTGTTGAACTTCCAGAAGCTACTAAAAACCATTTTTTTCATTATTCCAGAAGGAATTTTAACTTAATTCTGATTTTATAGTTGACCCATATTTGCATTTTACTGACCTTCACAAACAGCACATAGAGATCAATGTAATTAAGTGTTATGTACATTGCCAAAATAAAGAAATAAAGAAATTTTGAAAACTTTTTAAAAAACAATGTGGGAATCTTCTTTTTTTTTTTTTTTTAAGAAGTGTAATAGGAAGGACTTTCCTTCATACAAAATCAGCAAGGCCTTCTTAATCTTAGGCAATGGATAAATAGTCTTCCAGACTTCCTATGCTTTGGTTAAAGTTCAAGGGAAGATCAGATCAGATCAGGAAATTTCATCCCTTGTTGAAAATACATACATACCAACTCCACTTTTCCTGTTCCTGATCATCCCATGTTCAGTTAGGAAGGTTTGGGTGGGGGAGCTATTTACCTGTGTTTGCTTCATAAAGCAAGGTTCCTAACCATGCAGAGGCTTCTACTTGCATTCATGAAATCGTAGGTATTACCCCATTCAATGCAGGAAGGTAGGAAGGCACCATATATATGGCTTGATGCTTCCTTTTCAGGCACGACATATGAAGAGGGCTACAGTCTCCTTACAAGCCAGATTTCAATGCAATGGTCAAAAAGGTTTCACTCTAATCAGTGGAAATCTTCCAGGTATTTTCACATACACACAAATTCACTGATGTTACAGGATTTCTAGACAAGCTGTATTGAGCATTCATCCCTGATTTCTTCAGACAAAGTTTGTGAGGAGGATAGACAATGTCAGCTATTTTTATGAGTGATTCCCTTCCGATTTGTTTGCGGAATGGTTGTATAACATTGCGATAAACCAGGTATAGGGAACCTTTAGCCCTTCAGGAGTTGCTGAACTACAACTCCCATCATCCCTGGACATTGGCCATGCTTGCCAGGGCTGATGGGGAGCTGTAATTCAGTGACATATTGGAAGCCAGAGGTTCCCTACACCTGTGGGGAACAGGCTAAAAATGTTGGATGAGCTGTAAGATTGGGATGAGGAAAATGTGGTCTGCCATATGCTGTTGGACTACAACTCCCATCAGTCCCAGCCGGTATTGTCAATGGACAGAGATGATGGGAGTTGTAGTCCAGCCACACCTGGAGGGCCATGTTTTTGCCATCCCTGCTCTATGCTCTTAGTTCAAGTGGGCTGATAGCCAGACCTTTCAGATATGACATATAAATTTATATGGAATGTTCCTTGAGGATAGGAGCCTTGCAAAACACTGTGTTAAATAGATACAATGCTAGCTTATCTCAACGGGATTCTTAGAGGATCAATTAACTTTGACATCTTATTCAACATGTGAAACTGTTTCTTATCTCTCATTAACATGGCTGCATTTGTGACTAGCAAGTCTTCCAGCTTTGGCCAAGAACCCAGATATTAGCAGTCTTCCATCATTGTTGCCTCAAAGGATAATGCAAATTATACTTTTCCTAGTGAGTTGCTTCAGGTAGCAAGAGAGATACGGGAACAAGTTTGCACAACATTTTATTTAATTTAAATTTTGGAAGATTGACTCGCACCAGCCGGAGCCAGGAGAAAAGAGTTTAATGAGTGTTGTTTAACTAATTGCCAATTATCTTTGAGCAGAGTGGTAATTTCCAGCAGCTGTTCATAAAGCAAGGTTATAGTCAATTTATACTTTGGTGTTGCCAAATTGGGTAGGTAGCAACATGTGGGAGCAGATTGGCTCCATCTTTATAGTTTTTTTAAAAAAGATCTATATATCATTCCTCAAGAAGGAGGTGAGTGGGGGATGGGAGAGGAAACTTGGCACTGTGTTTTTCCATTTATTTGGAGTTACTGAGTGCAGGGCACATCCCAAAGGCATTTTGGTTTTATTGAATCACCTTAGATGTTAATGCCTGATTCTATTTATGTTTACTTAGAGATAAGTCTGATCGCAGGGGTGGGCAGATTTCATGTTTTGGTGTGTTGTTTGGGGTTTTTTTTACTAGAATCATGGGATCCAACAGCCAGGCCCTGAAGCCAAACACTGTTCAAGAGTAACAGATTGGAATGAAGTTCATGGTCCTCCTCCCACACTCCTTGCCTCAAGTGCTTTTAATTTCAGCAGGATAATTTAAGCTCTGGATGTGCTGTACCTTTAAAATGCATTTAAAACATAGCCTTCATCTCAAAGTGTTGTGGGCGCTGTAGTTTGCCCAGCAACTCTTAACAAACTACGGAATTCATTAAGGGGAAAGATTGTGCTTCAAATATGCTTTAAAGGTATAGTGTTTGCACAGCTGTAGTTGCTGCTACTGTTCGACCATTTAGCATCAGAAATACTTGCTAATCTATGGCAAATCATTCTGAAATCTACTGATCAAGTAACTAGCTGTGGGCTGCAGCTAGGTAGGTCATAACGGCACTATCTTACTGTGAAGAAAGCCCCATTCCGTTCAATGGGGCCTACTCCAGTGTAAAGTGTATACAGAATTGCTGTGTAAGGGATGCTACAGATTTTTGCATCTATTTTTTTTTTGCATCTATTTTCTGCAACATATCACTGATGCAATGATAGTGCATGAGTGATGGATTTATACTGGACTGTCCACACATTAGTAGCTGTTCTGAGATGCTTCTCTGGTGTTACTGCCTTATTGCCATCTGGAGGGCAACTATGGCACAGCGAAAGCAGGACACATTGAAAAACCTGGAACATTTGTTGGTATAAAAAGTGACGGAATTGCAGTAGGATAGTATAGGACATGCCCCGAAGTGGTATGTCCACTACAAAACTTTTGCAGCCACAAATTGTTTTGAAAGCAGGATTGTGTATAACCACCCCAATACCATCAGGAGTGCAAAATGTTCCTGAATGCATCGTAAAAGGGCCCTAAATCACTCAATAGCAGAATCTCTGGGAAAATCCTTGAAAGCCACATTGCAGGAGCTGAAGTCCTGAAGTGGTTTCCTTATTCAAAATCCCCCACAAAAAAAACTTTATTTTTGAAAGGAATGGCAAACACTGGCTATATGCTTCCTTCACTCACCCACCCCTTCCCTTTTTCAGAAACCCTGACACATTTTCATGCCGTGGGGTGTACCCGTCTAACTTAGGCAAGCCTTAACAGCTCACGTTTCACTGTTTTGTCTGTTAGCATTATAGACCACGTTTCTCCGCGGCTTGTAGTAGGGGGTTTTAAAAGAAAAGGCCTCAAATATGAGTTTATATACAGTGCCAGATTTTGTTAAGCACATGAGAGGATTCCCATGCCAATTTATAACTAAGTGTCCCTCCTGGCTGTGTCTGTTAGTCTCCCTGGAACAGGCAAACCTACAGATCACTGTAAACGTTAATCTTCTTATACTTTCAGGTATCAGGTTCCCTTTGATGTTACCAAACATGTTGACTCCTATCTTGGTTGAATGTGCAATCCAGACATAGTTAGCATTAATAATGTTTTGTCTACATCGTTCTCACTGAGTGACTAACAATATAGATTTGCTTCCAAAACCACACTTCTCTGGTATTTTCATAAAGTCGTCTCTAGAGCTAATGCAGCTTGTTTCCTATCTTCTGCTTTTGTTGAGGTGCATAGATACATCACACTATACTGGGGAGGGGATCATTTATGTCTTTTACGGGGCAAACCAATCTGTGTCTACTGAGAAGCAAATATAGGATTTAGGGATGGATGAATCTGTCAATTCATCCAATTCTCTGTGTTTCCCCCCTTTTTTCCAGTCACAGATTCAGTTCTCCACATTCCTGCAGCAATTTAGTGCAAATTTCTCCCAGCATGTAGTTTCATATGTAGTTTTGATTAATATACACATTTTTGCAAATGATGGGGGCTCAGTGCACCCTTAAGTTTGATACGTAAACTTGCTCTCAGGTAAACACTTAGGAGGGAACATCCACTCCCATCCATAAACTTGTCTGGGAAAAGAAGAAACTTCTTTATTCTCAATTACTTGATCATTCATGAGAACTGCTAATTAACAAGCAAATGTAAATAGTGATAAATTATGCTCAATTTTGATGTTTTCCATTTAGCAGAGTATTAAGTTGCAAGTGATATAGTGCACACTTTAAGATCTCGTTAATTTTGATGCCATAATGGATGAGAATTCCTAGAGGAGTTTTTTAAGGCCAGAAATATGAATGGTATTAGCTCAACAGTTATATGATTAAGCAGTAAGACCTGCTGAGGCAGGCAGTACTTGGGCATGATTGACGACTGTAATTGATTGACGTGCAGAGGTAAAGCCAAGGGCACCGATTTACTGGCTGGGTCAATCATCTCATGGCTGTGGCCAGTTTGGGAAGGCTTATTACTCTACTGATATAGTGAGTGTTATTAGAAGCTTTTAATGTGTTTTTAATGCTAAAGTGGTAAATTTTAACTAGGGTGAACCTTAAATAGGTCAGTGTGAGATTGTCGGGATTGGAAAATATTCTGATACTTTGGTAATAAAAGATCCGATTTTTTTTGTTGGGCCTCTTCTGTGGTGGCACCCTAAGGCAGTTTGACTGGCACCAACTTTACTATTTTTCAGCACCAGCTCAAAACATATCTCTCTGTCCAGGAATCTAAAATAGTCTTTACTGTCTCTGTCTGCTTTATAATTTTGTAGCTATGTTGCTTCTTAGTTATCTTACTATGAAGAATGTGTGGAGTTGATGTGATGTTTTATTACATTGTGTTTTGTTGTTGTTGCACACCTCCCTGGAATCTGTGAGGATGAACTTGAGATTGTCCTGAATCTTATTTAAGAATGATATCCTCCTTATTCAAATAAGCAACTACTAACCATGATGGCTGTATATACTCCCTCCAGTGTCTGAGAGTATTTGCCTTTGAAGACCATTTCCTGAGGATCGCAAGTGGAAATATTGCTGTTGCACTGATGTCCTTTTTTGTGGGCATCTGTTTGGCCACATGCATACAGGATACTGGATTGGATGGGTCACTGGTCTAATTTAGCAATGGAGAGAAAAATGAAAGGAGCACGTGGGAAAGCGGCTAAAAGTGCAAATAACATACAAAATGTGTGAAATATAAGGAAAACTGCTTGCAAAAATATGTTTATTAGAGGTGTATATTAAAATAAATGTGCACTAAATTGTTGCTAGATTCTTGTGAGTGTACAGTTCCTTTTTTTAAAAAAATGCAAATTTGTGCAGAATTATGTTGGCTGAACTCAAGACTGGAAAAACTGAGAAGCAGAGAGAAACTGAAATGTGCAATTTTACCCCTCCCTGTTCGTTCTTATGCCAGTTTCATTTTCAAGCTGTCCCCCTTCCTCATTCACAGTACAGCAAGAAGAAAGATCTATATTCTAATTATGTGGCTCCAAGGGAGGACACACTTAAAGGAGGTCAAGGTCGAGAGGCTTGTTGGCATCAGAAGCCTAACGCCCTGCTACTGAAGCATCGCTTCACACTCTCCCACTGATGTATCTTATTGCAGCTCCCTGCCCTCCTCATTGTGCAAGATAACAAGGAAACTAAGAGGAGGCAGAGACAATAATAGTATGAAATATTGATGGACTCTTACATGAAACAGTCCATAGATCCAGCTGAGGCTCTTGTTCTTCCTGAATTGAAATCCACCAAACGGACCTCATTCCAAGGTAAAAATAATCATATTTTTTTTAAAAAAAATAAATCTACAGGGGCAGGTGTTTGTTGCATACCTTCCCCACACTTTCTTTTCTTTAACAAAGTTCTGATCATCACCATATAAAAACCTATATTAATGTAAGAAGTTGTGTGATGTGTCTTAAAAGAGGAAGGGCAAGGTGTTGCAACCAACTCAGTTCTGCTTGGAGTAAACCCATTGAAATGAAGAGATACAAGTTAGTTCATATCCATAAATTTCAATGGGTCTACTCAGAGTAGAACCCCCACTGGATACAGCTGAATGTGCCCTGAAACCTCATTTATCAAAGTCATGAGGGGAAAACCTAAAATTAAGGGTCCCGTCTCATATTTTAGTGAGGGTGAAGAACCAACATCAACAAGAGAGCCAGAATAGTGATATGGTGGTTAGAGTTGTGGACTAGAACTCGTGAGACCAGGGTTCAAATCCCCTTGGACCAGACACTTCCTCACAGCCTAACCTACCTCACAGGGTTGTTGTGAGGACAGAAATGAGAAGGAGACATATTTATGCCACCTAGAGCTCCTTGGAGGAAAGATAATAATGTGATAGATGAATAAATGCATCCATTAAGACAGGTCCTAGAAGACCTGCTCCCTGCCTTGGAGGCCTTTTTCCACCTTCCCTGGGAGGACAGGACCCTGTCTGACTCCAGCCACCCAAAGCTGAGGCTGCTGAAGAGGCCACAGACCATCCTGGCTGTCTTTTAGTGCAGACCCAGGTCATCGAGCCTGAGCTTCTACAACTGCCAACCACCATGAACCACCAATGGCAGGATTGGCAGCAATGTTAGTAGATAGGCTCTATGCTTATGATAATGTTTATTCTCTTGTTGATTATGCTGTTATAAAAGTGCACTTTATATTTGACTTCCTCTAGTCATGTTTTCTTTTGAAATGTTTAAGGTATTGCTTTAGTCATCTTTGCTGCATTAAATGTGCATTCTGTAGTTGACCTCCTTCGTAATGTTCTGCTTTGAGATCTTGAAGGTAATGTTTTTCTTTTATGTTAATTATTTTGCTTTGAATATATACATTATAGTTGACTTTCCTCATTCTTTGTTCTTCCTCATTCTTCTTTGTTTCTTTTTTTTTTTTATTAAATATTTATTAGCATTTTCATGAATTAAACAAGAGCAAAAAATAAACAAAACAAAAGAAAAATACAAAAATACATAACAAAATTAAACAACAAAAAAAAGAAAAAATAGAAAAGAAACACATAAAATTCTTCATACTTATTGTTCTTAACCTTATTTCTCAGACCTCCTCACACCTCCCCTTCTTGTATTCCAATTTAAATTATCAGTTCAGCAAGTCCTTAACTTATTTCTTTACCTTAATTTATACATTTATTCTAACATACCATTATTTTACTTTGCTTCTTTTTTCCATTTCCTCCATTTATTTTTTACAATCTTATTTTCAATTAATTTAAAAAAGAAGAAACCAATTTTACCTTATTAAAAACACACATCAATACTTATACCTCATTAATTGTTCTTAAACCTTTTTCCTAAAGTCGACCAAAATTTCCCTTCCACGATTTACCCAATTTCCTTACCACTAATTAAAAATGAAAAGAAAAACAAATTATCCTTATGTACCCTTTAGGTTCCCAACCTCCACCCGCCCTTTTTCCCGGTTCCAGTCCCCAACCAATGTCCATCAGTCTTTATGTTATTTATTTAGCCTGGAGATCTCACGTCCGAGGCCCTTTTATCTCTCTCAGTTCCTTTCTGCCGGTCTCTTTGATGGTCCTTAATGTTAAACCCCAAGTCTCGGAGGGGCTCCGGCCCAGCAGAATCCTTGTTGCTTCCAGCCAGTCTTCCATACTTGAACGCAAAGCCTATGGGGGGCTCCAACTCTTGTTTCAAATTTCTTACAGATCCAGATGTCCCCAAGGCTCCAGCTTTCACCTTCCGCAGATTTATAATCTCCCATTCAGACCAGGCTTTCCACATCCAATTTTTATTGTCCTTTTTTATCATCATGTCAGGCCTCATATTGTAACTCTCCTTTAACTCCTGCACATCTCCTGCTTCTCCTTCATTTTCTTCAAAGACAGCACCTTGCTCCATCATTTCTGCACTTTCAGTTTCATTTACTTGTTCAGTTAAGTAGGCTTCCTGTTTCAAGTCCTTATCAAGCTCAAAACTGTTGTTCACTGTCCAGTGTAGTAGTGATATCTTTGTAGACATAACATTGTATTCATCTTTCAAGTTTCCCAAGAGAGCGAGTGTTCTATCCAGTTCTGCTTGAAATTTACGTACTCCAGCCATTTTTGTAATGTAGTATCCCTATTACCCCTCTAGGGGGATTTTAGTTCCTTAATATTCCTTTCAGCTCAAAACCAAAAGTCCAGTTAATTTGTATCAGCCCTCGTTATTTTCAAATAAAACAACAAAAACAGCAGAAACAATGTTCTCTTTTTCCAGCTGGCAACTAGCTGACTCGCAGCTCTCTTGACAGCTGTCAAAATCTTCCATGCAACAGACTTTCTCTTAGGACGTTCCCGGGTCTCGGGGGGGGGGTGAAATTTCAGTCCCCAAATTCTTTTTGTCCTCCAGTAAATCCTTATAGTGTCAAAACCGTGAAATCAAGATCTTTTCACTAAAAAACAGGTTCTCTCGACCTTAGTTGCCCAGTCCTTTGCTTTAAATTGTTTACAAAGAGGGGGGGGTGACTTCCTTTTTAGCCCCTTCCCGCTCGTTCCAAATCCAGAATTAAGTTTTTTAACGTTCCAATCTCCGTATTACTCACGGGTTTATATTTTAGAGTCCAGTCGGTCTTGGAAGAAGTTGGCGCTCTCTGTCTATGGCTTGCGGCTTCACTCCGTAGGCGAGGGAGTACTCTCAGCACCACGCCTCACCCTGCCTCCGTTCCGAAGCCTTTAAAAAGGCTCCGGCGCGGATTGGGGGGGCGCAAATGGTGCCCGCCGAGTCTCTGTGTTCACAGGCATCCGCGCCTGTGATTTTAAGGGTCCCCGCTTCGCCGCAGCGGCCAGACCCAGACGCTACGGAGCCGATTCCCTCCGGAGCTCGGAGGGAATCCGCCATTAAACAATGGCGCCAACCCGGAAGTCCTCCTTCTTTGTTTCATTTGATCTTTTAATATATTGTAAACTGATTAGAATTTTTTTTCTTTAAAACATAAAGTGGTATTGAAATGAAATGAATAATAATAATTGTTCCACCCACTTTTGATATTGCTTCTTTCTCCACCTTCCACTGGCATGTGGCCCCTGGAAGGTTGCCTATGAAGAAATGTGGCCCTTTGTCTGAAACAGACACTCTACCCATTGTGTAGACCAGTGATGTCCAAACTTTTTCCAAAGAGGGCCAGATTTGATGAAGTGAAGGTCCGTGAGGGCCAACCAAAGGACCGACCAAAGTTGTTAGCCTTTTTTTTAGGATTGAAGTTGTTGAGGGTTTTTTAGGATTTTACCCCAGAAAATGAACTGCCACAGGGGCCAGATTAAACTGACCAGCGGGCCGGATTAGGCCCCCGAAATGGACTTTGGACATGCCTGGTGTAGACAATACTGAACAGATAGACCAATGGTCTAAGTAGAAGACAACTTCCCATGCTCCTGTGTCTGAATAACACAATGTTCTTCTGCAGGAAATGTCTTGAAGGGGATGGGAGTGTTTAAGGGAAACAGTTGAACCTGTGACAAAGGCAAATGGAGAAAATATATGAAATCTGTCTTCTCATTCATTCTCTTCTCTTCCCTCACCCCCCACATCCACCTTCTTCTTCTTTTGAATTGGATTGAAACCGCTATCATGAAGAACATGTCTGATTGGATTGAGATGTCCCCATCACAGGAAGCAGGCAAGGCCTGATGCCCCAATAACAGAAGCTGCACAAGCAATTTAACATGTGGCTTCAATCCAATTCCCTGAGCGATTCCCCCTCTTTGTGTGTGACAACAAGACAAAGTGTCGCATGTGTAGAATCGCAGAAGGGAATAAGGAGACGCACCGGTCTGAGCAGCTGGAACAACTCGTCTGTAGCTTAGTAGCAGATCATTGGGCTTGGAGTCTGCAGAACCAAATCTAATCCCACCATTTTCCCTCCCATTTAAGAATTCTGTATTTATTGCTTGGTGTTTCCGTTTGGCTAGAGAGGGGTGTTAAATGGCGTTCTGCCAAGTTTTCAGAACATGGAGAGTATTAAAGGGAATCTGTGTTATCCTTAAGCAATGGGAAGGGCCATAGCTCAGCGGCAGTGCATCAGCTTTGCATTCCAAAGGGTCCAGGTTCAATCCCCAGCATATCTAGGTAGGGCTTGGAATGCCCCCGTCTGAAACCCTGGGGAACCACTGCTACTCAGTGTAGACTGCTAATGACATCAGATGTGGGCAGGTAAAAAGATCCCTGGGCAAAAAAGGGACTTCTTGAAGCACCAACAACTGGTAGCACTTCAAAGCACAGTGCAGAGCTCTCTGTGAGAGGAGCCCTGCTTTGAAGTCCCAGCAATCAGCTGGTTGTGGGGGCTTCAAAATGTCTCATTGGCTGAGGTTATTTTGCCCCACCCACCAGTCAAATTTATCCGCAGGGAGGTAAGGGAGATAAGGATCTGACTCAACAGCCAGAATCAGTACCCACATTCATGTTGTAGTCAATCCTGATCTAGGTGAAAATAGAAACATAGGAAGGTGTTTTACATTGAATCAGACCATTGGTCCATCTAGCTCAGGGTTGTCTACATCAGAGGTTCTCAACCTGTGGGTCCCCAGATGTTGTTGGACTACAACTCCCATCATCCCTGAGCTCTGGCCTTGCTAGCTAGGGGTGATGGGAGTTATAGTTCAACAACATCTGGGGACCCACAGGTTGAGAAAGAAGAGGAACAGAATGATAGAATGATGCATCCATCATGGGACTTTGGAGGGGAGTGCAAAAGACTTGGAACTTGGGTTCTGGTTGACCCAGCCCCTGCCCAAGCCAAGAAGGAATGCAAGTGGGACCAAGGCCACATCTACGCCATACAATTAAAGCACATGGCTTCCCCCAAATAATTCTGGGAACTTTGGTTTAATAAGGGTGCTGGCAACTGTAGCTCTGTGCAGATTAAGCTAAAGTTCATGGGAGATTTGAGAAGACATATTTTAATGTATGGTGTAGATGTGACCCAAGTTTCCTTACAAGTCAAGACCAGGAAGCAAGTCTGTCATGGAAGCTTTTGCAGAGGCCAAAGTGTATCATCTTACCTGTTGTAACCTACTGGGGAAAAGACAGAGGCTACATTGAGTTGTCTCCCTTCCTTCCTTTGGCCAGAGTCTTTCCTACAGCTCATTCCATTGGTTGGTCAGTTGCTTTGGAGGACAAGGTCAATGGTGGCTATTAGTCATGGATCAGAGGTGGTATACCACTGAATGTCAGGTGCTGGGGGCAAAAAGCAGAAGCTCCTGCATTTGCAGGAGGGTGGCATGCTGTGGTTATAAGGTCCTGCTTGCAGGCTTTGCTACTGTGAGAACAGGATGCTGGACTAGATGGGTCTTTGAGCTGATCCAGCAGGGCTCCTCTTATGTTCATACGTTCATATTCATGTTCTGCTTAGGGCTTTTGATAGGCATCTGATTGCCTATTGTGGAAAACAGAATAGGTCCCAGGACATGGTTTGAAGGCACATGAGGCCACTACCTTCCTAGTGCTGATCAAGTCTGGATCTGATCAGTGCCAGGGTGGGTGCATCTCTAGGAACCACTTGTATGCAGCCTTGGGCTTTATGATGGAAGAAAGATAGAATACAAATACAAGAAAAGAACTAAGCAAGTACATTAGCTAGGCCTTTTATCTGAACCAGCAGGGTTCTTACAGTACATGAGCTGAATCTGCTGCCTTTTAGGTCAAAATTCAAGAGGTGCTGCAGGTGCAAGTCTTGACATGTGCCGAAAGCAAGTGTGTGGAAGGCCGGAGGAAGTTTTTCCATCGGTGCATTCAAAAGCCCTGAGAAACACCTGTAGCCTCTTTCCATCCTTATCCACTGCTCAGCTAGCTGAGCTGAAGAAACTCTCTGATCATCTATTAATCTCTTTTGTTGCTCAGAAGGCACCGCAAAGGCTTCAGCCGTGGAAGCTGTCTAATGATTCTCTTAAGATCAAAAGGCAGGTGTCATAAAGGTTATTAATATTTTCCAAGTAAAATAGTGTTTGCTTTTTAAAGCCCCTGCCAAAGCTCTCCTGAAATGTGTTTGCCATTAAAAAGAGGGGGGAAAGAGTACTGGATGCCTTCAGCCAATATCTAGGTAGACAATTTCCAGACCAATTTGTGATGCATGATTAACAGATCAGAGAGGGATTTTTTTTTTCTTCAGGAAAAAAGAGTGTTATCTGTGAAATGTTCCAGAGTGCCTACTTCACCACTTGAGCATCCCTGTTTATAATAGGCAACAAATGTTGCATTTACACAACAGCCTTATGGAGCAAAAGGTCGCCATGTTCAAGTGCAAAACTATCTGAAAATGGCTCTGGTTGTCTGACAAAAAAAATGTGCTTTTCTCCCCTAATTAAACTGTTTGGCTCCCTATTGCAGATCCCAATACAAAATAAAGAAATGCCCTGAACATGAAGCAATAGTTTTCAACTGCTTCACTCTGGAGGAACCCTTTATGCATTGCTTTGTTGTCTGCAAAACTGCTGTTGACTGTGCATTGCCCTGTGTGTTGCATAATCTAGATCAGGGCTGCAGAAGCTGTAGCTTCCCATTCTTGTTGAACTCCAGCTTCCATCAGCCTCAGCCAGAATGGCCAGCTAGAATGATGGAAGTTGTAGTCCAACAAACCCTACAAGGTTACAAGTTACCCATCCCAACTCTAGGTGGTGACCAAATAGTTATAATAGACCTGGCTAAATACTGCATACAAATTAAGTGTGTGCTCCAGAATACTCTACAACAGGGGTAACCGTAATGGTCCCTCCATGTATTAGAATTCAACTTCCATCAGTCTGCATGGTCAGTGGTCAGGGTTGGTGGGAGCTGGAATTCAAGAGTATCTGGAAAGTGCATTTATGAGTTATCTCTACAATGTGCAGCAGTAGTTTCTGGGACGTGTTCTAAAAGAGCATTTTTCCAGTCCATATGGAGTGCCTGGTCCAAGCTATCACTCTGTGCAATTAAACTATGCCCTTAAAATGCACTTTGGAAGGTCAGTAATGTCCTTCAGCCATGTGCAGCCCTCTTGCCAAGGAAACTCTGTTGAGCAGGTTAGAAACCATTCCGCTATGAAGTATTAAGAATGTATTGTTTGTGAAATGGGTTCATCGGGATGTCCTTTCATATAAGCAAACATTGTCCCTTGAAAGCTAGAAGCATCATCTCTTTTAAAATGAAACCTGGGGTTCCCTAAGCAAGCTTTCATTAGAATCATGTGTGCCTTTGCGAATCACCAGAGAGCTTCTAAGAGTCCAGTGGTCATACCAGGATCCAGAAGAATACAGAAAGGCATCAGAGCCCAAAAGATCACTGCTACATAAGCCAAGTCTCAGTCTAAACATGAGGTCTTTTGATAGTGTCTTCTGTCTAGGAGGACCCATTGTATAAGGTAAGTGTACAGGGCTAGAATGGATCTGAGGACAATTTACCGTGCAGGAAGACATTCCAAATGGAAGTTCGGGTGGCTCAGTTCAGTTTGCATTAAGCAGTCATGTACTAAGGGTCCCTTGAGTTATTACAGGCATAGGGAGCCTTTCGCCCTCTAGATGTTGCTGAACTATAACTCCCATCATCTCCAATAAACATCCCCAGGGATGATGGGAGCTGTAGTTCAGCAACATCTGGAGGTCCAAAGGTTCCCCACACGTGCTCTATCCCCAGTAGCTCTTACCATCTGGTCACAATAGCGTCATGATGTGTTCTGCTCATAGGCTTCCAAGAGGCATCTGGGAACAACATGGTGGACTAGATAGACCTACTGGTCTAGTCCAGCAGGGCTTTTCTTATGCTCTTATTAATTGTATCTGTGTGACTGAACCATTACAGATCTACCATTGCAATTAGGGCTTTTCTGTCATCTGATGTCACCACAAAGGCAATACTTTCCAAGATAAAGTATATAGTAGGCAGCCATCATATAAAGTACAATAGGTAAATATAAGCTGGAGCTTGGTCCATAAAGGCAAATGGAGCTCTGCATCCCCAACAACCACAGTCTGCTCCCAGCCAGCCCCCACCTGACTTCCTTCTTACTTACATCCAGTTCAGGCAATGGCACTGGCTGTTAGCTTCCTCATAATTTGAATGTTGCTCTTGTAGACCTCAGCAAGGAGAAGGATAGGGACAAAGCTAAAATTAGTTGGCTCCGCCCATGAATGGCTCAGGCTGCATATACTGTGGACTTCTTTGCCTTCCTTTCCACCAGTCCCAATGGACACTAGCCACCACTGTGAGTGAACATCACATTTGGGAACCAGCTTAATCAGGTAGTCCTACAAGTGTTTACTCAGAAGTAAGCCCCTTTGAGTTTAATGACACTTACTCTCAACTAAGTAGGGATTAGGATTGCAGTCTTGGTTACCAATTACTCTTCAATATTTCAGGCACTGTAGAAGAGGAAGGTGGGAAAGATCTTTTTCATATACCATGGAAGACGTTTTTAAAAAAATGTTTTAAAAATGTAGATCAGATTTATTTATGTTCCAAGACAAGTATTTCTGACATAAAGGGCAGCTTCTGAATGCAGTGGAGTAATGAAGTTTCTTGCAAAGCACAACATGGAACCAGCCTTATTTCCTGCAAATTATAGATTAGAACCTTCCCCGGCCTTTGTAGAAGTCACCATTCCATTTTGGACAGGTTAAGTATAGCGTTAACAAGCTTTTATTTCAGGAACATGAAAGAAGTTTTGCATGGAGTTTTCCCAAAAGGGAAGTAAATAACACCTAAGAATATAGCATGTAATTTCAACGTCAGTGCTGATGTCTATGTATACAGGTCTTAAAACCACCTTTCTTTGGATCTTCTTCTGTTCTCAAAACAGTAGTTAGAGTTCAACGATGTCCAAATATAAGCATACAGAGCTGACAAGGTATCCAACAGAGATGCAGAGAGAAAAGATGCAAGAGTTTAACTGAAGCAACTAGACACTGCAGCACCATACATATGCTCCAACTCTTAAACTGGTTTTACATATTCTCCTGGTTAAACTGGAATTCAGGAGGAGTAGAACATAGCTCATAATGAACCAGAGGAAGAAAAGAATAATAAAATGAAAGAAATCCTCTTATCACTACTTCATAATTGAGGCTGAATGTGCAATCAGCCTGGACACTAGGCCTTGTTCACACAAATGTTGCAGTGAGAGGATGACAGTGGTGGTTGCATAGTACCATCATGACTTGTAGTCATCAGTTGGCTTTCATGAATTTAACTGTCTTCCTTAAAGTCATTTAAGCCAGGGTTGTTGAACTACAACTCCCATCACCCACATGGTAGCTGTGGCTGATAGTCCAATTACCTCTGGAGAAGTACAGATTCCCCAACCCTGATCTGAACTAAAGGCTATCACATGTTGTGGAAATAAGTTCCACAAATCAGTTAAATGATGTGAGAGGAAGTGCTTGTCTGTCCTGAATCTCCTGTCAAACAGTTTCATTGCTGGAGGTGGGGGAGCCCGACTAAAGTAATCACTGATTTTATGCCAACCCAAGCACACACTACTTTTCAAACGTGTACTGAAGACTTATCAAAGATCAGTTAACAAGTACAACTGGATCACTTGATTTCACAATCCTTGATGACTGGTACTTGAGGTGATATGAGAAGATACAAGAGTGCTCCCTATGATGTTTTGATCTATGATGAATCACCTTCAAGTTCCCCCCACACTGCAGTCATTACTTGCATACATTCTAAAACTGGTCCTAAGGTTCTCAGTTATTAAGGCTGCATTCCTATACACCAAAGAATTCTGGGAGCTGTAGTTGCTGAAGATTCTTAGGAGACCCCATATTTCCCTTCCAGAGCTACAGTTCTTAGGAGTAGTTTGACATTCAATCCCACTTCCCAGGGAACTATAGCTCTGGGAGGGAAATAGGGGTCCCCTAACAGCTGTTAACACCCTTAACAAACTACAGCTCCCAGAATTCTTTGAGGAAAGCCATGATTGTTCGAAGTGATATCATAGTGCTTTAATAAAAGGTAAAGGGACCCCTGACAGTTAAGTCCAGTCACAAATGACTCTGGGGTCGCAGCGCTTTACTGGCAGAGGGAGCCGACGTTTGTCTGCAGACGGTTTTTCTGGATTATGTGGTCAGCATGACTAAGCCACTTCTGGTGAAACCAGAGCAGCACACGGAAATGCTGTTTACCTTCCCACCACAGTGTTACCTATTTATCTACTTGCACTGGTGTGGTTTCAAACTGCTAGATTGGCAGGAACTGGGACTGAGCAATGGGAGCTCACGCCATCGCGGGGATTCAAACCGCCGACCTTCTGATCAGCAAGCCCCAGGCTCAGTGGTTTAGACCACTGCATCACCTTTTAATTATATGGTGTGAATTCAGCTATTGAGCTGAGCTTTAAGTTTAATGGAAATAGAACAAAGCAGCATTTGAATGTTAATATATTTATTGATTTTTTTTTACCAGTTGCATTGCTGGGGAAAATAGGTTTCCTTTTAGAAGCGTTCCTTCAGATTACAGATCCAGCCCCAGAGTTTGTATATAGAGCTCTTGCCTTCAAAGCACTATCAGACCAGTACCCAATAAATCTTCAAAGCACTCTCAAGAGGCAAGAAAGTTGTTATCAGGACAACTGTGATAAAGAAGGATTAAGGAGATGTCTCAAAGCCAAACAGGAAGCTAGTGTCAGAGATTGGAAAATTATTAGCTGTCGTGATGACCTTGCAACTGCCATTCATGCTAGTGCTGTACCAAAAAATAATAATCATCCTGCATTTTATTTTATTTTTTAACCATCCTCCATCAGTTAATGAGAAAAGAAACTGATTTAAACATTGGGAAATAAGAGAGAAAATGTTGATGAAGATTCACTTGGGTGGGGTGCAGGGTTTCTGTTGAGCTTACCTTACTTTTGCAGTGACCAAGGGACACACAGCACTAATTTGTGCTTTCTCTGCCTCATGCTGACTTGTTGCAATGCATGCTACACATGGTCACCTTTCAAGACCATTTGGAATCTTCTAAGGACACAATTCTTCTCCTTAAAGGTGTGAATCTCCAGGAGCACATTACACCAATGTATCTGAGCCTGTGCTGATTCCCTGTTGTCTTTTCAGCCCAATTCATTGCATATATTTTTACTAATAAAGCCTTCATTGTGTCAGTGGGGATGGCTACATGATCATGCATGTAACTGCAGACCCTCCAAGTGTCCCTATTTTCCAAGGACGTCCCCAATTTAGAGAAGCCGTCCCGGTTTCTGATTTGATCCTGGAATGTCCCAGTTTTCATTAGGATGTCCCCATTTTCATTGGAGAAATGTTGGAGGGTATGGTGACTGGTAGTATCATAAAAGACCTTATGCAGCTCAGGCCCAGGTTACATATATACCCGGTAGGCCATTGTGGTCTGTGGGAGCGCTTCTCCATCAAGTTCCAAATACATCAGAAACAGACTCCACAGCAACTCAGAGCAGGGCTTTTTGTGTGACTGCCCCCGTTCTGTGGAATTGCATTTCTCTTGAGATATAACAGTTGCCTACTATATTTACCTTCCGGAAACAACTGAAAGAATTTTGTTTTGTTTTTCCCAAGCTGGGTGGATAGATCTCTAACATGAGTGTCTCTTTTGTATTTTTTAAAATTTTATCTGATGATGTGGATGGGTGCGTTGTTTTTATCGGGGGGGGGGGGTTAGCCACTTTTTAATGGATTTTGTACATCACCTTGATACATGTCTGTGGAAGGTGGTAAGCAGATAAATAACTGTTCCATAACTTCTTGTTATTGAGCTCTTTTATCATGAGAACTGTGGATTTTTCTGTGGACTGGCCCAACGATGCTTAGTGAGCATCATGGCTGAGCAGGAATTTGAACCTGGACTACTCTAAGTCTATGTCCAACACTGTAGTCACTACTGGCTCTTTTGAATGTGTGGAGATGCCCTGGGCATTCTTCTGGAGTGGGTCTTGTAGGTTTCCAAACACAGCTTTGCCAAAAGACCTTAGTCTGAACTAGAATGGCATTGGACAGAAGTTTCATTTTTCAGTGATCATAGATTTTAGGGCTGAGCTGGATGAGAACAGATTTCTTTGCTTGATATTGAAAAAAAAATGCGTTGGCACTCAGGCCTGGAAGCCCTTCCTCCTAATCCTAGATTTGTGGTGGCTGGTATCAATTATTCAATACATCCAAGAAATATTTTTTTGGATATGCAAAATATCCAAGAAAAGAGAAAATATTAAGTGAAATTCTCATCGGTGGGATGTGGGAGTTTTCTTCCACTTGTCTTACCTTTGAGATAGCTGAGGGATGTTTGTGAGTGTCCTTCCCTTCATTCCACACATCATCATCTGGTGATCAGCAATATGCAGCTTTTCCAGGTGTCCTAGCTTCCTCAAAAAAAAACAACCATGACATCCTTGACTGTGTGTTCCTGTGTGCACAGAAAGGCAAGGAGGCTGCCCACCATGATGTTGATAGCTGTTCCTTGGCTTCTGCATGGGTTTGTGCATTCATGTGAACTCTTTTTTTCTCTTCCAGAAGCAAGAGTGGAAATATTTTGTTTTTAAGGTAAAAGGGAGGACTTTCCTTAAAAACAAAATAAGTGGGCTTACCAGTCTCAGGCATTGGGTAGATAACTTTCCAGTTTTCTAAACTTTGATTAAATCGCAGGGGAGGTGGTGTCTCCCAAGGGGCTTCTTCTGATCAGGAAGCATGGACAGATGGGGAGAGGGCCTAGTGCTGGATAAATGTTTAATGGAAAGAGAAACACAGGCACCAATCTTGACCACCTTGCAATGAGAAGGGATGCTTAACCTCATTCTGAATCAATTTTCAATGCCCTGCAAATGAGGCAAATTATATAAAGCTCTTTTGTGGGGGGAGGAAACTGCTGAGAAATAGGAGGACAAGTTTTGGTGTGGCATTATTTTACATGCGCTCAGAAGCAATCCCTTCTGTAGCACTCACTCCTGGGCTAATCAACCACTATGGCAATACTGAAACTCTTGCATCCAAGAATAACTTCTGCTGCAGTAAAAAAAAAAAATGGCACAGCCTATCCCCTGATTAAAAGATAAATCAAAATTTGTTAAGAGAGCGGAAGAGTTGGAGGGCTGATTGCTAACACCACTGGGGAGGGGAAGGGGAGAGAGAAAGATGAAAGGGAAGCCTAATCGGAGACTTTCTTTAAGCTCTGTTGATTACTGAGAAGCTTTTGACATGGCTCTGTTGCAGGCAAACAGGAGTGGCGACCCTCTCTGATATTCTCCAGCTCACCCGGACGACTCCACTGACACGAACAGCTCAGCCCTGCAGAAATAGTGGTGAGTTAGTGCATGTTCCAAGGGAGATAATGGCAAAGTTATTTTGCCTTTGGGCTCAAAGTCTGTATGTGGAGAGTGAGCAGGGGGAGAAAGAGAGTGGGGGAATCCCTTGCAAAATATTATAGAAGGGTTTTCTTTTAAGTCCCTTTTAGCCCTCAGGAGCAGGCAATGTTCAGCCAGGTCTTGTTTCACCAACATAATATCTCTTTATGAATAGCTGGAGGGTTGCTAGCAAGTGTACTCATTTAGCTGTGGAAGGGATGTTTAATAGCCATCAAAACGGCGAACAACTTGACAACTGTTTGATCAACTGAGATGTCACCCGCAGAGATGAAATGACATATCTTCGGGTGATATGTGTCGGTCATTATTGACTTGACTGTTAGCAGGAGAAGCAAGCTTTTTAAAACAGCAGTTGTGTCAGACCAGAGCTTGACATTATGGGGGTCTCATGGCTACTGCTGGAAGCAGCAGACCCACATCCCTTTCTCCTCCTCACTTCCCCAGACTCACGATGTTGTCACATCCAAAGTTTCCCTGCCCTCAGTCAATTTCATTGGCTGCCCTTTGCACGGGCAAAGAGTGTTGCCAAGCTGTGATGTCACTGAATGGATAGCACACACTGCAGAGAACAGGAGAGGAGGAGACAGTGTAAGGCTGCCATTTTGGGTGGCAGCTGAGTATCCTTCACAACATCAAGTGTTGCTGCAGCAGCAAGAGCGGCAACAACAAACACAAAATAGGCATGTGTGAAAACCCAACAGATTTATTGTGGCAAGACTTGTTATAGGCATGAGTCTCCTTCAGATGCATGAGCAGTGATCACCCCCACATACACATAGGCCTCATCTGCACTATACGTTTAAAGAAGTATCATGCTACTTTAAGCACTCTTGGCTTCCCCCAAAGAATCCTGAGAGCTCTAGTTTGTTAAGAGTGCTAAGAGTTGTTAGGAGACTTCCATTCCCCTTGCAGAGCTACAATTCTCAGAATGGCTTAGCAATCACTTCCCATGGAACTCTGAGAATTGTAGCTCTGTGAATGGGAGAGCGGGTCTCCAAACAACTCTCACCTCTCTCAACCGACTTCATTTCTCAGGAATCTTTGGGGAAGCCCTAACAGTTTCAAAGGGTGTGTTTCAAATGTATAGTGCAGTTGGTGCCAAGCGCTAGTGTAGTTCAATGTCGGTTTTAAAAGGACTGCATCATTCTCAGGGCATAGTCTGAAGGTACAGAATGTGTCAATCTTGCTAGGCAGATAGGGGTCTCATCAGTGCTGGAATGGAGGCTGGGTTATTGGCAGAAAGAAAGAGTCAACCTGAATTAAATTGGGCGAGGTGGAATATGGGTTAGCGTTTTTATGACTGAGTCATGTGGATCCTGAAAACACAGTTGCATGGCTGAGGGATAGGAATAGGTGAACCTGTTGACTTTGGTTTTGCTCAGTTTCTATTTTTTTCCCTATCTTAAATTCAGTTCTCTACATCACATCAGTTTGGGGTGGCTATTTCAAAGTCTTCATGAAAATTCATCAGCATTTTAGGGCAGATTTCTCACAATATGCACATTTTTACAAGCTGTTTTCCCTAAAATAATGCATTTTGTATCTTATGTTCACTAGTATATGCATTTTTCTGCATACTTTACCCTAGTACAGGCATTTTTGTACACTTTACATTACTGTACTTCAAAATTCGGAGTTGTCCAAACTTTGAAGAAGTGTTTCAATTGGTGCAAATTAGCCAGGTTTCCCTTTGAATGCAAACTGAATTTCTCCCCAATCCCACTTGACTTGCAGAAGTATGTTGCAGAGGGTTGGACTAGATGACCCTTGGAGCCTCTTCTGATTCTATGATTCTATGAAATTACATCATTGCCACAGGATTTGACTCCTCCCACTGCAAGCCTGGGAGACAACAGGGGAGCATCAAAGACTTGAAGGGCATGCAAAAAAAGAGTCTTGAACCTATGCCAAGCAATTTGTTCTGGCTTTAATCAAGATGTCATCTTTTAACTCCAAATGTCATTCTTATTATTATTATTAATCCCGTATCAAAACTTTGAGCAGCATACTGCAGCATGAATAAATGCTACCCGTCATTTAAACTTTCAGCAATGTTTCAAAGCCTTGCAAATGAGTGATAGCCATTTATATTTGTATTCATGCATGTGTATATTCATCAAAGTGATGCAGTTAACAAGCTGGTAAAAGACAAAGTGAATAGCAACAAAGAAACTGGTGAATTATAAGTTTTTAACTTTGTAAAAGCTAATGCAGAACAACTTGATTGTTAATTTTGTAGTCTCTTTTTGCCCAAAGAGAACACTCTTTTCTTTCCATCTCTCTCTTTACTCACTGTCATCAGCATCCTGCCATTTTGGAATCTTAAATTATTCCCCCTCTAAGAAAAGTGTCATAAGTGATGACACAGAGAATACTCAAATAATCGGCTGAATTGCTCAAGCATTAAATATTAGAGCAGGGATGTCCAACCAGTAGACTGTGATCTACCAGTAGATCCCTGGCTGATCCTGGTAGATTGCGGGATCCTTATCGTGTACAAAAAGTTACAGGGTGGGGGGAACTAAAAAAAGCTCAACAACTCCAGGCACTTCCCTCCTAAAAAAAGCTCAACCACCCTGGGCAATCCACCCATCCACCCCAAGCATGCTCCTCTTCCCTCCAATGACAATAGGTAGATCACTGCCAGTTTTTTAATACTGGGAGTAGATCACAGTCTCTTGGGAGTTGGACATGCCTGTATTAGAGGATAAGAAATCCATGATGTCACCTAATTTCATATTTCCTGTTTTGGAAATGCAAATCTCAGCAGCTGGTAATTATTAGAGATGGATGGACAACTTGAAGCCTGGTCTGTGTCCATTTCTTATTTTGGATGCAAAGGGATTCATTCTGTCCCATTTCAACAGTTAATGTACTGATGGTTTCTCCAACAAGCCACAGATATAATGAAAAATAGGCACTTAAGAGGTAGCCTGAGGATTTAAAACCTTTCTTCCCCTTTCCTTAACAGGGACTAGCTCCTTGGAGTGGCTAAGAAGCATGGTTGTTGCCACTTGGGGTGTAAACAGGACTGCAAATGTCCCTGGAAATGGCAAGATGTGATGACGTCCTGTCTCTTTCAAGGACATTGTATGAAAAAAATGTTTTTTCTTATGGAACCATGGCAGCAGCCATATTTTCTTAACTTCCATGGGTTTTCCCCCCTGATGATATCACCAGGAGCACTAAAGGGGAGACTTGACTCAGAACTGAGTTCACTATAAACCAAGCTATTTTCCTATTTTTTAGGGTGGTAGGAGGTAAATAGCTTGGTTTTCCAAGCCCAGTCATGAGCTTGGCTTTGAGAAGCTTTATATATAAGGAAGCCTTCTGCAAGATAGTGTTCTCTAGATGTTTTAGACTATGAGCCCCAGAAGCCCCAGCCATCACAGCTGCTCTGACAATGGCTGATGGGACATGTAGTCCAAAACAAGCTGTGGGAAGGTTGCTGTACAGGGGATAGGTGTTGACAGCAAGAAATTTCCATGAAGTATTGCCTTTCTGATGCATTCATCAGATGTAGAATTGAGCATAAATGAGATGAGCAAACCACGTTTTATTGAATGCAAAGAAGAAAAATGAGGCATACAAGTTCAAACTGAGTGTTGCTGCATCAAATGGCCAGCCACCAACATCGAAAAGGTTAATGGACTGGCAGCAGAACCACCACACATAAGCTGTGTGCACATTACCATTCGCTCGGACTCCAGGCCGCTCCCACCACTGCTGTTTGAAGCCCGCTACACATGAAGTTAGCCGTAATTGACATGTATCCTGTAGTTTCTTGAGAAATGCTGCTGCTTGATGTGTTTCCCCTCAAACCAGCTTCCATCCAATTTGAAAAGGTAAGCTGTGGTTAAGATGAGGTGTGTACATTTGAGACGGCCATAGCGCATGCACAGTAGACAGCACATTTGCAGATTGCAGTTTCATTGAACACGGTTTTTTGCTGGGGATTTTAGGCACAGGAGGACAAATGAAGTGAAGACACCCTGTCGTTAGGTGTACACAACAAGTGCAAATGCAACTTAAAACATGATGGGGCGGGGAATGACCTCACTGTGTTTTAAGCCACTAATGTCTCTACAGCCATAGATCTACTTTCAGGCAAAAGGCAAAAAAGTTTCTCGCATGCATACATGCTGCTCTCCCTGTCCTGGTCCTATGAGCCATTACCCCTCACCTCTGAACGGAGAAAGACTTTACGCAGCGTCATAATTTAGCAAATTACTTCCTCAGAGGAAGGTCAAACATTTTACCATTCGATCAATAGGAAGCGACTTACAAATCATGTGTATCGATCATTGCAATCATTCAGAGGAATGTAGGGCAGACAGTAAAACCGCATGCACTTAGTCTTAATTGCCCACATTAAAGCAATTATACCCCAAAACTGTCATTGTCTAATGCTGTGCACACCACACACTTTAATACATCTTGCTAACTTCTTAGCGATGCAGATAGAATTGTAAGTCAGCCCACCAAGGTTGTAGCACTAAATGCCTAAAACATTGCTGGGACTATGCAAATTGGACCGTGACTTCTTTCACATGGAAAGTGAGCATTTAAAAACACTGATCATGGGGAGGGAGGAGGCACGAAAAAGCAGGTAGGAACATAGATACATTGGGGACGTGAATACACCCTGAAACAAATACCTCATTTGGTAGTTCAGATCAGGTCTAGAATATTGCCACTCTCAACATATTCAGAATAACTGGGTAGTCTGGGCTTTTCTTCATTAGCGGAAGCTAATTTTGGTGGGGGGGGAGAGGTAAGTAGCTTGTAGCCTAAGTTCTTCTTTTATTTCATCAGTTGCTTCAGTTAGTCTGCAGATCTTATTCAGATTGTATGTAATGTTTGTGGCTGGAAAATGCATGTTTGATGCATGTACACAATGCAGATGAATATACAGCCTATAAACAATCTTTGCCTGTTTGTTCTGAGCATAACACATATAGACGTGATGTGGAACAATGTCCTGGTGAAATGGAGGAAATCTCCTGGAACCAAATAAAGGGTGGTCTGAAACAGATGTGAGGGACCTTCGGCCCTCCAGGTGTTGCTGCACTATAACACCCATCAGCCTCAACAAGCATCGCCAATAACCACAGGTGATGGGAGTTGTAGTTCAGCAACATCTGGAGGGCCAAACGTTTTGCCACACTTGATCTAAAACATTCTCTGGTTTTCTATGTGGATAATATTGTTGCAGTCTGAAGTGGTAGGCCCCATGGATTGACAACCTCATGAGAAGCAGGGCAAATGCTTAAGGAACATATGTAACTAACTCAAGGATTTGGCCACTAAATGTGGGCTGAAGGAAATGTGTTGGTTAAGGCAGCCCCAAACAAGAGTGATTTATGATTATCACAAATTGATAAGGACTCATAACAATGTGTCGGTAAAACACATTACGTTGTTTTAGCCCCAGGATGGGGAGTCTGTGGTCCTCCAGATCTTGCTGGACTATCACCCATCATCCATGAACGCTGGCCATGCTGGCTGAGGCTGATAGGAGCTGGAGTACAACAACATCTGGAGGGTTCCTCATCATTGTTTCAGCCAGTACTGCAAATGCAAAAAAGCCTCTTGTTTACTGATGCAGGCAATTTAATTTTAATAGTATGTATGTAATATTCCAAAACCAAAGAGAAAGCACAGACCAACTCAAAAGGTTATATATTTTATTGTACTTTTAAAGCATATGGTTTATGGTGAGCGTCTCTGTTCGGCTATACACTCCTGAATTCACCACCGATTCTTGCCAGAGGTTTCTGGAGGTTTTCTAGTCTTCAGCATAAGGTGGGCGGCTGATTCATCTAGTCAAAGGAGGAGGGTGGTGTGTGTGTGTGTGTGTGTGTGTTTTCTTGCTTTTGTTTTGCAAGCATCACCTTGGAGTTTATTGTCAGCATTTTTTGCTGTACTGGAATGAAGACCTTTCAAAACTTTCAGACATGCCAACTTGACAGACCAAGCTCTTCCTCCAAGTTTTGCAATGGTTCAATGCCAGGATTAAAATACTTACAACCACAGCAGGGCTCACTTCTTCTTCTCCAGATCAGTGTATGAGAGGAGTGTATGAGAAGAGAGGAGACTGACTCTGTCTCCGGTTGGTCACACTACCTTTAAAAAGTTGACTTGGGAGTGAGGGATTCCGGCCAACCACTTGCTGGTTCAGTGCTCAGTGCCTTGTGCAGCTGGGTGTCCACCTAAAAAAGGGACATTCTTTGACAAATTAATGAAGCAAAGTTTCCTGGAGATAATGGAAAGGGCATCCCATGACAGTATCGCCTGAGGTTTTATGACAATGGACCTCAGAAAGATTGGATCTACCAATCATCTCTAGCCATTCTCCCATGTCCTTAGAGACTTCCTCCCCCTGGGGAGTAGGCTTCCAAACCCATTGTTCTCCTTTATGTCAGGGTCAATATCAGGGGTCAATGTTGCCAGGTAGCTGCCAAACCCTAAAGGGAGCACCGTGCCCAACCTCACCCCACCCTGAGTTGCAACTCTTCTTCCCTTCTGTCATTCCTGATTCCTTCTTCCTCAACAAGAGAATAAACAGTTTCAGGAAAAAGAAGAATGGAGCAGCGATTTCTGCTCACCATCCCAGGGAAGGCTGGTTCCCTAGAAGGGATGGGACACAGCTCTGCAGTAATCTCAGTCTGCCCTCATCCAGCCCTCACCTGTCTCTCTTCTTATATACAACCAGTCCAGAGGGTGGCTCTGGTTGTCAGCTTCCTGCTCCTCAGTCTCTGTGTTGTCCTTGCAGAACTCCACAGAGAGGAGAACAAGGACAAAATTAGAATTAGTTGGCTCTGCTGGTCTTGACTCTGGCTCCACCTACTGTTGGCCTCCTGCCTTATGCCCTTCCAGTTCCAACAGACATCCGGCACCACTGCACTGCTCCCTCTACTTCCAGGCAATGGTGTGAATTGGGTAAGTGACTGGGTGCGGTGTGGTGTGGCTAAGTGAATAGGTAGCACACGAAAAGCAAGAGTTGGGGCTGCAACCTAGTGTAGCCTTGTTGGCTGATATGAAATACTCATTGGGAAAACAGGACTTTGGTCACATACTCCTATCCCTTGGTGCTTTGTTACATCTGCCTTCAGGCATGCGTCAAAGAGTGAAGGAGGAAGAGGGAGGGAGGGAGGGGCACTAATCCATGCCAGGGGGGGTGAACCCAGAGGGGAGGCATGCAGCCAGGGCCTCATCCAAGGGCGCCTTCCCGTCTAGGGCCCAGCCCTCATCAACCCAATATTTAGGGCAGAGGTGCCCAGGATTTTGTGACATCTAAGAAGACTGCTTTGTGAAAATGGCGGTCTTGCCAAAAGAATTCCATTTCTACCTTTGCCTCTTTCATTATAGCAACAATTGAGCACTTTGGCCGGTTCCTTTATGAAAGTTTAAAATTGGTTTGTCCATTCCTCTCTCTTTTTCTCCACCCCCCCCCTTCCCCTCTTGCTTCTCACACCTTATCTGGTTTCTGCATTCTTCGCTTCTTCAGTAGTCAAAGTGATTGAAAACTGAGCAGACCACCCTTCCCCACAGCCACTTGTCTTCACATTTCTCATTTACCACCCAATCAAACGGGCCTTTTGTGGACTGCCATTCCCTGTCGTTGCCTCTGTTACATGCAAGGTATTCTTCAGGTCAGGCAGGTTAAAAGGGGGGGAGAGAGAGAGACTCCAGGAAAGGAGATCCACTTCGGCCTAGCTCTCTGCAGCCACATCGCTGCTGGAACCAACCGCCCAATAGAGGAAAGATATACTACCCCTATTTGATGAGCAACGGGCCAATAAATTCATTAATCATCATTTTATGCCTCATCAAACACTTCCCAAGTTCCTCCATGGGAGTTATACAAATTAGCGGGTGAAAAGGCAGTAATTTTAGTTTTGCTAGGTAAGTGCTTTCTGATTGCCTTCCTCAACAATGCTCCCCTTGACAAGCTAATAAATCAGGCCTTTTGGAACCTTCCTGCAAACAATGACTTCACATAGTTTTTGCCGCTGGTTTTTGGCTGGAAAGAGCCAAAGAGGATGATCTGAAGACCAGAGACATTGGGCTTTATTGCCAAGCGAAAGCTTTATTTGTGAAGAAAAGAGGTAAAAATGAAAAGGGAGGCTGAGGGTTAAGGAGGGATGGGAGAATTCATTTTTATTTTTTTATTGAGCGTCACTGATGGAAGAGAGAGACATTTCAAGTGGTAATGATGACACTGGACCATATATAATAAGGACCAGTTCCAGGAACAGAAACACAGAGAGCTACCTTATTCCAGATCAGGCTGCCATTAGTCCATCCAGCTTAGTAAAGAACAGTAGCTCTCTAGAGTCTCAGATCTTTTTCTGTGTCTAGGTAAGCACCATACATTTAAAGCACCCCCCCCAAAAAAAAAAAAATCATGGGAACTGAAGTTTACCCCTCACAGAGCTACAATTATCAGCACCCTTAACAAACTACAGTTCCCAGGATTCTTTAGTGGGCGATATGCTTTAAATGTGTTTCAGATGTGCTGTGGGTACACAAACTCAGACAGAGATCTTTCTTACTGCCTCCTATCTGATTCTCCTAACTGGAGATTGCAGGTTATAAAAAGCTTGAACATGTAAAGCCTGTGTGGATGTACCTTAGCATGTAGTCTGTGACCGGGTTCATTTGCAATGCGCATGGCACACCTCAGTTTTATCCTATGTGTTTGCAGGGCTGCTCCAGTGCACTCCTGCTGCTGATATCTGAAGCTGCCAACACTTAACCACAATCCATAGGTATCCTGCAGTTTCTTGAGAAAGCTTACTTTTGGATGTGTGTCCCCTCAAAGCAGTTACCATTCAGTTTGAAAATGCAAGTTGAGGTGTGCATGTCTGAAACATCCATTGAGCATGTGCAGACGAGAGCTGCATTGAAATGGAGTTTGGAGGGAATGTTGCAGGGATGGGAGAACAGCCATGTAAAAATGTGACTTGAAAACGGACGGGTGGGAGGGGGGAGAGAGAGACCTCACAACGTTTCAAGCTACCAATGTGTACCTAACCACAGTATGTTTCTAGGTTGCATAAGGTTGATCTGTATTAGCCTAGTATTAAATTGCCCCAAAGCAGTGTCTTTTAAGAACGTTCATTGCAATTAATTTTACATGCCGCATAATGACTGTTGGGAGGGATAGGTCACATGTAACCAGAAATACAGGAGGATGAGCTTTTCGTATGTCCTCTTTAAAAAGATGCTCTGTCTGTGAAAAAAGCACCTTGTCTCTGCCAGCTGGTCAATGCCAGGAATCCATAGGCCAGTGTTCTGTCCCAAGATGGCTCTGCTGATGTTCTGCCCTTCCACTCTGGCTCTTTGCTAGGCCTACACACTTAGGCTTGTGCCACTTCCTTGCCTCCCCCCATCCCCCCACCACCACTTGAAATCACTGGGAACTACTCATCAGTGATCTGTGCTTTCTGAATTGCAGCCTTCATCTCATTCCAGGGGCTCAGCAGCAAAGGAGGAAGGGATGGCAATGCAACCAATCTCTCTTTGCCGCAGCACTTTGAAATATACACACTGTTAGCCAGGTGGACAGGTGAGGGGCAGTTACATAAATCTAGAGGCTGCTATTGTCAGAAGTAACGGATTGCCAGGGAAAGTCGTAATAGAGACTGTATTTAATCTGTGACCAATTGATTGCTCCAGTGTTTCAGGTATTTGTAGTGTAGGTTTAGATTTGTTGGGTGGTTTTACAGAAAGCCTCTGGGGTGTGCTGTCTTATCTTTTTTTCCCTAAATTGCTGCCTTTGACAGTATCATCCCTTTTGGGGGGGTGGGGGGTGGAATAGAAGAAACTTGGCCGTAAATCACTGTACTAATCAGCTGTCACCAGCCAACATGCATACATTGGCATTCAGCCGGCAAAATTTGTTTTGGAGAGGCCTTTAGCAACAGAAACCATGTTTGTATCAATAACCATCTGTTAGCTTTTCCTGCATAAGTATGTACAACACAGAAAGGAACAAGGCAAAAAGACGGAAAGGGAGAGAACTGGGAAGGGGGAGAAAAGAGAGAGAGAGTATTAATTACCTGTTTTAGGGGGGTGGAAACCTCTAAAAAGGTATACATTAAGTGCCAGTGGCGTAGCGTGGGGGGTGCAGGGGGGCCGGCCGCACCGGGCGCAACACCTGGGGGTTAGGGTTAGGGGGCGCAAATCCACGGGTTAGGGGGCGCAAATTACTTGCCTTGCCCCGGGTGCTGACAACCCACGCTACGCCACTGTTAAATGCCCAGAGCTTGAATTCTCTACGAAATAAAGCTGCAGTGTGCTCATTTTCGCTTCCTAGACAGTCCCACCGGCTGATGTCAAAGGGGATTTATGAGAAAATGTATTTAGGTAGGGAGCTAGCCAATGCATGCTTCAAGAGCTTCTGCGATTTCTCTCTCCCCCCCCCCCGCGCCTCCAATGGGGCATTCAAGGAAGATTAACCCAAGAATTTGGATCGGATGGAACGCTCGGCAGAACGTCTAAGTGGAACGTTCGGGGAGAGAAAGTAAAATCGCTCTACGTGCAGGTTTACTGGGAAGAAAGGCCCGCTGTGCTCAGCCAGACGGACTCCCTTACTCTGTTTAGGATGGCAGCCTTAGAAATGGGGTTCCCCGGTTCTCTGTCTCTGAAATCCGCTTGTTCTAATAAACAGGGACGGGGGAGAGAGATTAAAATAGGCTAGGGGACTGCTTTCTCTGCAGCAGTCTAGACCCGAGGTGTAACTTAAGTACGGTGCGCCTCCTCTTCTCTCGGTTAATTTTCCTTCCTCGCATGACTGCGTGCTTCTGGAAATAACTTGGCAAACGGGGAGCCGTTTATCTATTTTATCACGGGACCTGATCCAATTAAATAAGTGCGCATTTAAATTTGTATCCATCAAGACCAGAGCGAAGAGGGGGAAAGGCGGCGGCGACGGCGGCGCTAGGGTGTTTGTACAAACAAAAGTACCTTGCCAAAAAGAGGGGGGGGGAATAGCCCCATAACTGCTAATAACCCTGCTTGGTTCTGCTTCTCTTTTACTCAGTGGATCCACCAAGAAAGTCAGGGCGGTTGGGGGACAAAAGAGCTACCCAAAAAAGTTTTTGGTTTGCAAAATATATTTATAAATGGGTGTGTTTTCTTTTTTGGGGGGAAGAGGTGTTATGGGGCACGAAATATGAAAACTCTTTGCAAGCGAATAAATCAACAGCCGAGAATGCCTTCCTTAGCAGCCCACGTCTGAGTCCCGGATCCCAGCTTCTGAATACAAGCTGGAACACGAAACTAATTGTAACAGTTGAGTAAGTGGGTGGCTGGAATGGGGAGGCGTTTCTGTTACAAGTACCACTTTTATTAGAGGAGGGCTGCGCTTTAGCATCGGGGTTAGTCACAGTTCAAGAACAGCTTTGCAAACAGCCGAAAAAGACATGCACCGTTCTTTTGGGGTGTTCGTGGAGGGCACTGCTCGGCTCCCCCTTCCTTAACTTGAGTTTAATCATTGTTCAGGTTCTTCAGATCCCTTGCTCAGAACCATTGCGGTCCCATAGACTGTAAAAAGAGGTTTCGACCATCGTCCCAGAACCAGAAAGTCGCCACATTCCATACTGTAGGTGAGCACACAGGAACGACAACTGCGGGCCTTAATTCAACCCACATTGAATAAAGTTAGGGTTTGAGTATATTGAGTGGCGTGTGGGGGGCGGGGTTGGGTGGAGGCGTTAGAACCATGCGTGAAACGATCTACCGGGTGTATATCCCTTTTTCTTCCGTGGATTCAGGCTGGATCTCAGCAGTAAAGAAGAAGAGCGCAGCAGCGCGATCCTGTTCTTAAATACTTTAATAGTTGGCTTGATAAACCCGCATAGCCAGGCACTTCAGACTCGGCTTCAAGTTCCATGGAGGTGAGAGAGGCTTACTTTCACGAAAGTGGGTATTGGATTCAGGGCCGGGCTGACGCGGAACAACAAATGACCCCTCTCCAAGCATGCGCGCGCGCACACACACACATGCACCACGCACCAAGGTGCTGAGCATTATATCCAACAAAATTATACTCAGCGCGTACCCATTGAAAATAATGGTCACGACCAACTTAGGTCCATTCATTTCAGTGAGCGTAGCTTATATACAATTCATCCTGCTTAATACTAGCGAGGGGTGGGGTGGGGATCCTACGTTTCATTGGCAATGAAAATGAAGCAATACTAACTTAAATAAGGCCTGCAGAAAACCATACAGGGCTTTCGACGTTTCCTTAGGAGTTAAAAAAAAAAGATATTTTTAATGAAACAACAATAATAAATTAAAGAATGAACTAACTGCTTGCCCTTTCATGACACTCAATATCAGCTGCCAGAGGCAGACGCCTCACTCTGCCTAATATTAGAGCTGGAATTGAAATATTGTAGTTTTGATATAAATAAATAAAAGTGTGTTTTTTTATCATAATAAAAAGCCGAAGCTGTAATAAGCAACAGGTGTACAATCAGGAAGCCACCATATTCTTCCACCCATTTCCCCTTCCTCAGTATTTATGGAGGGCTGCCAGGAGCGCCGAGACTGATACTTAACCTCCTCAAAATGCACTTGCTTTGAAGCGAGGTCGACTGATGTCGTCGGAGCTGGTGGCTGGGTGTATGTAAAGAAGCCTGCGGTTTCTAGTTGGGTGGGGCTTGTCTTCACAAAACCGAGAGGATATTATGACATCCTCGCTTTTGTGATTTTATTTTAGGGATGCGTACGACGCCCTTCACTATTAAACAAGTTCCTGGGGTGGCTTACGATAAAGTGATTTAATCATATGGAATACTGTATGTTTTCTGTTGATATGGCGTGCGTGAGTGGCACTCGAGAGCCCGTCCTATTGAGCTAGGTGGGACCTACTTCCGAATAAACATTCGTAGGGAGGTGTGATGTCACTGTGAGGGGGGGTGCTTTCACAATCCGTCCTATATAAACCAGGGGAAATGGCAGTACTTCGATTTTTAACAGGGGCTTTTAAATCAGACAGAGGCGTCTGGTTGTCTAAACTGTGGGTTCATGCTGGGGGAGAGGACTTTTCACCAATCCTCAGTGCATGGGCGTGGCCAGGATTTATGTTGTGGGGGGGACAGGTTTCATGTTAGGGGGAAAAGCTTTCTTTTAGGGGGGCAGAACCTCAGTAGGTTAAGCATTTTTATTTATTTATTTACCTGGTATGGGGGGGCAGCGGCCCCCTGCCCCCCTCCCTTGGCTATGCGCATGCTTCAATGATAATTGTGTTGCAGTGATGCAATGCTGGACATGTTAGACATGGAATGAGTTAATTCGTCGAATTAAATTGTTTGAAAAAGCCAAAATAATAGAGGATCTTTAAGGTATTTAATCAAAGTGTACAGCCCTCCTTATTGCCACAATGTAGACTTTGCATTGAAGGTAAACCTCTCAGAAATTGAAGTAAATTGGGGGTCCTCTGCTTAGGTCTAGCTCTTGACTTCTTAGACACACACACAAAAATAATAATAATAATAATAATAATCACCAACATTGTTTGTCTGATCTTGAATTAGTTAGGTTGTCTAATTTGCCAGTTCTGTGCCGAGGCAAGGGAATGCATTCAGGGAAAGAAAGAAATAGCAAAAAAAAAAAAAAGACCATTGAGAAAGTGGGCTCTGCGCCGTTTCACTTCATGATGCCTTGTTCTGCGCTCTCCTCTTTTCAATCAGCTTTAGCGGGCGGAGTGGGTGGGTATTTCTGGGGTCGGGGTGTTCAGTGTCCCTGGTTGCAGAGAAGCATGGGGAGGATCTGCCCTCAAGGCGCGCGTTCCTGTTGCTTCTCTGCATGAACAACAAAGAGACAATCTTGGGGCGCTCGAAAGCACAAGGATGAGTCAAATGCTGCTTGTTATTTTAAAGGAGTCTTAAAGGAAACCTTGTCGATTGTAAATACTTTTAAATCACGGAGTTGGGGTGGAGGGAGAACCGTGTGTCGCCTCTTTCAGAACCCTGTGTTAGACTGTCAAATGCAAAACTTATTAATAGACGGTGTCTGGCTGGAGGTGAAGATTGTATCACCACGGTGCGGTGTGTGTCTCCCCCCTCAAAGCTCTCTGCCCCGCCTCCAGTTGCCCAACAGCTGCAGGAATCATATGCCGATTCTTCTGTCCCAAGAGTTTGCCCTGAGGGGCATGTGGGTTTCTTGGTTTATTTAAAAGCTTAGCTACTGGAGTTATTTAAGGAAAGGCTATAATTGACCACCTATTTTACTCTGTTGGCTATCTGTGGCGCTGTCAAAAGAGAGGAGGGGGCATTTTTGATGCCGTGCCCTTGGACACGTGGATAAGTTTGTCTTAGGAGCGCAACCCTGTGATCTGAACTATGGGGGGAGGACCCTAGCCTTATTTACTCAGACGTACGCCCCAGTGTGTTTAACGGGACTTAATTCCAGGAAAGTTTGCACAGGATCTCAGCCTTAGGTTTGTTCTCCACTCTAAGGCTGCAATCAAGAGGGTCTTATTTAATAGGGAAACGTGGCCTCTGGTTTCCAGAGGAATGACTTCGGCTCACTTCCCAGTAAACCAAACTTGGATTTTTCAAACTGCCCTCGCTGCACTTTTCACGACAGCTGCTTATAGACTGTAAGCTCCGTGCGGACAGGGACCTGCTGCTTATTTGTCACGAAGCATCCCTTGCACTGATATGTTACCAGGGAGAGGAGTTGCTCGACAGAAGGAGAAGGAGCCCTAATTTGGCATCCTGGTGGCTATCGCCTTTCTAGGGTTCCTTTTCTCTTTTAGCTATCAGTATATTGCCAGAGACACATCAGGCTTATATTGGAAAACAGAAGTGCCATCTAGGGAAGTTTATAATTTTCTCAGTCTCGCCTCTGCTTTACAGTGATTGGACTTCCTTGCAGGGTTGTCGCAAGGGCTGCGGAGAACACCTATGCAGAATGTTTTGAAGCACCCCATAGCTACAATCCTCTATATACATAACACACATCTACTTGGGAGGGAGGCCCATTGAATACAGCGGCGTTTACTCCCGAGACCTATGCAGGATTCATTTGCAAGTCGCTATAAATAGAGAGAGCTAAAGGAAAGTTCTCCCTGCGCTGATCGCAGAAGGAAGACATTTAAATCAGCATGCGCTGAATTAATCAATGGGACTTAAAACTGCTTTACAAACTTTGGCTGGATCGTGTCCTAAATATTGTTTTTCTCATCAAAATGCACGCTTAGGCTCAGTAAATCGCTGTAACTGCTTTGTGGATAGCAGCTCTCTTTCAGCTATGTCCACCAACCCAGAGCGCCTACTACAGCAAGCATATAGAACTCAAAGATACCGTATAGATCCGTAGCAAAAGAAATCTCCTAAATCCACGGTTGGCCAAAACCTTATTAAGACCAATAAAAAGTCACAAAATTGTGGCAAGCTTCCGCGTTCTCCAAGTATCTTCGCTAGGCAAGATGTTACACAAAACGTTTCAAAAGAGTAACCTCCTGCAGATGGCGGGAACTTGCGACTTCTTTTGTGTCCATGCCTTAGCTTAGAAAGAAAGTTGTTCCACAACTCAAGGTTTTGAACTCTTTTGCTGTAGGTTCCCGCAAAGGAGTGCGTTTAAGATTGCAGCCTTAAGAGCTCAATGGCAATTCTTGGTAATCTACGACCCCTATAGATGGTTGTTTTACAAATGACAACCCAGCTCTTTCCCGACCAGCTCCCCTTCTTTCTCTCTGAGTAAGGCCGCGGCTGTCTCTTAAGAGCAGCTACGCACTAAAAGTCCGTTTCTTTCCCATCAGAAAGACTGGCCTTCTTGTCAGGGACCCGATCCAGTTCAATCTCATTCATTTTCCCGAGGGGCGTGGGGAGAGGCTTAAGTACCACTCTGCAACTGAAATACCTGTGTTTTATCAACCTGTGATAGCACTTCACTTACTTGATATGCACGGTGCCCAGAATTATTAAGGCCAGGAGAGGAGTGGAAATTCTATCTGGTTAATGTGACTTATTTTAACATCCCATATATGCGCGCGCGCGCGCACGCACACACACAGAGAGAGAGAGAGAGAGAGAGAGAGAGAGAGAGAGAGAGAGACGCGCGGGGGGAGGCATGTTAAAATAAATCATATTAATCATATATATGTCTCTGTATGAAAATGTATGTGTGGTTAACATACGAAGTCTCCCTACACTGCTACAAGCTTGCTTGCTTTCTTTCTTTCTTTCTTTCTTTCTTTCTTTCTTTCTTTCTTTCTTTCCAAACCGATCGTTCTTTGGTTTTCACCAATCTCCCCCTCCCCGCATCTTGTAGAGGTAAGGAGGCTGCAGGAATGCGAGTCTACAATCAGCCATCTGTCAGTTACAAGTGGCTTTTTCTTTTTTTGGTCGTGAGGAGAGGGCCGAACGCTAGGATACGCTTTCGTGGCCCTGGGGGGCGGGGTGGGGGGAGAGAATGGAGGAGGGGGAAGCAGCAGCCTGCCCGCAGACTTTCCCTTCTTCCTGCGGGTCTGTCTCCGAACAACTCCACTCCAAAGGAAACAGCTGGGCTGCATTGCTCGCACCCAAAATTAATTAAGAGCTCCGTTCGTGGGGATTTGATGATTCAATAAAAACCCAGACTCTCATATTCTCCTCTGTGGCTGCAATGATCCACTTCACTTTCTCTCTCTCTCTCTCTCTCTCTCTCTCTCTTTTTTTTTTTTAACTGGGGGGAGATATATGTCCCTAGATAGGACGGACCGGCCTCCTCCCCTCCCCACGAGCGAAGAGGGGAGGATGTTTCCAGATAGTCTCTAATGCTCACACTAATTCAAAATTGCCACTTGTTTGCAAGGTTCGGGGAGGGAGGGGCGCTCCCTCTCCCTTTTCAAAATGATCGTGATGAGGAACTATCATTCCTTGGGGGGTTGGGGGGGGATTGCCAGTGCTGTCAAGAATTAACGTATTGGTCGTTTGGAAAAGCAGCTGGTTTGCGGGTTTTTTTGGGGGGGGGGAGGCGGAGGGGTCTGTGTGTGAGACGGTCTAGCGCCTTGCCAAGTCCAGATGGCCTAATACTCTAAGCAGGTCACGTAAAAAAAAAAGGAGCCGGGAGGAGGGGGAGAGAAGTGGTTGGTTAGGGGAGGTCATGGCTATCGCTTTACACGTCGTGAGCCGAATTCGATTCGGCTCTAGGGACCCCAGGTTTTGACGGGCGAGAGTGAGGCTGCGCGGGGGGTGGGGGAGTTTCTCTCGCGGTTAGTTAATTCGAAGCAAAAGAATGTCTGGCGGCATCCTGTGCAACAAAAACCACAATTAACAACAACGCCCACTTGTTTTGTTAATTTCTTTAAAAGCAAACAAAACTTTGCTCCCTCCCCAGCGATTTCAGTTTGCAGCCCCCGTCTCAAGCGAGAAGAGGACTTTCCCGAGTTTTTGAAGCGTCTCACAGCCTAGAAGGCTCCGGGTGAAATAGAAACTCTACCTCGTTAACCCAAGGGGGACTTTGGGGGGGGGCAGGGCACTCACTTTAGTTGCCCAGTGACTTCCGAGGATGGAAAGCTGCTCCCCAGATTATTTAATTTCTCCTTTCCCCACCCCCAGGAACGTTTGACTTCAGTGCAAATAAAGACAGTGTCAGAACCCCTTTCAGTGAATCCGAACCTACCTCAGTTCAGTCTAGGAGCAAGTGTATTTAACGCGCGTTCACGCTACAGATATCTTAACGCATGTTAAACTCGCTGATTGCAAGGATAATCCACTAATAAAGACCAGAGCATTTTATTCCGGATATGTTCACCTGGAATGACCACCACTAACAAGAGAGGCATTAGGACAGTCCTTCCACCCAGAGTC
Source organism: Podarcis raffonei (assembly GCF_027172205.1). Taxonomy (NCBI): domain Eukaryota; kingdom Metazoa; phylum Chordata; class Lepidosauria; order Squamata; family Lacertidae; genus Podarcis; species Podarcis raffonei. The sequence goes on along the minus strand of NC_070609.1, from coordinate 53,872,513 downwards.
ATGCAATGGGGAAACGGATCCTTTTGCCAAACACGGGGATTCGAAGAAAGAAAACGCCTTTAAAAATAGGTGCGGTTCATTTGTCCAGCTGAAATCGCCTGAGCCATATTTCATAAGCATCGACTCAAGTCCTTGGGTTGCCTGTTGGGGGGGGCGTTTCTGGGTGGCTGTCTTCATGGGTGTAGCCAAGAGGGGCAGGGAGAGACAGCTGCCCCCCCCAAATCAACAAAAATACATAGCAAACTGAGGTTCTGCCCCCTACCAAAATAAACCTGGCTACGCCCATGGCTGTCTTACCACAAGTTCCTAAAATCATCTCCCTCTTTTGACGCAATTGGATATTTAATATCTCTTTCAATCATCTAGAACAGGCTTCCTCAACCTCGGCCCTCCAGATGTTTTTGGCCTACAACTCCCAAGATCCCTAGCTAGCAGGACCAGTGGTCAGGGATGCTGGGAATTGTAGTCTCAAAACATCTGAAGGGCCAAGGTTGAGGAAGCCTGATCTAGAAGACGTTTTGTATTAGTATGTCACATCCACACCATACACTCAAAGAATAATTATATACCACTTTAAGAGACATGCTGCCCCCACAAAGAATCTTGGGAACTGTGGTCTGCTAAGAGTCGTCTATCTACTCTCTGAGAAACTACAATGTTCCCGGGATTCTCTGGGAAGTGGCGAGTGGGGAATCTGGTTTGAGTCCAAATACCTGGGCTTTGGGTTAGTCGAGTTGTCTGTGGATCGGGTTCAAAGTGGACACTTTTAATTTCAGCACCTTCCAATCAATGAGCCCAGGCCGGTTCAGCGGATGAAACAGATTTCGGGGTCCGCTCAACTCCAAGCAGCTAATGCTCTCCTTAATTCTCTCTGCACCAGGTCTGTCTATATCTATCTATCTATCTATCTATCTATCTATCTATCTATCTATCTATCTATATCTATCTAGCTATCTAGCTATCATCTATATCTATCGGTTCCTCCTTTAGGATCTCTCAGGCCAAGTAATGGATCTGAAAACTGTTCCAACTGGAGTCGAGGTTGGACTGGCACCCTTCCTTGGGAGCAAGCCCGTTGAACCCAGACGGACTTACTTCTGAATAAACCTGCATAAGATTACCTGGCACGTTCCCCACCGCCCCCCTTGTCTCAGATCTCTGCTGGCTCCCACTGAAAGGGTTGTTCAACCCACTTACCTGGTAGGAGTGGTAAAGTCCAAAGTGTTAGTTTACAATCCTTAGGTTAGTTCTGAGTAAACATACATCGGATCTAGGCTACAAAAAGGGTTCCAGGCTGGCTGGATCGTGCTCTTTTACATTGTTGATTCCTGGGCGGGGTGCGTGTGACTTTATTCGAGTTCGCTGCTTTCTTGTGATCAAGATGATTATTATTAATAATAATAATAATTGAACAAAAATCGTCCTCCTTTTTGGAGGCTGGAAGAGAGAAGTTTCCCCCGTAAACTTGATTAGTTTAATTTATTATATGAGTATTATATATCCTTAGTACATGTGGTATTCCACCTCCCCGCTTCTTCCTTTTCCCCCCAGGAGAGGACCAAGTCGGAGGAGTGTTTGAGCATAAGATGTGCCAAAGAGGGCAAGAGATAATTGGTGGCAAGGGCTTGCCCATCAGAAGGTCAGCGGTTCGAATCCCTGTGAAGGAGTGAACTCCAGTTGTTCGGGCACTGCTCCTGCCCACCTAGCAGTTCGAAAGCACACCAATGCAAGTAGATAATTAGGTACCGCTCCGGGGGAAGGTAAAAGGCGTTTCTGTGCGCTGCTCTGGTTGGCCAGAAGTGGCTTATCATGCTAGCCACATGACGTGGAAGCTGTACACCGCTACCTTGGCCAGTAAAGTGAGATGAGCGCCACAACCCCAGAGCCGTCTGCGACTGGACCTAACGGTCAGGGGTCCCGTTACCTTTTTAGCTACCAAAAAAAAGCTACCAACAGCACAGGACCGGAACTAGCAGGACGGACGTCTGTCTGCTGCTGCGCGAGAAGCTAGTGCGCACTGGTTTCTTTAAATTGGGAGAAATCAATAAACGCCATTAGAACCAAACAGTTGAAATAATTTCCCTGCCCAATGGGCATCCTGGCTTTCCATAAAATCCATGCAGTGCTGCGTTGCGTTTTATTCCTGCCTTCCTCCTCCCCGCGCCCCAAACCAGCGTTTCTAGTCCTCATGACAGCAAGAGACCAAAGTTTTCTACTTTGCTAAATGTAGACAACCGTTGCAGGATGGAGAAGATACACGAATCTATGCAGCCCTTCTTCACTCCTGCATAGACTACCCAATCCTTGAGGCAGTTTCTACTAACGGAACAGTAGTTACACCGCAGCTCACTTGGAGCCTATAGGCCTACTTTATTTGCTAGGCATCTGCCACTCTCAAAAGATGTTCACCTCGCAAAGGACTTTGCTGTCTTTATTGTGCTTGTCCTCACAACAGCCCTGTGAGGTAGGCCACTCATGAAGATTATGAATGTGAGAGCACAACACACTGGCCAAGGCCACAGGATGTCGCTCCCAGAGCTAAGTCCAGAAACCCTCATTCCTGTTGCCTGTTTGGAAGAAACAGGCAAGACCAAGGTCACCACAGCCCAACTTAGGTGTAAAGATTCCTCTTTGCCTTTGACGCTTAAGCCTTGCAGTTTATTAGCGAGAAATCTCTTGGGTTTTTTGCTTTGGAGGTGCCCAGTTTTTTTCCCTACCGCAGCCGTCTTCCTCCGAAACCAGTTCGGATTAGTCTAATCGAACTTCAGGGGAGCTAAACCGAAATAAATATCCACTAACTCCTGTATGGTGCCTGGCTCCTTGCTGGATTAAAACCGGTGTCAGTCCGTGGGAGGGAATCAGAAAGTCTCCTGAGCTTCACTCAGAAGAAATCCCGTTGCAATCCGTGTGATTTAAATGCAAACGAAACCGATTTGAGTTTAGTTACCCAAGCCCCCTAGAATATCTCCCTCCATCCTCCCACCCACCCCCCAATTCAGTCTTTGTGGATATCTTTGGCATTGGGGAAACAGCTGTTTTGGGAGCTGGTTGCACAAAAGCTAATATATACTCTCTTTTTTGGAGCAGGGATTTCTCTCCTCTTTCCCCCTTTCTTGCTAGAGCATGACAAACTCTCCCTGTTTCCCCCTCAACCCTGAAAGCAGCGTGTGAGTAAAACAATTTGGAGGCTACGGAACCATCTTTTATTCATACTGCCTTTAAACAAGAGTGGAAAATATATTCCCACCGGCCCACAGGCCACTGGAGCCAGAGAGCGGATGATCTTCGAAGCCAACAGCATCCTTTGTCCTCATTGGGAAAGTGTGCCTAGAAACTGGCGTGAAATCGGTTTCAATCCGAATCCTCCGAACCCGAATGACCCTTCGTTTTCACCATAGCGTTTCAAGGAGACTGCACGCAAAGGAAAACTAGATCCCATATTCGTCACCACACACACTCCACAGTAAAGCGAAGTAGAATTCGAATCAATGTAGTCACAATAAAACATCGGGGGAAGCCTCCGGAATGACAGTAACACACAATCACTAAAAGCGGGGAACGCTCTCTGGTGATCATTTTAAATCCGAGTCCAGCTCTGGAACCAGGTGTGCGTGGGAACTCGGATGTTAACCTTTCGGAACTCAAGCCGGAGTCAGCATCTGAGGGGAGAAGATTTAAGGGGTAAAGGGGGGCCCTCCTCCCCTGACACCTGTGTGCATGTGTGTATGCCCAAGCTCCCTTTCCCTTTCCCCTTCCCCAAATCTCTTTTATAATACCACCTCAATCAGAACATCCAATTCCCCATATTCGCAGACCATTCGAAGCAAATCAATGGGTTTAGGAAAGGTTTGAAAGCCTAAGGGCTTGGAGGAGAGAGCTCTTTGTCACCGCAGATCTGTGGAGATGGTTCCTGTGGGTGTTTACCCGTAAAAAAAAGTCTTACTGAGAGCAGTTGGACTTGTGCCTAACTCGGGTGTGGCGAAGTGGACAAAGAAAGTTTGGGATGTGGAAGGGGACTTAGGTAAGGGTCAATTCTCGGCTCATACCTGTGAAGCTGACTTGACCCTGCTTCGAGTCTCCTTCTCTAACTTACCTTGCTGGGCTGTAGTGAAGATAAAATGCGGAGTGGGAGGGAGACGGACTCTGTGGGATTCTTTTATTAATTATTATTATTATTAAATAATAAATACTGCCTAGAATTGCATCTTTACGCAACTCTATCCTGTCCAGGTTTTCCTACCGCTTTAAAGGAGGTATCTTCCTGAATAAGTGTACACAGGATCGCAGCCTTTAAAAAATAGTAACATTCGCGTTATTTACGGTACTTATTTTTTATATATAATAATAAGTATTCGAGGGCCCTAAAAAAAATCGGCCCAATCCTATCTTCATTTTACTCGGAAATATATCCCACTGAGTCCAATAGGGTTTACTCCAGGGTAAAGTACACAAAGGACTGAAGGTCTGGACTGCAATCCCGGACACACTTCCCTAGGCACGGGTCCATTTGAACTTGGTGGGACTTACTTCTGTGCAGACACGCATAGGATTGCATTGTTAAGGGCGTTTTGCAAAGCGCAAACTGAATCTGACATCAAGAGGAGTTTAAAAATCCCTTTGGATTAGTTTTCCTTGTTACGGATCTGTTCGTTGCAGGTGGTTTAAATGATCATAAACTCCGAGGAAATGTCAGACAATAGAGCCCTATTCTTGGTGGGGAAGTTTCTTCCTCCCTTTAAAAGATGGGGCGCGGCAGGTGGGAGAGAGAACCACTTTCCTATTTTTACCTTTTCATCACCAATTAAGCCTCCACTCCCTTTGAATCCGGAGGGTTAGGTTAGTCTTTATAGAGTAAATCTGTTCTTCTTGGGCAGCACCTCTTTAAACGAGCCCCTCAGGAGTCCCAGAGAGGGTCACCTAAACCAGAGCAGTTGCGTTTACATGGTAGTGTGCTCCTCTGCCTTCTGCGCGTTTCCTTGAAATAGTTGTTTTATTTTTTTATTTTTAACAGTTTGGAAACCGCTTCCGAATACGTTCCTAGGGCCAACCCGCCTCCCGCTTCCTCCATTCAGGAAGGAAGCACTCGTTAATCTGCTATTGCCGTCCATGCAAACATACGCGGGGTCAGACACACGTAGAAATATTTCGGTTGAACTGGTTTGCTGGGAGTATGACCCTCTAGATATTGTTAGACTACAGTTCCGGTCATCCCTGACCTTTGGACCGGTTGGCTGAGGCTGATGGGAATTGGAGGGAGGATATGAGGAAGAGGCACATGGGTCTACCACCCCTTGTTCCAAGCTCATCTTTGTGGAAGTTTATGCAGACACTGAAATCAAGTCCTGGTGGGAACCTTCCTTTCAGTACTGACTCGGTCCTGGGAGGCATGATGTCTCTGAGCATGTGCAAAGGGTTCTTTCCTTCTGCTGGGGGGGAAAGCCCGCATCTGGGATGGAGAGGGGGGTTGGAAACAGGCTTTTGATGGTGAGTTTCATCGTTCTCTCTCTGGAAATGATCAACCCCTGTTTTGAAGGCCTCAGTCAAATAGCAGCCAGGAGCCTTTTGACCGGAATACCAAGAGAGTAGAGGTGAAAAGGAAAATGGTTTTTGCAACACTGGTGATTTCTCTCCCTGTCTCAACTTGAATTGAATCTAGTCATTTCCATGCTTTTTATGGGACTTCCCTCCACACACGCACACTTCGCCTATGAAGCTTACAGCTCGGCGTTCACTACGATCCTAAACACGCAGACTAAGGAATAAGCCCTGTGGAAGAGAATGGGATTTACTCCCGTGTAAACATTTAGAGAATTGCACTCCCAAACCCACGTGTCTCCCCCGCAACTATTACCGTCTCAACAGAAGTGTGAGACCCACTGAACAAAACTTATATCCGAGTATGCATGCATGGGCTCGAGTATTTCAGCCACCCTAAGAGATGTTCACATTTCGAAACGATTGTTTTCCCATGTTGCTGTTTTCCCAGTTGAGACAGATCCTTCGGGCTCTTACTCGGGAGAAAACCCCACTTAACGCGGTGGGGCGACGCCGACCTGCCTAGAGAATCCACCTGCAAGCTCCTTTCAGTGACTGCTCTTCGCAGATCAACCGGTTTGAGGATCAACCGGACCTTCGTGCTAGACAAAAAGCCTGCACTCAGTTTACAGGTCCCTGGAAGCCCTGCGCTCCAAGCAGGAAACCTGACTTGTAAACGGAGTGCCTTTGACTTCGATTTATATGCAACCCACTTGCTAGGAAGCGCTTCCCAACTCAGGCAAAAGTGGAGTGTGAACTTTCTGGGACTTGTACCTTAGGACGACTTCCTGGCTCCCATCACTTTGATTTGCAGGTAAAGCTGCGCCCCTGAAAGGGAAAGGAGGGGTGAATAATCGGCTTTTAATCGGCATGCGTCTGAAACCCAAACGAGCCGATCATTAGTTAATTACCACCGAGTTTGTAGCAGCCTCTGATGACTGCTCTTTGAAGTGCTGTTTACTCCAACCGTAACCTAAGAGAGATTTTCTTTTTCTGTTTTTAGGAGGTTAAGGCCGCGGGAGCGGGGTTGCCTCGTTTTCTCCCCACCCCCTGAAAGTGAGATCTACAAGTTATAAGTCTGCAGCGTTGAGGAATGAAGCAATATTTGGAGAGGGATCAGAGACAGAAGGATTCTGGGTTTGAAATTACTGCTTCATTATGTTTTCCTTAAAAAAAACACCAGAGAAACTACTTTCCCCCAGACAATTCCGGGGCGCTGGCAAACGGTTTGCAGGCGTTTGTGTGTGTGGACGGAGGGGACGGTTGACCTCACCTCGCTGCGCTTTGGTCTGAGCGTCGCGGTTTTCGATTTGCAGAACAGAGATGTGGCTGGAACACGAGGCCAATCAGTCCTCGCAGCCCCTATCTAAACCTGCAACATGCACAGCCCTGAGCTTTAGAAGGAAACCTCGATCTCCAAACGAGAGTCAACTCGGAGCCTTTCAAACGCTATCCAGGGCATGTGTGCTTTGCAGAGGAAGAAGTTTCGGATTCTTAAGCGGGCATCAGGATTGTGATCCTACGCGAAGGGACTCTGAAAGCAGTGAAAGCTTTTTTACCAGGAACGCGTTTGCATGCTTACTTAATCCGAAGCAGGTTTGCTTGAAAGCCCCATCGTCCTTAGCAGGATTCCCTTCGGATGGGGAACGTAGCTTAACGCCACACCGAGGGCTTCAGAAATGTTATGACCTGGAAGTGAGTCTACTTTGTGGCATTGACGCATTTGGGCGCCCCCAGCCTGTTGCCCTATCTAAATTCACGGATTTCGACGCCACTTGTCTCCCTGACCAGTACCTTTTCCATCCCCCTCCACACACACTTCCAGTACCACCCCGCTTTCAAAATCCTGGATCCCAAGTCCCAGCCATTAATTCGGATTTGCCCCCCCCCCCCATTTGCGAGAATACTTCTATTACCCCAAACTTTGCTTTCAAGTCCAGCTGTTTTCTCCCTTTGTGTGAATGAGGAAGATAGCTGCCCGGCTGCCCCCCCCCCAAAAAAACCCACACTGCAACCCAGGATGGATTCACACTCGCTGCAGGTTTAATAAATTAGTCAGAGATCCACACGTTACACCTATACACGAGTTTTCTCTCTCTTCCCCACCGAACGCTCGAAACGTCTCAGAAAGCTGGAACCCTGGACTGAAACTGACAAACCTTGTTCTCCCACGTCCCCACATCCATAAACTTCACGGGGGGTGAGTTGGCTAGCGCACACCTACCCACTATGAACCGCCTTACGTTTTGCTTCTAACGCCATGCAGAGACCACTTGTTATATTTACACGACGAAAAGCGGTTCCTTTCACTAACGCAAGTGGATCGAAACTGGTTTGACTCCAGCTACTTTGTACGTTGCGATTCCGAAGTAAATTTAACTGAAATCAATGGCAATGACTTTCCTTTCGATATCTAATACGCCTGATTACTCCTAATACGAAGAAAATTCCACTGGAACGCACAGATCTTCTTTTCAAGTATTGGTGTGTGTTGGGGGGCGCGTTCTATTTAGCACCAGGGCATATCAGCCTCCTACCAGATTCACGTGGTGTCCCATTTTGGATGCTCAGGAAATTTGTTTTGCCCCCCCCCCCGAAAACAGCATACATAAACACTATTTGGGAAGAAATGACTGTTTTGTATGTAATTTCCTTCCAAAAATCCAGTTGGTGGGAAATATATTCAACGGTTGCACCCAGCAAAGTTTTACTTAGAGGAGACACGTTCATATCAATTCTTGTCCATGAATTTCAGTGCGTCTACTCTGAGTAGAACAAACATTGGACACAACTCTAAGCTCCAGATTTTTTTTAGCTCTTTAGACATAAAAACAAAAACCACCCCGTTTAAAATAAAAATGTAAATTTGTTTCGGATGTTATTGTAAACGCTAATTACCATAACATTATTTTTGCTGCTATAAAAACAACAACAACTCGAAGACATGTTTTGCTAAGGGTATACCAGACAAATGCATGTTAGTTACACATGTATTTAAAATTTCACCAGGAGAGGAGAGTACATTTAAGTTTTATTGGATTTATTATCTATTCATAATCCTAGTTCAGCCTTAACTAGAATCAAGAAGGACAGCAGGCCGGTTAGTTGTATCTTAAAGGAAATTGATTAATTCCCTTAGGAATTTAATACATCAAAAGAAAACCTTATGGAGACTGCTGGCGCGCCTATTCAATATGATCATTATTATATAGAAGGAACCAAGGTTGACAATATTTATGTTTAAGTTACTAACCTTATATTCTGAGTTTGTGTGGTGTCCCCCCCCCCCAATTCAAAGACTAAAAGAATCGTGGTTATTAAAATTATAAATAACATCAGCAACAGTCTCGAGGCTGTCATATACGTGCGTGCTGAAAATGGTCGTAATTATTTTTTAAAAAAACCATACCAAGTATAACACGACCTTCTTTATTTTATTTTAGAATGTCGGGAAGCTAAACATTATATTTATATTTAAAAGGCGCTTTTCAGAATTGAAAGATCGGATGGCCATTTCTAACAGGCCAACAGTTTCCCCTGAACTCAACTGAGGTCAACGAATCATTCGCAACTTTCTTTTCCCTTAAATGATGGAAGTAAGTTCAACAGGTTGATTTGTGGAGTGTTCCCCCCCTCCCCGCCATCACTCCCCCTCCCCGCATCACAGTTCAGATGAACGATTTGACCCGGGTATTGAATCGGTGCTTTCTTTTAAATCATTATTTACAGTATTCTTATGGCCCTAATATGTGATTGTTTACACGTTTAAACAGCTTTGACTTCTTTATTTAGATTTATCGGCCAGGCTAAAAGAGTATTTGTATATACCCCGTGGTTTCTTGGGGGAAATCAAATCACATCTCGGTCGCTGTGAGGGTGAAAGGAAAAAGATTACCTCCACCCGCAAATCGTTTAACTGTATGTAGCTAAACCAATTAGCAGCTAATTAATTATGCGGGTCCAGTCGAAGTTCCGAAAAACTCGCAAAAGATTTATACAAATATAGGGAGGCAATTTTTTCCTATTTTCCGAGGCAGTGACGAAAGTCATGGATAAGTGGCTAGGAACTGACATCCGTAGAAAATCCAAAGTAATTGGGGGGGGGGGAATATTCTCTCTCTCTTTTTGCAGGGAGGTATTTAATAATTTTTTAATGCTGGAAGTGGACTCCGAGTTGAAAGATTAAGCAAACGAATACAAGTTGTCGCTTTTCTAAAATCGACGAAAATTCATTGCCATCCCGTTCAAATCAATGGCGTTTATTCCCGAGAAAATATTTTTAGGCTCCCTGTGTTAAGGAAACAATCAAGGCAAGCGGGTAAGAACCAACTTAATTTCCTTTCGATAACGTGGGTTCAAGGCTGGGATGCCAATCAATTTCCAAGCAGGGGTGAAAAATAGAAAAAGAAAGCTATCTTATTTTACTTCTGAGTTGTGGGTTTTCTTTTGTTTTTAATTCTTTTTATATTTTAAGGGCAGAGTTTTCCTAAATATTCAATGCCCCTTTCCCATTAATGGAAGAGATATTGGGGGGGGGATACTTTTAATTTTCCTTTCTCCTCTATTTAAAAGACCATAACCCTAAAACCTGCAAATAAATCTGAGTCCCTCAAAGAACCGGCAGTATGTGTAGGAGTGCGACCCTCACATCAAATCGCGACCCTAGGTGGTTAAGTTTCCTGAGCTCAAAATGATTTAGCAAATCGGAAATCCATCTTTCTTCGGAGCCTTCCTTTCACCCCACTCAAGTTTCCCGTGGATGTGCTAGATTTTTTTTAAGCGCTTCTTGTCTCTCCCTCTTTAAACTCGCCCAACTTTCAAAAGATGAGCGCTATGGTTGAAATTCGGTACAAGTGTGACACCTACCTGTGAATTTGGGAAGCAATCCAAAGGCGACCCTCCTCAACCTTCCATTTGTATGTGCTAATCTCCGTACAGGCAGCACGCACACCCCGCCAAACCATCAAGTGCTTTTGCAGAATGGAGCCGCCAATAGGGGGAATAATTTTAATGCTAAACTTGAGGCTAGAATTCAGGGAGATATTTCGTTTCTCTCTCTCTCTCTCTCTCTCTCTCTCTCTCTCTCTCTCTCTCTCTGTGTGTGTGTGTGTGTGTGTGCGCGCTGTGTGTGTGTGTGTTATACACGCACAACTGAAATGTCTGTCCGTATACACACACACACAGATGCACACAGTATATGCACAAACAGAGCTATTTATCCATCTGTTTCCCCAGTGTATTCTTTTTTAATATGTATTCCCCCTATCCCTCTCCGTAAAAACTCTGCAGACCTCTGAAATAGTAATAAGGGATAAATCTGGCATAAAATCGAACTCATTAGCAAAGTTCACGAGCTGACTGCTTTGCATAAAGCCCGACACTGATTAAAAGTAATTAGGTTAAGAGACGGTCCGCTGTTGCCATCCTGCGCTTTTGAGAGCACTTCCACAGGAAATCTCCATCCTCTCCTCCTGTATCCATCCATCCATCCATCCATCCACCCCGCTCGACAAGCAGCAAGCTACAAGCGATAGACGTTCAGAGTCGCCCGCTAGCATCCACGGGACTGGGTCCCCAGGGGGGCGGTGGGGCAAGGGAAACCGGGGGGAGCCTTAAGACAGCAAGCTGACATATTCGGCTGCGGTTTTTTTGGGGGGGGCGCGTTGCTGCTTTTGCTGAATCAGTTCATGGGTCCCAGCTAGCTCAGGGAGAGTCCAAGGTCTCTCTGGCAGAGATCTTTCCCAGCTTTTCTGCCCGAAACCCTTAAAAAAAAGGGGGGGGGGAGATGCAAAGAGACCGAACCCTGGGACCTTCTGCGCGCTTAACGAGGCAGAATTAGAAGGCCACTCATCCTACGCGGGGATCAAACCCACAGATTTTCAGACTGAATTAACTCCCCTGACAGGCCCTCATTAGATCCGGAACGTCACCGGCGCTTCCTTTCACAAGTCAATCACCTGTACATATTTCACTGCATCCTCCCTCCCCCGCTCACCCCTGTATACTTTCGCCTTTCTTCCCGGTCCCACCTGTCACCAAATCCATCAGGTGGAACTTATGCCAAATGTAGAGGCTTTGCCCAAATCGCCTGCGTTCAGGAAACATCCGTCCCTCACTTGGAAAAGTTACTTTCAGTTAAATTCTTAGAGGGCAGATTTCCGCTTTCCCTCCCCCCTTTCCCCTTTTAAGAGTGGTGGTGGAAGGAATGTACTCTAAATATGTCTTTTGTTATGGGTCTCCGCCCCAACCCACATTTCCTTCTGTCGGCTCCACTTTGCCATCAAAATGAATAAATAAAATAATTTGTATTTTTTTTAAACAACTCTATGCTTTGATTAAATACCGACATTTGACAAAGGGGCATCTGCATTTTTATACTTAATCCCGTGGGTTGACCGGCTTCTCCCGCTTCCCCTAATTTAAAAAAAAAAGTTCTTCGCATTGAGTAATAATATAATACTACTAATCGTAATTCAATATGCATAAAAATTTAATTTAAACTTGTATATATATATATAGATAGATTTTAAAACTATGAAACAATTTGGGAAAAGACACAGAAATGTATATATATATATATATTTATATATATATATATTTATATTTTATATTACCAAAAAAACCAACATTGATGGCTGTACAGGCGGTTGGATTTCATAATTTACTTCAAAGATAGTGTTACCGATTTAAATACAAAAAAGCTACATTAAATATACAGAATAACATTTCATACAAATTGTTTCTGCCTTCCCCCGCCCTTCCCTCTTCCCGCACTTCCTGCACTTTTTACCTTAAGAAATTATTATTATAATTATTATTTCTCCTCCCAAGAGCTGCTTACTTTCTGCTTTCTCAAATAAATTATACCACTGATTTTGGAAATTGGAGTGGTCTGGGTTTCTCTCCCCCCTCTTTTTCTTGTTTTCCTCCTTCCGCACTTAGTTCTCTCTTTTTTTTAATTAAAAAAGAAACCTCTGCCAAAATCAAGTCTGAATTGGTTGTAAATAAATTAAAACCAACAACAATAAAAAAGCAGAAAGAAATAGACAACATAAAAAATTAAAAAGAAAAGAAAAATCAAGGGAGAGGGGATAGTCCGGTCGTGGATGACGAAGAGGGTTTTTAATCTGGGAAGAAACTCAAGATTAAATATGCGACATACCTTTCTTCAGTTCGTAAGGCGAGTCTTTACTAAGATCAAACTGGGACTGGCTTCTGAGGATTTTAGTTTCTTTAGCCAAGGCTTCCGCTCTGTTCAAAATAGTCTGGTTTAATCCGTTAAAATGGGGGCTGGGGTTCCCCGCCGTCGCCGCGTTGCCGGAGAGGTGTCCGAAAGAGCTGTAGTTCGTGTAACCCGGGTAAAAGGGGCTGGTGGTGTAATAGAGGGGCCGCGAGAGGACCGAGGCGCCATTGGGGAAAGGGCAGTGCGTGGAGGAAGGCGACCGCGCTGTCGGGGATTGTGCCGAGCCGGCTCCGGCTAAACTCGGAGCCTGCGGGGCCGCCTCGCCGCTGCCCTCCTTCGATTTGTCCGCTGAGGTGGCGATCTCCGCCAAAGACCACAGTTTAGGCTTGGAAAGGGCCCCGGCTCCCGCCGCCGCTGCCGCCTGCGGAGCCGCCTGGGGCGAGTGGATCACCGACGTCCCGTTGCTGGAAGGCAGGAGGGGGTGCAGGTCCGTCGAAGGGGGTCTGTACTGGGCGGGCAGCGGGTGGGCCGGCTGCGGGTCCTCTCCTCCGGCCGGGTGCAGCTGCTGGTGCGCTTGGAGAAGGAGGCGGCCCGCTGCTGCAGCAGCCGCTGCCGCCGGCAGACAATGGGCCAAAGGCGGCGAGGCCCCGGGGCCTCCTTTAGACAGCGCCTCGTCGGGGGCTTCTTTACAATCCGAGTCGCTCAACGCGCCGTCGGCTTCTTTGCCTGCCGCGCCTCCCTTCGGGTCTCCAGCACCTGAGGACAAGGGCAGAGGGAGGGCGACACACAGTCCTTGAGGCCTCTCTGGAGCCCGATCCTCGGCCTTCCCACCCACCCCGTCGAGTCCCAGGTAGGGGGGAAAAACACCTTCCCAAAGCGCGCCTTATAAACTACTCTGGAACCAAGGTTTTCTGGGGACGAATCCAGACAGTTCCTATTTCCCCCTCATGGTCGTTTCAGCCCCATTAAGTCTAGGGATCCCCCGCTCCTCCCTCGCCCCAGACAGACCCCCTTGCCAAAAAGCGTACAACCCAGTTCACCTCCCCAAATCCGTCTCCTCTCATCTCCATCGGCCGCTTACCTATCTCGATCGCCTCCAGATCGCCCTTCTCCTCCAGCTTCTGTGGCTCCTCCTCGTCGTTCTTCTCCAAGTCGATGTTCTCCTCTTCCTCCTCGTCTTCGCTCCGGTTCCGGGGAGTCCAGGTCATTTTATTCTCCTTTTTGAGGCGCCGCCGGGCGTTGGCGAACCAGGTGGAGACCTGCGTGAGGGTCATCTTGGTGATGATGGCCAGCATGATCTTCTCGCCTTTGGTGGGGTAAGGGTTTTTCCGGTGCTCGTTCAGCCAGGCCTTGAGGGTGGCCGTGGCGTCCCGGGTGGCGTTTTTCCGGTAGGCCGGGTCGCCGTAGGGGTAGGATCCCAAGGGAGCCGCGTAAGGGTGGTACCCCAAAGAGCCGGCCATGCCGGGGGTGTGGTCGTAGGGCGAGCCCTGGAGGAAGGAGAAGGAGAGGCAGAAGCGTCGCCTGAGGTGAGAAGGAGACCTCCTAAAAAATCATTCTTGAAATCCATATCTCTGAGAAATCAAACCATCTCCCTCCCGTTTGAAAGGGTCCTCTCCACAATACGTGGTTGTACCCCCATCTCCATAACAGACTCGGCCTAAAAGTTGGAGTGTCACCATACCTGGGGGTGGGAGTCAAAATAAGTCTTTCCTAAGCTAAACACGAGTTGCCCACCGGTGTCTGAATGCGACCAGAAAGTGTATCTCACCCACCCACTTCCATCTCTGCCAAATTACCAAGCTATAAACAGTAACAAATTACACCTCAGCCTCCTCCCCTTCTAATTGAACGCAACCTTTTACACAAACCCACACACACCCTTCCCCCCCTTCACTTGGAAGCATGACAGTGTCTAGACAGATAGCAAGCTCTGCCTCCATGACCCACCCCCCACTCCCGAGGGGCAATTTCCCCGACAATAAGCCTTAAACCGAAATATTCGGATTCAACTCTATTCCAGTCCCAGTGTTTCCAAGAGGCCTAACTCGCATTCTTTTTTAAGAAGCTGCGTTATTTAGATTGGAAATGTAACTAGAAGAAGTAGTTCAAGCATGGAAGAGGAAGCCCTTTAGTTTTGGCTTTGTTTAGTTTCAGGAGGCAATAACCACTTTATTCGCTTTCTGAGCTACTGAAAGCGTTTCTTTCACATAACTTCTGGACAGATGTTTCTAGATGTATTACATACTGCCTGAGATTATTGTGGAAGGGGTAGGTACATTTTTTTTTTAAAAAAGAGAGATACTGAAACTTCAAAAAAAATCTTTTTGTATCATCATCATCAGACTGTCAGTCGGCATCCTGAGATGAAATTATAGCTCTGCAATATTTGGGAAGCCCGATTAAGACGGCAGGGAAATGGCAAGGGGCAGAAGGGTCACCCCTTATCCAGCTTTTCTTTTGGGCATCTAAACTGCCGGATTTGACTTGAATTAAAACATCTGAAAATCGTACTGGAGAGTGTATATGTATGTATAGACACGCACCTTCACTGAGACTCTAACTCTCACACGCTTTTCTAAATTAAAATGAAAAGGCACAAACGGAAAGCCTCGCTCTTCTTAGTCCCTTCAAGATCAAAGCTGCGTCCCTAATCACAAACTGACCCGGAGTCACTTTGCGGGGTTGACTTCCGAGCAAACACGCTTAGGATCGCCGTGTTCTGCTGCTGCGTGGCGACCTGGCGTGCTTTTACTCGCGCGTAAACCAGCAGCCGAGGATCGTGGCGCTGCCCGGCTTCCTTGGGAGCAAAAGTGGAGCTTACTACGGAGTAAAACCAGATCACGCTGCAGCTCCCGTTCAACTCTGTATTTGGGGGGGGGCAGGGGGTGCTGATAGTCCAGAGTTAAACCAGCGAGGAGAAAGACGCTGGCCGGCTGCAGGCTTTCTTGCGAGAGAAATGCCCCATTGATCTCCGCGCAGGAATCCTTCGTCCTGCAACCGATTTCTTTTTAAGAAAATGCGGTAGGCTAACCATCCACTGAGGAGCTGCGGCCATGGAAGGTGCCAAAATCCACGGGCAGCTTTTCTTTCCTGCACCCCTCCCTCTGCACTTCATCTTTCCCCACTTTACCTGCCGCTTTCGTCTATGGTTACAGCCTGCAAACCCTCCAAGCTCCAGCCCCCTGGGTTATCTCCTCAACTCCCCAGTAACACCCGCCCCGCCAAGTCTTCGTCCCTGAGCTCTGGTTCCATCCCTCTCTCGGTCTCCTCCTTTTCCCACAAGCGGCCGGCGTGGAGGAGGAGGAAGAGGGCGACCCGAGCGCTTCCCTTACCACGTAAGAGGAGAAAGCGGCTGCGGCCGCGGCCGCCGGATCAGCGCTGTACTGGAGGTGTGAGTTGTAACCCGGCGAGGGCGCACTGAAGGCGGTGGAGCCGGCGTAAGGAGAGAAAGCCGAGCCGGACGACGATCTGCCCAGCTCATCCGTCCTGGGGCCGGAGATCACGCTGGTGCTGTAAGCCGGGCAGGAGTAGAGCGCCAAGGAAGCCGACGGCTGGTACAAATAACCCTGAGGATACGACATGGCCAGAGGCAGGCATATACCCGCCAGGCAGCGAGCGCACAGCCACCACCGCCGTCGCCAGGAACTGCGTCCGTCCTCCCTCCCTGCCTCCCTCTCTCCCGGGCGCCCTGTGCGTTTCTCTCTACGGCGAGCGTCGTCGAGGTCTGCCTCCGAGGGTGCTTCTACAAGCCGGGGCTAGCGGGCTCGACGCGCGCGCCCTCCTTCGCCGCCTCTCCAGTGCAGCCGAGCTGAGCTTGGACGCACTCCGGCGAATGGCTCCCTTCTTCTTTTCTCCCCTCCTCTTCCTCCTCCCCCTCTTCTCCTACTCCTTCGCCTTATCTCTCTGCCTCCCTCCTTTGGACGGAGAAGGGCGCTTTCTCTCTCTCTCTCTCTCTCCCTCTCCCACCCCACTTTCCTTTGCGCGCTCCGCCAAAAGGTCCGGCCAAGACGCGAAGTTGGAAATCGAGGATTCTGACGCCTGCGACGCAGCGCGGCCGAAGCTCCACCTTCCGCGGGTGTTGGCAAAGCAAAAAGGGGGAAAAAAGTGGGGGGGGGAGAGAAAAGAAGAGGGGGAGGGAAACGAGAGAGAGGAGGAGGAGGTTGGCTCCTGCTGGGCTTGCCACAACCAAAGCCAACCAGCCAGAAAACCTCTCTTTTTCCCAGCCCCTCTCCCTCTCCCTCTCCCTCTCTCAAGCTCAACTGCGCCGGCCTCTGGTTGGTAATCAACAGCCAAGCTGTTTAGCGAAGATCACCTCCAACTTTCTTCATTTGCTAAATACACCATCAGCGCAATTTCTCTTTTGATTTATAGCGAGGAGCTTTTGCGCTCTCTCTCTCTCTCTCTCTCTCTCTCTCTCTCTCTCTGGCTCCCTGCGCTGGAATGCAAAAGGCACTCAGTTGATGAAATAGATTTCATAACAAGATTTAGTAGCCATTAAAACACACACACACGGGGGAAATAAAATCATGAATCGATGCTTCCCGAGTAAACATTTGAAAAAAGAGCAGTTAATGTGAGGGTTTTGTTTTTGTTTCTTAAACTATCTGCAGAGAAGAGATGCAAAAAGATAACTTCTGTTCCACACAGTTGCTTCGCGATCCTGCTTCTCTTGTCGCTCTTATTATTGTTGTTGTTGTAGCACATATTACTACTGGATGTTGGTGAGCCACATGGCCCTTTACTCACGAGGAATCCAGCTGTGGATTTCCTCTCCTCCCACCGCTCACTCAGCACCACCCCCTCCCCTTTCGAGAGCAGCAACTGCGGGTTAAACGGATTGGGCCAGCCGCTTGACACTTAGCGAGGGGGCTTAACGAGTCCTCCGCAGCCTGCTTAAAGCAGCGTGCTGGAGCTTGAAACGTTTTGGGGATGGCTGGGGGTTGGGAAGCCTGCGTGGGTGCCGCGCGGATCGCACCGTTCGGCCTGCTTGGCTCAGGGCGGCGCCAAACGCCTGGAGGCGCGCGGACTGGCAGGCCAGCTCACACGCTTTGGGGATCGCGGCGACATACACGAGCGAGCCATATTTTGCCAATTAGTTTTGCGTTTTGGCAGCCCGAAGTCGAGTTTGGGAGCAGGCTTTTGGATTGAACTGGGGACGGGAGGCGGGATGAAAACTCAACTAAATATTTCTTTTCGGGGGAGTGGGGTGGCGGAAGGACAGGTCCTAGTCTTTTCTCCCAACCTACCTCGCCGGGTTGCTGTGAGGAATACCGCACTCTCCCTGTGTGTCCCAACTGGTTTACTGTGGATAAGTATCACGGATTCATTCCGCTCGACATTAATAAGAGAAGTATAGGCAGCGAGCGCACAGCCGCGAGCTCGTGCGTAAAGGTCGATGAAGGCCAATGGAACAACTCAGAGGTGCCCAAACCAGGGGATCGACGTCGTGTCGCTCCATTCCCTCCCTGGTCATCTTAGCGGGCTGTTATTTGGTGGAACTGTAGCATACCTGTTGTTACATGCGGAACCAAAGGGCACAGGGCAAACGCCCCCTCAGATGCTGGGGAGATGTTTGTAAATGTGTATGTTTATTTAATACGCACAAAGAATGCAAGGTGGGCGTTTTAAAACTGTTGTGATAATAGGGGCAATTTCTTACCTCCCGCCATCAGCCTCCTTGGGATGGAGAAAAATGCGCGCGCGCGCGGGGGGGGGGTGATAAGGAGAAAAGTGGGGTGGGGTGTGATGGGAGAGACCTGCCTGCTGAAAGAGGTTTGTGCAGAACATCTAAAAGAATAAGCCAGGTATCTTTACTACACGCCCCATTTAGAACTCATAAAAGGATAGAAGAGAAAGCAGATTAAAACCATATGGGCCAGGGGGAAATCCACAGCGATCGTAGGATGTAATCGCCTTTGATTCCAGCAGATATATAGCCCAGCAGGAAGATACCTTCGCTTGTAGGAAGATACCCTCTTTCCACCTCTTTTTTGGCGGGGGGCGGGGAAGGCGGAGATGGGGCTTCGCTTCTGTGAGGTGCCTCCGCATCACCTTGTGGGTGTTTTCTGTCTTCCAAGTGCACTCTGTATCCATCTCGACGCCGGCTGATGAGCTTTCGAAGTTTCCTCTCGGGATCCACAGACAATGACACACACACAGAGCCAGCCACAATACAAACACGTTAGCATGCTTGCATCTATCAATACAGCACATAATCTCAGCCCCCCTCTTGGCGAAATTCCTGCCCGGCTTGCTGATTTATTTATTTTTAAGGGTGCACGGGGGGTGTGGGTCTGGAAAGGACTTTCTTTCCTATAGCTCTGGTCTAGTGCCCATTGCGTGTGTCCTCCTTTCCGCGGAGGTCGTTCTTGCCAGATTGTGGCCGCTCTTTCAGCCACTTACTTAGATGAAGTACACAAGCAGAGTGTCAGTTTCAAAGCCACGGCAGCGGCAGCAGCCGCCGCCAGAGGAGCGATGATCGCCCTCCGCTTTTGGTCTTGAAAACTCCAAAGCGGGGAGAACTTTGGTAAAAGCAGCGGAGAAGCGTAAGGCTGAATTCGGCGCCTCTTGTAGCCGGCTTGCTTCTTTTACACACTGGAGACGCGGGAGACATTGGGTTTAAAGAAAAAAATGGCAAAACCCAGAGAGGGGATAGATTGGAGCGGATCCGGGAGGCGGCTAAGCTGAGAAAAGCAAATTTCTCCAGACTGGCTCTGAACAGTGGTTACCCATCTGTCAACTAACCGGGTGTTTCCTTCTGAAACTGAAGGATCTAGGAATGTTCTAAATTTCTGACCCCCAGATTCACTCGCGAGCAAGTTCCATTGAAATCTGCCAGAACCAGCTTCTTCTCAACTACTGTATGTGTCTTTTCGGGAGGGTTTTTAGAAAAGAAAGAAAGAAAGAAAGAAAGAAGTGTAAGTTAATAAGCTTGCTGATTATTTAAACTCACCCGGGAAAGAGTTGCCCTGCAGTCCACAGACCAGTGATTTTTATTTTATTTTAACTGCGTTATTACGGAGAGGAAAGGGGGGGCGACTCCCAGGCTGCAAGCCCATGCTCTTGGGACCTAAGACCTATGGAGAAAAATGAGGCTCGCTTCAGGCCAACGTGCGTAGGTTTGAGGTGCTGCTCCCCAGGAATAATATCCGGCTCCGCGCACACGTTGCAAGCAAGGCCCTAAGCATGTCTTACTCCGGAGTAAGTCCTGTTGAATTTAATGGGGTCTCTCCAGGATTACCACGCTGCGCTTTTTTGCACCCCATCTACTCCCCCCTCTCCTCGCCTCATTTCCACCCCCCGCCCCACCACTGCCTGCATGTAATGGTCAAATTATGCCCATGAGGGGGCAACCCACAACCCAGTTGAACCGAATGTCTTCCAACCATTGACTTCTCTGGCACCCAGTTATCTGCACATGTGGTTTTGCCGTGGAAGACAAAGCAATGCCAAAACTTCAGGGGGCGGGAGAATCCCCCCCATCCATTCTGTTGAAATCTCTCGGAGAAAGAGGTGGTGGACTTCTTTCTCTCAGTGCCTTGACTTGTAGTTGTTAACTCTTCGGGACAAAGGGAGGGGGACGAGGAAGAAGGCGGGGAGCGGGGGAAGATCCTGTCATGCAAATCCGGATTCAGAGGAAGCAAGTCTCCTGGGGTTTCTCCCCCTGCATATTTATCGATTTCTCTCTCTGATCGCTGCTGCTAATTCTTTTTATGCGTTTGAAGGGTGAATTCTTGACTGGAGGAAACGCCTGCTTTAAATAACAATAAGAGCAATCATATAATAAAAGAGCGCCGCGTCTTTTGGTGTGTGTTTATATGTTGTATGATTACGCCGTAATTAGACGGTCTTCAATATAAATTTGTGCTAAAATTTCCTTTCCTTTATTTTCTTATAATTGGAAAGAGGATTTCTAGGGGACACACGAAAATCCTCCAGAGAAGGTTGGGACTCGTTCATTTTATTTATAGCCACGATGTAGAATAGCTAGTCTACTCGGGAGTAAGCGACGTTAAATTCAATGGAAACCGTGTAAGCTCATATAGGGCGGCAATTCAAGCCTACGGAAGTAAATTTCCGGCTGCTAAGCTTGCTCACACGTCCCATGGGAGCAAATCCTATTGGACACGGTGGGACATACTCCTGAGTAAACAGGTGTATAGGTTATGCTTTGTATTTTACTTTATTCCTCTCGTGACTCACCTCTTTGGAGATTCCTTGAAGCCCTTCCAGGAAATGGATAGATGGGGGCTAGATTCTGTGCTTCAGCCACCGGATCGCACAGGGTTCTTGTGTACCTTTGAAAACTGCACTATGCTGGTGGCGTTTTGTATGTGTGTGTTTGTAAAAAGTACCCCCCCCCACACACACACTATAAAGCATTTCATTGGGGCAGGGGCGGTATGCTTTATATGCAAAAGGTCCCAGGTTCGGTTCCCGACCTCTCTAAGCAGGGCTGGGAGAAAATCTTTGCTTGGAATTCTCAAGAGTTACTGCCAGTCAGTGTCGACAATTTTAGGTTAGATGCACCAATATTCCTGGTATAAGGCAGCTTTTCGTGGGTTTTGTATGTTTTCAGTTTTCCTATCAGAGAATACATAACTGTCAAATTCGGAGTTCTATTTATTTTTCAGCCAGACCACCTGCAAAGTTTCGATCATTCCCAGATATTAACAGATAAATTGGGGTTGGGAGGAACCTGGCTGAGAGACTCTACCCACAAGAATTGTGTTAAGCAATTGGCCGAAAGAAGGAAGATTTCTACTGCCCTCATCTCTCTCTCTCTATTTTTGCTGCCTCCTACCCCAATGAGAATTGAGTGCACCCGTCAGTTCGCTTTTATGCACAGTGTAAATCCCAGACACGTAGTCTCCACAAATGCAAACCCCATTGAGCTCAACGGGGCACCTCTGACCCTCCAGATGTAGCTGGACTCCAACACCCATCAGCCCCCCTCCAGTAAGGCCAATGATCAGGGAAGACGGGAGTTGTAGTCTAGCAATACCTAGGTGGGCAAATTACTCCGTCCCTGGATTGTATAGCCTTAGTGCACTGCAAACTCCTGTGGTCTGCGGTGCTTTTCCTCCGCCTTGGGAATCTGGGTCTTGATAAGCGCCGCAGCAGAGGCGAAACCGATTTTTAAACTGGGTTATTGTGCCGTGACATCCCCTACCCCTTTAATCAGGGATCCTGGGGGTGTAGTAAGAAGCAGCGAGACTGAAACATCAGGAAATGAAGAAGGAAATGGTGAAGAGGAGAGGAGCTGGCGGCGGGCAAATCAAGAGAAACAGCAAGCTGGCTGGGGGGGAAAAATCCCCGCCAAAGCAGCGTTCATTTTCCGCTAAGAGCACAGGTAACGTTTGGGACTACATTACCCAAGCGCCTTTCTTCCAGCAAGCCCCGCCTATATATCTCTCTCTCCCCGCTTATTGGTGTTGGCCTTTGGCGTTTTGCCGGACGCGTCGTCCCGATTGGCGGAAAGAGCCTGCCACTCGGCGTTGCTACAGAGACGCCAGTCAAACCTGGGCGAAGGCGCTATGGCCCCAGTGGACAGCTGCAGCCTCGCTCCCTGCTCGTGTTCTTTCCTGGCGCTTGCAAAGGAGGGATCCGGAGTGGAAAGGTGAGCAGGGGCTGGGCGGGTGGACTGGAAGGCAGGCAGGCAGACAGGCAGACATCCTCTAGGGGGAGGAGCAGAGCTGTGCATCCCCCCTTTGCAATGCTGTGGCTCGGGATACACCCCCTCCCTTCTCTCCGCTGATTAAGGTTTGGGGTAGGATAGCTCTACCTGCCTTAGCTCTTGTTCCTTGCTAAATTCCTCCTGGTTTTGCAGCACGCTGCAGGATGGGCTTAGCTTGCTTTCGATGTAACGATTGCAAAGCCATTCATTCATTTTTTATTTAATTTTTTTGCATGGGGGCGGCGGCACTGAAAGAACGCAACCGTGGTGCTCAACGTTTTAAATAAAACAGATCATTATTAACCCAGTGTTCAAAGCGAGGTCGTCATATTTTCTCTTCTAAGATTCCCGGATCAGGTATTTGGGATACCCGTTCAGTCTCTCTCTCTCTCTCTCTCTCTCTCTGCCCCGGCTTCCCTGCTCGCTCCTTCCCCTCCCCAGCAGAATAAGGGCTCAGCAAATTTGTGCATCGAGGTGGGTGGGGGAGAAGCAGAGCAACCCTATTGCACATAACAGAGGTATCTTAATACGGATTAATTACCATCCCAGGCACCTAGAGCATATTTCGTGGTGGGTTTTCCTTTCGTGGCTGGTGGTTTCTGAAAGTTCTTAGTGATTGATTAAAATGGAATAGAAGTGTGTTCTCAGGTACAGTAAGGGGGTGTGTTTTGTAGGCTGGTGAGCAAAGAGTCTCATTTTGAGTGGTTGTGAGTTGAGAACTCATGTGCCTGTGTGTTTCTTAACACTTCTTCAGGGGTTAATTTTGCATTTATCCTGGTGTGTGTGTGTGTGTGTGTGTGTGTGTGTGTGTGTGTGTGTCCCCTTATGGAGATGCTCCCCCAAAGTACCTGAAGAGGTGGGGCGGCTCCCACTTATCAGTTCCCCAGGCAGTAACTTATCTTTCTCCATTTCCACAGTCACTGTGGAGTGAGATGGAGTGGGGTGGGGGAACAAAACCAAACCAAACAAACAAAATTGAAAAGCAGTTTATTGAACCATGATACTAAAATGATCAATGAAAGCAAGACAGATAAGGTTGTCTGCAGGCTGAGTTGTGTAAGGTTCTGTTTTCATGTCTTTTCTTGAAGGACCTCATTCCTCCTTCTCATATTCTCCAGATGGCTACAGTTTTACTTCTTCAAGATTTTGGTTGGTCCTCATCAAATGTATTCTCTGTGAGGTTTTGCAACTTGAGGCTTACCTGCAAAAAAGTCCCATGAATTGAAAAGGGGATTTCTTCTCAAGTATACACATACTGGATTGCAGTCTTCACCTGCAATCTTACACACTATATACTTGAGAGTAAATGCTGTGAAATCAATGGGACTTTCTTCCACTTTAGCATGGTTAGGATCTGGGTGCACATCTGCAGTCTGCTTCCTCAATATTAGTTATATTAAAGTGAATTGAATTGCTACAAACCCAGAACATGGTCCCCAGCTTTTCTTGGTTCAGAGTAATGCCAGCACACAAATTGTGAATGACAGTTGCAAGTAATATTGCTATATTCTCCTTAGTGAAAAGTTTAGCATTGCAAATTAATATGCAACTATCAGTGCACAGTTATTCTGTTAAAATAACAGTGACGCAGAACTGTTGCATTCCTGTTAGTGATATAAATGTAAATTCTTGGTATCTGAAAACTGCAAAATGTTTAAATAAACCCAATGCTTCTCTAATTCCCAGAGTAGCAGTTTTATTTCCTTGGCTAAATATGTATGATCCCATGTGGCTTATTGAAGTTTTTTTTAGTTCTGTGCTGTCTTTCATATAGCTCAGGACTATGAAAATGGCTATTTAAATTCTGGTCAAAATAAGTAGATCGGCTAGAACCTCCCAGGCATCTTACTAAGGAGACATTATTTCTCTGTGTGAGTTACCGGTAGAATATTTTCTAAGGAGATTTTTCTTTTTACATTTCATTTGTCCTAAAGAATCAAGAATCAGATTCTACATTTTTTTTAAGAGTGCATGGTGTTTTGCCTTTTGGAAACATACTGGCTTTCTGTAAAATGAATTCCTTGGCATTCTTACATGCTGAATCCACACAGGTGTGCACTTTGATCAGTTTTCAGCATGTCTGTGGCACAGCTATTTGTCCCCAAGTTAATTTTTAGTGCTTCAAATCTCTCTCTTCCCTATGCTTCTGTCAAGACTGTCTGTCATAATCTCCCAACAATTGCACTCAGCAAGTAAGAGATCATCTTGCAAAGTTTTGAGTGTATTTAATGTTCGTATGGTCTGTGCATATGTGTGTGTGTAGTCAAATGAGTAACCCAATTTGTTTCTCGCTCAATTGCAGCAGAGCTGTTTAAAGAAGCTTTCCACTCCAGTCAGTGACTCAGAGGCAGAAGGTAAGGTGGCTGCTGTGTAATAATAACCTTTTCTCGGTGATTGACATTCTGCTAAAAATGATAAAGCTATTATTATTATTATTATTTATTAATGTGCAAGCTTTGGACTCTTTGGTGAACGAAATGCCGACCAGGAACGCGCTGCTCCATTGCAGATGTAAATGCCTTTCATGAGCTGTCCTTGCCGTAGCTTTCCTCTTGCTTAGCCACTGCAGTTTTAAGAGGACTGTAGATAATTTTTCAAGGTATTGAAACATTTAGCCGTGGCTTCCTCTGCCGTGGTTGTCACCTCTGCTTTGTGTCAATTGTAGATTCATTTCGTAAGGATGTCTCTATTTTCTGCTTTATCTGCACATTGATAGATCCTGCATGACCAGGCTGAGGGAGGCTTTGCTAGGAGATGACTGTGTTTGGAAACACACACACACACACACACACACACACACACACACACACACGAAGGAGCTGAAATCTAATCTGCTTTTTAGGGGGTCTGTTGGACTCCTTTTGATTAAAGGAAAATATGAGCTCAATCTGGAGATTTCTCCCCACTTCCCTGCATTCTGCTGTGTGTCGCTTTAGCAAATAGTTTCGCAAACGCAGAAGGAACCGTAACATCCTGCTTGATAAGTTTGGCTTCCCTTTGCATGGATCAGTTTGGAACGGCTTTCTTTGGAATTCACGCATCTCTTCGCACTGGGGGCACCTCATACCTGCCAAATACTTCGACTGCAGTAGTAGCTGCATCTTTGCAAGCAGGGGCAGAACATTATCAAGTGCCTAAAAATGGGAGAGGATGACCCTGCTCCACTGTGAGGAGAGCAGAACTGTGATGAGATTTCCAGCCCCCCCTCAGCACACGTCAGCCTGAGCACACATACCCCCGTTCCCCATCGTCCACACATGTGCATGGCTCTTGACTTTCCCCCTCTCCATATTATCACAACAACTCTGTGAGGAACATTAGGGTGAGGGAGAGAGTGTGACTGGCCTCAGGTCACTAAGGGAGCTTCATGGGTGAGTTGGGACTTGATCCCTGGTCTCTCCCAGGTCCTAGTTCAATACACTGACCACAACACCATTCTGGCTCTTTCTGAATACCTCCATCACTCCCAACTGGGAATAAGAAGGTTCTCATGAGCCCTCTAGTAACCCCCACACTTTCAGTTAGACTGGATAATCTCTTAAGGTTGTGATATTTCCCCTCTCCTCTGCATATGGTTGACTCGGAAACCTAAAGATTCGAAATATTTTTGTTTTCCATCCTGGAAGAGTTCATAGTCCCTGCACAGGCACACACTTCTGGAGCTGTATGCTTCGCGTTATTAATAAAAATATTGGCGTGTGCAAATGTCTGTGCAGTGACTTAGTATAACTCTCTCTAATTACAGATTTAATATCCCCATCAAAAAAACAACAAAGAGTCTGGTGGCACCTTAAAGGCCGACAGACTTATTACAGCCGAAGCGTTTGCATTTCTTAGCCTTTTAGGTGCCATAAGACTCTTTGCAAGTTTTGCTGTGACAGACTAACACGGCTAACCCCTCTTGAACTTAAGCTTCCCATTTTACCCATGGGGAAACCGAGGCGAAGAGGGAGTAATTTTCTTTCTTTTTCTTCTCCTTCCAAAGGCCACCCAGGGAGTTAATGGCTGTTATGAAGTTGAACCCACATCTTCTGGACCAGGACCAACCCCTCCAGTTATCTCCTTCTGCCATCTATTTGTGTTAGCCATTTTGGCGTGCTGTTTTAATTTTGCAGATGTGAAGAAGAGGGGTTTTCCCTTCCTTTATTTTCTGAAGGTTCATACACACACACAAGTATGTACTGTACTGTATATATGTGTGTATTATTATATACATATACACATATATACATTTCAGCCTTTTAAATAGAATATTACAGATAGGTATGGAGACCTACAAGTGCTGAAGTTGCATTATGGGAAGGGGTGGTCTGTTTGCCCTGTGAAAACCCAGGCTTCCCCCCCACCCTGGGGTGCCAAGTGTGTGTCTAGACAGTGCGGCTGCACGCGGAGGCTCGTTTGATTGGAATGCTCCCCAGGCTGAAAATATTCCTTACACATAGAGTATTAGATGTTGGGGGAAGTCTATGCTAGGGCTCTTCCATGATATTAACCTTGCAGTCCTGTACTCGTCTCTTGGAAGTAACTGCCATTGAATTAAATGGGACTTACTCCTGAATGTATATGGCAGGTGTAGCAAGCCTTTCGGCCTTCTAGATGTTCCTGAACTACAAAACCCATCAGCTCCAGGAAGCTTGGTCAATGGTCATGGATGATGGGAGTTGTAGTTCATCAACATCTGGAAGGCCAAAGGTTCCCTACATGCAATAATAGGGATGGGTGAACCTGTCAGTTTTGTTTTTTCTTAGTTCCTCAATTTACTTCCACTCTCCACAGTTCCACATCTGTTGCAAAACTTTTTTTCAAGAGTCCTCATGAAAATTTGTTAGCATCCTACTGAGAATGTGTCCCGTTACATGCCTTTTAATATGCAGTGTCCCTTAAAATGCACATTTTTGCAAAGCAATTTCCCCTAACATTATGCTTTTTGGGGGTATGTTATTTTCACAATTATATTCATTTCATGGACACTTTGCCCTTGTGCACTGCAAAATTAGAAGGATGGATTTCACAGGATTGCCAATGTTTCTGTTCACTATTTGTTTCAAAAATGCAAACCTAGGTAGTTTGCTCTTGAAGTGTGAATTGAATCACATTTCTCCCCCATCTCTAAGTGCTGCTAACCCTAATAATTTTGTACAAAAATTATTTTATTTATTCATTTTGGTGTCCATGTACTGCTTCCTCTCAGTGATTTCAAGGTAGATTAAAAAAAGAAATAGAAACCAGATCAGGTGAGCATAGACAATGTAAAGCAATGCAGATAAAGTAACAGTTAATAATCAGAGAGTTTGAAGTATTTAAAATTAATTTTAAGAGGCTGTGGTCTTTGCCTAGCATTGGATAAAGGACTATGAAGTTGGCAATGGGGTGTTGTAGAATTCCTGGGCAGGATGTTCTGCAGCTGGGCCATAACTATCCAAAAAGTTGCCTCCCTTGTTGATGTTGCCTGTGATGAAAGTACTACTTGTGGAAGAACATGGTCCAAAGACCTTAGTGTTTGAGTGCAAATGCATGCTCCACTTTTTAACCCAGAGATGCCTCAGGTGGCGAACCATAAGGTATAAAA
The DNA here is from genome assembly GCF_027172205.1 of Podarcis raffonei. NCBI lineage: Eukaryota > Metazoa > Chordata > Lepidosauria > Squamata > Lacertidae > Podarcis > Podarcis raffonei. The sequence goes on along the minus strand of NC_070609.1, from coordinate 53,844,550 downwards.
GCAATCTCATTATAAGAAAATTAAAGAACAGTCAAAAACAGCCAATTGGAAAATAGTTTTGAGACAGACAGTGCCTATTGCAATATTAAGGAAATCAGCCAGCCAGACAAAACTAACAAACGCCTCCTGGAATATACAAGTCTTTAATCAGTAGCAAAGAACAAAGCCATTTGAGAGAGTTCCAGACAGATTTCCTTGGGTGTAACTGGTGTAACTTTTGTTCCATCAGCTGTATTTCTGAGGAAGGTGGGATCCTCAAAAGAGCTGCTTCAGCTGATCTGTAAGGACAAGCAGGCTCTTCTGGGAATTCCAAACTGTTTAGGATAGCCTTCCCCAATCTCATGCTGTCCAGATGTTCTTGGACTCCAGCTTCCATCAACCACAGCCAGCAGGTCAGGGAAGATGTGAATCAGAGATGAAGATATCTGGAAGACAGCGGCTTATCAGCACCACGTTGAAATGAGCCTGGAAACAAAATGGCGGCCAGGATGACCAAACAACAAAGTAGCTACATATTCTATTGAACTGATACTGAGGGTAGGTATGGGCAAATCTTGGTTAGTTTCAGTTTCTGTCAGTTTCTCATTTGTCCAATCATAAATTTAGTTATCCACATTCCTACATCAATTTGTGGCTATTTAAAATGTCCTCATGAAAATTTACCAGCCTTTTTGGTGCAAATTTATTCCAATATACACATTTATGTTTGTGATTTCACCCCCTAATATCCATATCTTTGTAAAGCAGTTTCTCCTAACATAATGCAATTTTGCATGTTGTTTTGACTCATACATATATACATTTAATGCATATTTTACCTCAATATATGCATTTTTGTACACATTACTTGACTGGAGAACTGCATTGCAAGATTCAGAGATGCCTGTGTTTTAGTTTGAGTATTGTAGTAATTAGCAAGGTACCAGTCTCAGCTTCTTGGTGTCAACATGTGCTCAGAGGTACCCAGTTCTGTAACTCTCAGACTGCATCTGCCTGGCTGAGTCATTGTTTTGCACCTAGATGGCCTAGGTTAAGCCAGTGTAAAGTACACCAGATCCAAACTCTGTTCAGGAATGGAACCGCTGCTGGCTGAGCTGGCCTAAGCCTGGCAAAGGAATGAGCAGGTCAGGATGGAGTGGATCTCTGACTCAGACACCTGATTCCAGGCTCAGCTGGCATTAAGTCCCCAGCCCTGGCTCAGCTAAAGATACACCGACATAACTTGCTCATCATGGCTCAGCTGGCTGAGCCAAAGCTAGCTGAGCCAAGGCCAGAGTAAAAGGGGTGTTTTGGAGGTATGGCACCAGTGAGACCCAGGGTGGGTGGTGGGTAGGGCTTAAGCGAGATCCTTAACTTGGTCATGTGACCTGGCAACCAGGCATAGGCCACCATTTTAAAGGCAGCGTCCCTGCTGCTGAATAAAGGTTGGAGGTGGTGTAACAGTACACCAGCTGAACTTAAACCAGTTTGCTTTACGCCAGTTTCTTGTGCATAGGACACTTCCCTTGAAATAGTGTTTGAGTTATACCACCCTTTTTGGAAGCTTACCTAGTGGCTGTTTCAAAACAAGTGGGAGCTGCGACAAAAGGCTGTAGTGTGGAGTCTAGGCACACTGTTTAATTTCCCATTTTCTATGTTTGAAAGAGGTGGAAGGGCTATAGCTCAGTGGAAGAGAGTCTGCTTTGCATGCAGAACATCCCAGGTTCAATTCCTGGCACTTCCTGAAACTTGGAGAGCTGCTACCAGTCAGGGCAGACAATAGTGAGCTGGATGGAATGAAGGTCCTACTCAGTATAGGCAGCTTTCTATGTTTCCATCTTTCCGCAAACACAGTCAGCATGCCATGGGCACTGAGCATGCTCAGCCCTCATTGGGCTGTCCCCCCCATTTTTTAAAAAAAACTTTTGCAAACTTCTCTGAAGTCTGCCTCTCTCTTGTACACGAGTAGTGCTGTTTTGCTATGTGAGTGACAGCACTCATTGCCCAAATGTTGGAACTAGAGGGAAGGATATAATCCTTTTCTCTGTGTGTGTTTTTTTAATCCCCTAACAAAATCAGTAAAATCCCAAAACAAACTGAATTACAGTACAGGGTGTCCTAACAAAATGGATTGTTTTTGTCTCTTTGGGTTTTGATGGGACTTGTAGTCCAACAACATCTGGAGGGTACCATATTTACCGTACTTCAAGTATTTGCCTCTTTATATTTTTCTGTCTCCTATTCCCACTTCTGTCTGAATTTCCCCCACTTCTTTTTGGCAGTCCTTATGTGAATTATATACAACTTATTTTGGAGTCTCATAATTATTTGTTCTTTCTTTCATTACAAAAGAAAGAAAGAGAATAATGTTAAGACATTTACTTAGAAGCAGGTTGGACAAGAGAAGAGAGACGGTTTTCCCTTGCTTGGAAAGCAGCACAGAATTTTTTTTAAGCTGGGTGAAAAGCAAAAACTGGCTGTCCTGCTTTGAATTAAATCAATATGCCGGTTGCTGAGTGATTGGTGTATCAGGCATGTTACCCTGAGAAGCAGGTGTAACAGCTCAGAACACTTTTTTCGTCCTCTGCAGCTTTCTCTACGCTTGGGAGTGTTTTCGTTGGCCTTTGATAAGTGCTTAAGCTTTGTCCTGGAGGTTGGAACGGTTCCACCAGTTTGTTCCGACAGGCAGAAAGTCCTTGCCCAAGACTGCCTCCCTTCGTTTCAATTGACGCCCTTGTTTGCTAAGGGCTGTCTCCGGTGCTTGTTACCCTCCGAGTAGACCCACTGAAATGGGTGATGTAGGCCTGTAAATTCTGATTGGCCTACTCTGCAAAAACTTAGTTGGCTGCAACCCAGAAGCTCCGTTGTATAGGTTAGATTCTGAGAAGCTGGCGTTTCATGGGAAATGCCCATTGGTGTCTCCTTTACCTTTGCAACTCTGCATGAATTTTGCACACCCATAGCGCCGCCTAGGAGAATTTGAAAAAAACTGAACTGAGAAGAGTGAAGGATTACGGAAAGTGTTTGTGTTGGCGTGTGTGTGAGTGTGAAGGGGGTAAATGCAACAATAGGGAGCTTCCTTTTCAGCTGCTGTTCTGTTAGCATTATTTTATAGGATGTAATTCTTTTATAATTGTTCTACTGATGATTTGTGAATGGTGTTATTTATTAATTATATTCATTTATATCCCACCTTTTCACCTGACTGGAACTCAAGGCAGCTCATGGAAATTAAGACAACATAGGTAAAAAGCTAAAAACACAGAGAAAAAATCATTAATCTCAATTAAAAACACCCCCCCCCCCACAAATCTACTAAAATACAGATGATGAAAACAAGAAAAACAGACAGCATTATTAAAGCTATTTCCTTTAAAAAGCAGTTAGCTCCCAAAGGCCTGTCAGAATAAAAAGTTCTTCACCTGCCGGCAGCAGGAGAACAAGGTGGGCGTCAGTCTAGCTTCTCTAAGAAGGGAACTCCAAACTCTGAGAGCAGCCATTTGTGCTGTAACTATCATATTCTGTTGCTGTTGTTGTTGTTTGTAAACTGCTTTGGGATTCCCTTGGATGCAGAGTGGCATAGAAATACAATCTATCAAATCGAAAGTTCTTGTTGGTTACCTTGTCTTCTCCATGCAAGGTAAGATCGGTCATGATAAGAGGTGCCCTGGTTCATTGAAAAATACTCTTATCTTGCCTTATCTTGCCAGTCTCTGGGGCCCAGCTGTCCCTGATATTTTTATTATTATGAAAGGATTTTTTAAAAAATAAAAAATTACATTAATACTAATCTCATGTGTCTTGCTCTTCCTGCAAGAACCTCAGGGTGGTGTGTGTGTGATTCTGTTTTGACAAACTTGTAAGGTAGGTTAAGTGGAGAAGCAGGGACTGTCCCGAGATTGCATCATAGCTGAGTAGGGATTTGAACCCAGTTCTCCCTGCTCTTGACATTCCAACCACTATCACACCTGGGTGCTGATGGAAAAAATAATAGTTATTAGTTCTCATGTATTTTTATCCCATGTCTGTTTTGATCCACTACATAATGCTGTGCTCCACTACTCACATTTTCATCAGCCTGACCTACCTTAGATGGTTCTGAGGATAAATGTGGTAGTTGCGGGGGGGACGGGGACAGGACAGGACACCCCTACCCTTTCAGGAAAGGTCAGGTATAGATGCAGTAAATAATAAGCACAATAACCCCACGATGAATTTATTTCTCATTGTTCTCACAGTTTTGGGAATGACTGCCCTGTTCCACATGCGAATTTTGTGCCGTCTTCATATTCAGTATTGATTATCTTGCTTTTCTATGAGCATGAACCCTCTCTAGCAGAGGCGGAGAACCTTTGACCCTCCAGATGTTGCTGAACCACAGCTCCCTTCATCCCTGAGCAGTGGCCATGTGTGCTGGGCCTGATGGGAGTTGGAGTTCAACAGCATCTGGAAGACCATAGCTTCCCTGCCCTTGGCTCTAGGATGCCTTTGATTAACAGCCTAGTATGTTTTGTGAGCAAAAAAAAAATCCTCTCCAAACGTATGATTAGCTACTGTGCTAACGGGCGTGGCAGGGGAAAAGAGGGCAGGCTAGCTGGTTCATGGCAGGCTTGGGAGTCTAATAGAAGGTTTTGAATATTTCCTGCAGATACTCCCCCCCCCCCCCGATTCAGTTCATGAACTCTTAATGTTGCAGGGGAATAAAGTGGCTTTGGTTATATCTCACACCTGTGTTTTGCCTCTATTTCAGGTCTCCTGATGCAAAGGTGCAAATCATGCGAAATTTGTGTTAAAATGTGAGCGAGTTTTCAAGAGGGCTGTAAAAATAAAAATAAATAAATAGTTGTCAAATGTGGCAAACTGAATTTAAGATTAGAAACAGGTGAATCGGAAAGGAAGTGAGATTGACAGATTCACCCATCCCTACCTTCGGCCCTTTCCACAATTTTGTAAAATGTCTGCTTGTGTCCACTCATTTGGCCTATAAATGTAGCTTTCTTTTCTTTCCTTCTCCTGTTTTTAGGTGTGGTTTGCACGGCTTTCCTAAGGCACACATGGAAGTTGTTCACCAAATGAATGGAAGTGAATGGAGGCATGGCACCACCATCATTTATATATATATATATATTTCTTTAAGAAAGCTGAATCCTTGGCCACCCCATCTAGGGAACTCCTAGGTTGCTATAGTGAAGAGAATGCGAAAGCATCTTGCTTCTGACAGTAGCCCAACCGCCACCATTGGGAAGCCCACAATCAAGACATTAAGGGAATTGTCCTGTCTGGTTGATGTCTGTAGCATCTAATACTGAGATATACTGCCTCTGAAACTGGAGGTTCCTTTTTCTTTATATATTTTTAACCTGCCCTTCCTCCCAAAGTAGCCCAGAGCTGTAAACACAAAAGTGATTAAAAAAAAGAAAAAACATATTAAAAAACCCTCAGAAGCATTAAAAAAAAATCTAAAATGATTCATGTAGCTATTGATTGATCTATGCCATGGAATAATGCTTAGGACAGCTTTCCTTCTGCAACCTGGTGATGTCCTTACATTTTGGACTACAACTCCCATCAGCCCTGGCCAACATAATAATTAGGGATGTTGGCTTTTGTTGATTGCTATATATTGTCTGGTTTGGTATTTGTTTTGTTATGTTTTTAAAACTAATAAAGCATTAAAAATAATAATAATTAGGATGTTGGGAATTGTAGTCCAAATCATCTGGTGGATGCCAGGTTGGGGAACGGTGGCACAGGAGAAAAACACTATATGAAGAATGATTATCAGATTTTGTCATTAAATAAGCTAGCTTAGTGTTGTTTCGTTTTGCTGTTTCTAGAAATGTCCTATAGGTGAGAGAACAGAGTAAAATAGCTTCTTCACTGTATCCAGAATAATAATTCTTTATTATATCTGATATAATATAAGTTTCCCCACAGGGATCTGGGTGGCCACAGTGAGAACTAAGGGGGCCAGAAGCCTGATCTCTCCATATGAGGCTTTAATTATGGTTTTGATTCTGTCCTTAATGTATTAGTTATAATGATACCTCACCATTCCCCTGAGGAGCTTGAGGTGGTGTGCATGATTCTCTTCCTCCCCATCTTGTGCCCCACAACAACCATGGGAGGTAGGTTAGGCCGAGAGACCTTGGCCCAATGAATCTTCATAGCCGAGTAGGGAATCGAACCCTGGTCTCTCAGGTCGTAGTCTAGCACTCTAGCTATTACAGCTCCACACTGGATCTCGTTAGAGAAAAAATTTAAAAAAATGGCTTAGATTTTTCTGCCCAGGTTTGTTTGGGGAACTTCCAAATGAAAGCAGAACACAGAAGCCGCTGTTTTCCCTATCTGCGTCTACATCTAAAGTGCCGCCTTGATTACACTTTAGAGCACAATCCATCTTCAGAGGTGAATTTATAGAGAATCTTTATGAGGAAGAACAGCCATTGATTTGTTCTGAGCTTGCGGATGAAGCCAAGAGCCGACTCTTCGATTGGCTAAAATTTACTTAACTCCGTTAGCATTTTTAAGACGGGAGGCTTGTTTTACGTGGGATGGACTTCCTTCACAACTAGGAGCGGTGAGTGATGTTGACGGCAGAGGCAGAAGCGCCTGCTAAGTGTTTAAATGATGACACCATTATGTGAAGTGATTTTTGAAATGAGAAGATTTTGGCCCAGAATTACCGTGGCTCTCTCATCTCCTTTTCAAATCTTTACTTTGCCGGCTACGTGGATGATGATTGATTTGTTTGTGACAGATTGCAGGAAACAGCCATTGATTTTTCAATATTTTTACCTTAAAATTATTTACAGTTGTAACCATGGAGATGTATTTCCATGGGCTGTTGGCTTCTGAAAGACGAGGGATAATATTCCCTGGTCCCTGACAAGACAAATTACCTGTAATGAGTTCAGTAGCTGAAGGGTATGCTTTTATTTTAAAATATGTCAATAACCTCAGTGACTAAACGAATATTGATTCAGCATAATGAAGCCTGAGTAATGTGAAAATGAGCTCTTCAGGGGTAGGCAAAGGGGGAAGGCTACCCCCTCCCTTTTCTTTCCCTTGCTTACAGCAATGACGCTTTTCATTCTTTATGGCTAGCTGTCGAAAAATATGCAGCGTTATAAACAAGTCACTGGCTGTTAAACAATAGAGGGAATAAACGGAGGCTCTCGACCCCAAAGGCTGGTATGCGCAATGCATTTCTAAGATAGCAAGAACAGTCTCGGAAGTCGGTTCTCTGTCTTAGAGCAACGCTCTGCATATGGAAGTTTCAACCAACATTGCATTCACCACATAAAGCCTGAAATGCTAGGGACTCATTAAGATCTGTTCTTCAGGGTGAATATTTGGGCAAAATTTAGTCTGTGTGTCCAGGAAAGAGAGGGAAGTGTAGAAGTCCAAAAACAGCTTCTCCAAGTTGCCGTTTTCTCCTCCTGCCACCCTGTTTTGTGGTCAAAGTGTTGGACTAGGACCTGGGAGACCAAGTTTGAATCCCTACTTGGCCAAGAAGCTTGGGCCAGTCACTGCCTCTCAGCCTAGCTTACCTCACAGGGTGGTTGTGGGGATTAAAATGAGGAAGGGGGAGAACCATGCACGTCACCTTTTACTCCTTGGAGAAAAAGGCTGGAGAGAAATGCAATTAATAAATCAATAAACTAGTCTCAGCAGGTGCTGGCAAGTAGCTGTAGTACTTTCTCCTGCCCTGCCCATCGGAACCCTGCATATGCCATGCGGATGTTGCTGGACTCCAGCCCTCCCTCATCCTCAGCCAGCATGGCCAAAGGCCAAATGTGATGGAAACAGTACAATCCACCAACATCTGGAGAGCTACGAATCCTCCATCCCTGCCCAACAACAACAACAACAACCACCCTGTGAAGAAGGTCATTATTGCTATCTCCATTATACAGGTGAAAGCTGGAGCTTGGCACATGGTAGTTTACCAAGGCAACCTTCCTCAATTTGCAGGAAGTCTCAGCTTCAGTCACCTGCACCTTCAGGTCAGGTTGGGCATGTCCTTTGTCTGAATCCCTGTTGGGGCCACTGACAGCCCATGCAGACAATGTCAGTCAAGATGCACCAATGACCTGATGTAGCACAAGGCATCTTCCTCCATTGCTAAAGATACTGCATCAAGTGCCATGGATTTCTGCTTTGTATTGTACGCTCAGGTGCTTATTAAACACTGGTCCATAAAAATAATCTGTCAGCTGCTCATTTAAGATGTCCCCCCCCTTTTTCATCACCTGTCCAATCCAGTTTTGCTTCCATAACATTGGTATTTTATTTTTCAAAAATCAACCTTTGATGGTTATATTCCCCTTCCTGCCCGGCAGTTATTAGAAAGAAAAAGATTCCTTAATAATATAAGCTGCCTCTAGTTTCTTCTCTCTCTCCTTCCAAAATGAATTCTTTTTTTATTTGTCATGTAGGAAAGGCTCCTATATCTATGGGTTGGTGACAACAGCTGGTGCCACAGACTTCGTACATAATTCAAAAATAGTGGAAGCATTTCCCCCTCTCCTCTGCTTTATTTTCTGTGTGCACACATTTCATTTCCAGTGTGGTTCCGTTTGCCTTCATTTGATCTGATCGCTGCTTTGACCTGTCATATTTTATCTTGGTGTCCTTTAGAAGGACCATATGCCACTTCCCTTAGTTACCTTGTGTGGTAGAAAAGGGGAAGTAAATTATTCCCGAGAAATTGCTGCCAGGCTTCCCTCTTCAGTGTGTGGAGCTCTAAAACGCTATGGGCACTCATTCACCTGGGTTCAACCCTTGAGCATTAAATGGTTGTGCACAGGTGTTGTGGGACTGCTGGAGATGCACCCGACGGATTTGCATTGTTCCCTCCCAGACTCATCTGCCATAAGCCCAAGCATTCAAGACGGGAAAGTCCCAAGGGAATAAATGGGGATACAGCTTAAGGAAGAATTATGGTTTGTACTGATCTCAGTATTTGAAAGGAGCTGTGTTAGATCCATTTTGCACTGCACCATAGGCACTAGGGTGCTTGCAGTTGAAAAACCTGTAAAGTAAGAAGGAGCAGAACAAACTCTTAAAATCCTGATGGATGTGCACAAGGAAGTTATGATATCTGGAGATATCCCCACCTTCTACAGATGCCTTTCTCCCCTTTGCACTTGATCTCCGTTCTTCTAAAAGCACCAGTCAGATGCTGTAAAGGAAATCCAGTGTTTTACAAGAACCTAATAACATCAGTGGCCCATCTAGTACAGCATCCTGTTCTTATAGTGCCCAACCACATCCCTGTGGGAAACTCTCAAGCAGGACTTGACCACAAGAGCACTCTCACCTCCTGTGGTTTCCAGCAACTCATATTCAGAAGCACTGCTGCCTTCCAACTGTGGAGACAGAGCATAGACATCATGGCTAGTACCTATCAATGGCCCTCTCCTCCATGAATTTGTCTAATCCTCTCTTAAAACCACCTAGGCTGATGGCCTCCTGTGGGGGTGAGGTCCACTGTTTTATTTGCTGCATAAAGAAGGACATTTTCTGTCCTAGGTCTACTAACACTCAGCTTCATAGGCTGTTTCTGAGTTCTGGTGTTATGAGAGAGGATGAAAACCTTTTCTCTGTCCGCTTTCTCTCTGCCATAGGAGCCAACTCCTAGGGGCCGAGGACCCTTCACCCTCCCCTAAAATATTTGAGGGGGCTGTCCTGCCAAAGTTGATGGGCATTGCCATTCAAATGGTGTGTGTGCCACTTCTTGTGATCGATTATAATGGGGCGGGGTTTACCTACCTGCCCCTCCCCCCAATATTTTATTCAGGTTGGCATCCCTGCATAATTTTATAAACATCTGTCTGTCGTACCATTTATCTGAACTAAAATGTCCCAAAGTGATATGAGACAGTAAGCGAACCAGAACTCAGATGTTCTTAAAAATGTGCACTTCTCTGGAATTTGCAATGCAGTTCTCCAGCCACATGTCGCGTACAAAAATTCCCATACTAGGGTAAAGCATGCATAAAATGGCACATATCAGTGAAAATAAAGTGCAAAATGCATTATATTCGAGAAAATTGCTTTGCAAAAAACGTATATTGGGCAAAATTGTGTACACAAATGTGTGAATTAGGGGAAACTTGCACTAAAATCTGAAGTTTTTAATGAGGACTTTTAAAAAACTGAAAATGTGGATAATTAAATATAAGATTGGGGTGGGGTGGGGTGGGGAACAAGAAACTTAGAGAAGCTTAAATTGACCCATTTGTCCATCCCTAAATCTTGTGTGGGCAGGTAGCAACATGGGTGGGAAGGAAATTTTTGAGAAATTGGAGGACCCGTTTCAGCACAGCAGTAAATCAGTTTTGCCCCATGAAAAATGGTGAAATTCAATGAGTTATCCTTAGCCACTTCTTAACTGGTAGCCATGGGAAGAAGGTACTGGTAAGTGTTAGCACTTCCTTGTTCCAAATCTGAATCCTGCAATGCCGGGAGTTAATAGCAGATGCAGCCTTGGGATTCATGACTGATCATCTCTTTCCATCAACCTAAGATTTGAGCTTTGCCTGAAGTCTAGAGTCTTCAATTGCCACACACGGTCTATTTTTAATCCCCTTCCAGAAAACAACTTTGAAATGGGTTTGCTCCTGCTGCTGCTTAATCTTCCATGTGTGGTTCAATGGACGTACCATGTAGTTATCCCTAATTAAACCTGCGTAACACTAGACTTGTGTGTTTCATATATAGCATAGGAAAGGGCTGCATTAGGTCAGAGACTCAAAATCGTACCTCTGAGTGCACATAATGACCCGGCATTAGCGTTTAGGTTTGCAATGCTGTTTATTTAGCAACTCAAGATAGAAAACAAAATGTAATCTTGGAGCAGACAGAATCCATTTTATATATATATAAATACTCCAAATAATAGGTTGGTTTCTCCCAGACTTCCTGGCTCTACAATGATTGCTGTATTCTGTGTGAATATTTCTAGATCTCAAACATTTTTGACTTGCTTGCTTTACTGTCTATTTTTGCTATGCACACACACACACACATTGTGCACACACACACACACATTGTGTGTGTGTGTATGTGTGTTTCGACAGGACCCACAAAGTACCTTTTTAAAACCAGGAACTATAAATTTAACTTCAGCACTCTTCTAATTCAGGTTGGAGTGAACAAAGTGTAATGCACTTGTGAATGTTGATGTGGCTGTTCTTCTTTGTTAAGCCTTAAGACGGGTGGGGACCTTTGGGCCTCCAGATGGTATTGGACTCCTGTTCCCATCAGCCTTTGCCAGCATGTCCAATGGTTAGGGATAAAGAGAGTTTGCTCATTCATTCATTGTGTTTATATTCAGCTGATCAGCCAGAGTGGCTTGCAAGCCAGTAGAAAGGGCACCACCCATGCCCTCAGGTGTGCAACATAAAAAGAACATGACACAAAAGGGAAAAGGGATGAGGAGGGAAGAGAAAAGCAAGCAAATTCAGGCACCACATTATTAAAGTTAGAAAGTTCCAATAATAACCAGCTGTTAAGGAAACAGGTTGCTCACAGTTCAAACAATAGGCCTTGCCAGGCTCCTGAGAAACAATCTGCCTAACCAAACTTCCTAGAGGCGGATATAATGTAGCTGGAAACTGTTGACCTTACAGCAGGGGAATCTTTTGCCGTGAACCCTCCTCACTTTTCCCAGCTTTAAAAATGTCTTTATTTTGATTATGGTGGAGGCTGGGCCACCTACCACCATAATTTTCTCAAAGCATCTATGCATATTAAATTCACACCCACAAATCTGATGCAAATGTGTCATGACCTGATGCTGTGAGTCCTTTAAGTATCCAGCATCACCCCTCCCTTTCAGAGTAGGGCAGGGGTGGGGAACCTCAGGCTTGTGGGTGGGTCAAATGTGTCTCCCACCCTGGTTCTCTCTATCCAGCCCCAACAAGGAACGTCGCTCACTGAGTGATCTTGCCTGTCTGGAATGTGTCCTTCATATTGTCCTTCATATTAATTATTTTACATTGATACATTTCTCCCAAAGATCTCAAAGCATGATGCATGGTGCTCCCCCAGGTCCTCGTTTTATCCCCACAACATTTTTTTTAAAAAAATACACAATAAACTGTTTTAATTGATACAGCTCTATTTATGTACACGGCACACTGCAGTGTAAGCATAAGAAGAAGGCAGCTCCCTGTCCCAAGGTGTCTGCAATTCAAATAACTTTAAAGATAATTCTGCTCTCACTGAACAGAAAAACAGTACAGTATATGTTAGGAACCTACAGGATGCCATAGTGAAGCAAAACTGAGAAAATACCAATGCACACAATTTCCAAAAGTGCCACACGCACAGAACTTCAATAATCGGCTTTCATAGACCTCAGAGTATGAGAAGAAGTAACCCATGACCTTCACCAGGGATGGGGGACCATTGGATGCCACTGAATTCCCAACAGTTTTAAACTGATTTTAATACTGTAACTCACCCTGTGACCTTGGCCTAAGGAATGGAACTAACTCTCTTATTGGCAACAACGGCAACCCTGTGAACTAGACGATACAGAGACACAGTGGTCTGCATCCATGTTCTACTCAAAGTCAACCAATTGTAATGAATGGACCTAAGTTAGTCATGCCCATTCATTTCAATGAGACGACTCTGCACAGAATGAGAAGGGTTTATTCTCACACATCATCTGAATATACCTTGAGCTGGGAGAGACCAGGGTTCAAATCCTCAGTAAGTCACCAGTCAGTATCTCTCAGCCTAACCTGAGAGGCAGTAACTAACCTAACAGGCAGAAGCAGCCTGCCCCATTTCAACACCCAAGGCAAAATGGGAATGTGCCGCCTCTCCCTGCCCCCCACTGCCACACCCCATTCCCATCATTTCCACTGCTGGTGGAATGCCTCCCCTCTCGCCAAACTTGACGAGACCTGGGGTGTTCCGCAAGGCACTGCCATTCTTTGGAATGCCTCCCTCTTGCCAGTGAGAGACTGGGCATTCTGGCGGCAGTGGGGTGGTGGAGTGGGTAGGGCACTGCCTCTTGTACTTCTGCCACTTGAGGTGGGTTGGCTCTGCTCAGCAAGTAGTTGTAGGGATGAAATGAGGGGAAAGAACTGTGTACGCCACCTTGAGCTCCTTGGAGAAAGAGATGGGGTTGAAATGCAAGAAATGCAATATAGAAATAGGCTGCTAATCCTTGCATGTTCTGTTCCCAATTCAGCTAAAATGCAGACTCTCTTGCTGATTCATCCTGAACATTAGCAAGTGCCCTCAGGCGTACTCAGTAAGAAAGATGCAGCAAAGCTCTGGCCTACACAGTTAATTAAACTCTCTTGCAGTCTTTTTGGGTAGCTGAAAGATTGTCATAGATCCAGAGGCTGGGGTGGATTTTCTCTGGGGCTAGATGTCAGCAGTGGGACATAATGAAAATGTTCAAAAGATGTTTAATGCTTTGCCGATCCTAGCGTGTAAGTAGGTTCATACGGGGAAAGACAGTCCTCAAAGTATTGGGGTCCTGAGCCAAACAAAGCTTTATAAGTCAAAATTAGCACTTTGAACAAGAAACAAGACCAGTCTGAAGTCATCTATGAATGGAGACTGCAGGATGGTAATTCCAGCTTTAGTCAAGATTGCCATGCAGGAATGTCCTTAACATTTCAGACAGCCTCTGATCCTCCTATGTTTAGAGTTCTGCTATATAACAGGGCAGAACCTGGAATGAACGCTTGCTCTCTGAGACCAGTTTTAGCCACATTCAGTCTTTTTCAGTTCCGGATGTCAAAAAAGTATTCTGCTCATATCCGCAGACTCACATCCACTGTGTTCTAGCGTCAATAAATGTGATACAATCCTTTAATTACTCACTTTGCCTGGGAACTAATTTAGAAAGCATTGTGTCTTAAAGTTCAAAAACAAAGAGGCCAACAATGAAAACATACACCCAAACACTGAATTTTGGAAGGTTCAGGACAGATAAAAGAAAGCACTTCACACAGTGCAGAGTTAAATTGTGGGACTTGCTCCCAGAAGAAGCAGGAACAGTCACCAACTTGGATGGGTTTAAAAGAGGATTGGACAAATTCACAGAGGATAAGGCTATCAGCGCCTACTAGCCATGATGCCTGTGTACTACCTCCACCGACAGAGGAAGAATTAACCTGCACCTCCACGGACAGCTGTGAGTCCAAAATGACCCCAAGGCTGTGCACCTGATCCTTTATGGGCACAGTTACCCCATTCAGGACCAGGGAGTCCCTCTCCCACCTGTCTGCCCCATGTCTTGTTGGGATTCAACCATAGTCTGTTGACCACCATCCATCCTCCAACCACCTTCAGACACTCACACAGGACATTCACTACCTTCACTGGTTCTGATTTAAATGAGAAGTAGAGCTGGGTATCATCTGCATATTGGTGAGCACGCAGCCCAACTCCCCTGATGATCTTTCCCAGTGGCTTCATTTATATGTTAAAAAGCATGGGGGAGAGGATGGAGCCCCGAGGGACCCCACAACTGAGCACCCAGGGGTCTGAACACACATCCCCCAACACTCCTTTCCAGATATGGCCCATGAGAAAGGAGTGGAACCACTGCATAACAGTGCCCTCAGTGCCAGTACTGTGTACCCTTGAGTACCTCCAGAAAAAAGTACCTGTGCTCCCAACTCCCAACCCTCCTAGACGATCAAGGAGGATACCGTAGTCGATGGTATCAAAAGCTGCTGAGAGTTCCTGCAGAACCAGGAAACAGCTTTCTGATTTTGCTGGATCTCTAGTAAGTTTAAATGTTTTACTTACACAACTTCCAAAGGTCAGATTCATGTGTTATTCCATTCAGCAGCTAGAAGCACACAGGTAGAAATACAAAATATAGTAAAATGGATCTAAGCACTGGTCTGAGCTTGTAGTGATCAAGATCTGGTGTGTCCTATCTCATTGAGATGACATGGTGAAAGAGAATGAACAAAGAAAAAAACTTAACTTCCTTCCAGGTGAGGGGTGTGACGTAGCTAAGTCTAGGAATACAGATCTATGACCGCAACCCCTTCATGAACTTCATACTGCTATGCAAGCTGCTTATATTTAACTGTAATTTCCCATCGGCATCTAGTTGGCCACTGGACTAGATAGGCTATTGGCCTGATCCAGGAGGCTCTTCTTATGTCCTTATAGGTTACTCCTTCTTTGCAGACTGGCCAACACCAGTCCCTCAATTGCCACAATAAATTGTGTGAATGGACAGGGAAGCAACCAGCGTGGGATGCCATTGGTTTGAGCTTGCATGGATGGTGAATTGATAGAGGACGGTCCACTTCCATTTGCTTCCAAAACCATAATTTGGATGTGCCTTATAAATGGCCCCCCTTTAGCCATTAGGTATCGCCGATTCAGACTAAGCAGAACATCTAAAGCACAGGTGGTAAATGATTACTGCAGTTGCACTCTGCCACAAAGTCTTTATTGAATGTGGACTTCTAATCTGCAAGATGCTGTCTTTGAGAGCATTCTAGCATGTCACCTTGGGCTGGTGCTTGCTTTGAGCATGCTCCCCCTTTGCCTCTCTTCTCTGCTAATTAGGTTCTCGTAAACATTTGCGGTGTCTGAACGCCACTTGTCGAACTTCTCCGCTTTCCCAGCTATAGCCGAGTGTACAGCGCCTGTAACTATTAGGTGATCATGTTGATTCGACAGCCCTTTTAATTTAATAGAATAACAGGGAGGCAGACTAGCATATCCGTTAATTTTTCAAAACATTTTTATTCCACACAAATTAGCGCAGGTCCTGGAGGGCAAAATGACAAGAGGTTACTGGTAGACTATGTATTTAATTAATTGAAAAAAAAAATGCTCAAATTGCTTTTACAGTTGTTATTAAAAAGTAGAATCAGTGTTGCCACTGCTCGACCATAATTAGCACCCCAGGGAATTAAATATTTAGCATTAGTAATGTTACAGCACTAAGGACACAAATTTCTATTTTTGTAATGAAAGCAAAACAGTGTAAGTGTAAATCGGGGAGTTGACAGTTCTGGCATGTGAAACGGTCTGGGATATTTCAATAAGACACCTCATTGGACAGCGAGTCTTTCCACATTATTGTTTGGAAAAGATCTGCGAGCTGAAATCCCAATAGATGCCCATTACCCTGAGTATTTAGACTTCTAATTGCATGCCGTGAGAACAGTTGGGCAAATGTCGCACCAGGAGCGCTTGAAACGTTTTCCCAAACGAGCCTTTTAAAAAGTCCGTTTCTTTTCTTTTCCAAGGAGAAGGGTGTGGGCAAATGGATGAAGCCATGGAAGAAGAAGAGGTCTTGTTTCTTTTCTAAAAAGTTTAATTGCATTTTAAACGTAAGGAGTTTTGGTGAAACAACATGAACAGTTGGATGGGGGGGCTCTTAATGAGCTGTAGTTGGTGATGGTTAGAAAGACCCGAAGGGATTCATTCATGAAATTAATGGGATAAAATGACTTGGTTAAAGCACACTGTGATGGCTGAGCTGGGTTTGAAAGCCCAGTTTCAGAGCCGTGTCTCGTTTTCATTCCTAACAGGCCATGTAGAGACTTTAAACAACCATCTGTTACGACTGTTCAGCTTGTCAAAGGGTATTATATTACCCTCTTCCAGTTGATTCAACTTTTGGGAGTAAAGGGAAGAGGGGGAGAATATCCAATGGAATCCACTTCCATGTCCGATTTTTATTTTTCAACACAAAGTATTTAGATAAGAACTCATCAAAGCCGTCAGTGCTCTTTTCTGAAATGCCAATGAGGGGAAATGAAAGCTGAAAAGATTTGTAACTAAGAGGAGATGCTCCACTCTAGCTCTGAAAAGAGATTTTCTCTAAATATTGATTGAATAAGTCTGTGCATCTAGAAACATACTGGGTTCAAAGGTGCCCTTCTGTTTTTAGAAGGTGTGCTCAAAGGCACTCTTCTCCAGCTTAATACTATTCAGATGTTTTGTGTTAAAACTCCACATCATCCCAGACGATGGCTATGCTGACTGGGCCTGATGGGAGTTGTAGTCCACAACATCTGGAAGATACCATGTTGGCTAACATAGTTTATTGCTGTTTTACATTCATTCCTTTAGACACCTTTAGACAACCTAGCAGTTCGAAAGCACATCAAAGTGCAAGTAGATAAATAGGTACCACTCCGGCGGGAAGGTAAATGGCATTTCCGTGCATTGCTCTGGTTCGCCAGAAGTGGTTTAGTCATGCTGGCCACATGACCCGGAAGCTGTCTGCAGACAAATGCCGGCTCCTCGGCCTATAGAGCAAGATGAGCACCACAACCCCAGAGTTGTCCGTGACTGGACCTAATGGTCAGGCGTACCTTTACCTTTACCTTACATCCACATGATGAAGAAGACTCAAGGTCATAGGTGGCTAACCTGTTGCTCTCCAGATGTTGTTGGCTCCCAACTCTGATCAGCATGGCTAAGGGACTGGGATGATGGTAGGTGTAGTCCAGCAACATCTGGAGGGCCATAGGTTCACCCTGTTCAAAGCCTACAAAACCTCTGGCCACCATGAACTCTGGTGCCATTGGATTCTGGGTCCTACCGAACATAATGAATCTACATGGCTTCTTGTTTGGAAACCAATCTTATTCCAGAGAAGGCCTTTAGCTCAGTGGTAGAGCACATGCTCTGCAAACAGAGGGTCCCAGGTTTTATTGCCAGCATTTCCAAGTGGGTCTGGGAGAGTCACCCGCACTGTCTTAATTCCTTGTAGGCTACTGCCAGTCAGCTAACTCAGGAATGGGGAACCTGCAATCCTCCAGAGGTTGTTGGACTGTATATTCCCACTAGCTCCTGCAACGCTCCATATGTTCTTAGATTCAAACTCATGTCAGGCTCAGCTAGCGTGGCTAGTCATCCGGGATGAAGTTAGTTGCATCCCAATGACATCAGGAGGGCCACAAGTTCTCCATCCCTGAGCTAGATAAACCAATGGTCTGTCCACAGGGCAGTTTCTTTTGTTCCATAATCCCTAAGTACTTTGCACTGGAATAGTTTAATTGATCTACAGTGCTTTCAGTTTGTACTTCTGAAAATTGTGCCGTGTCCTTGGTGCTGCTGGCAGCCACTGCACAAACCTGATAGTGGAGCTGCTGAAATTTATCATGTTGACAATTGATCTAGAAAAGTACTTCTTTGTGTGGACTTGGACAACTTATTTAGATTAGATTCCATTTCAACAAACGTTTTCCCCCCTGAAAGGTTGTTAGTGCTTGCCTCTCATCTGTCAAGGATGGGATCAAGTCCTTTGAACCTTGCTTTAATTCCTTTCTCTTTATGGGCAGCTGGTGTGTAGAAGAAGGAAATCAGCTTGCCATTGCTCAGTGACAGAGCATCTGCTTTGCATGCGGAAGGTCCCTGGTTCAATGCCTGGCATTACCAGGTAGGGCTGTAAAAAACCCCTGTCTGAAACCCTGGAGAGCCACTGCTAGTCACTATAGCACTATACTGATCTCTGGTCTGACTCAGTACATATAAGGCAACTCACTATTTTGCTATTTCCTGCTTTAGAATACGGTCAAGAAGCAGTCATCCTAATGAAAGCTTTCTTTGCAAAAATTTAATAAGAATAACAACAATCATATACACAAACACAATTTTTATGAGATAATAATGCATTAAAAGCATCATATGGTTATACATTTTCTTGGTACTTTATTTTTGCCAAACGTAACAAACATGGCCCATTTTTTGATACATCTGTTTGGCTAATTTATACATGATAGAAGAACAGATGAATGGAAATGCTAGGGACTCATGGTCCATCTGGGTCAGCATCTGCTGAATTAAAGAAAACCCATTTTAAAATCAATGGCACCAATGGCATCTTACACTATATAAGATAAATCTGAAATACAAAACAGGACAGGATGACTGTTTGAGATGTGGGGCAAGAAGAGCCAAGTTTATGCATAAATTTTGAGCGTACTCTGTCCTTCAATATTTTCCCCCCAAAATCCAGTCCGTAATACCATAACTGGTAACTTATACCTCAACAGCCCAAGCTAGTACTTTTAGGGTTTTTAATTGATGCAACCATAGAAAATGATTCAGAGGTGGTACTTAATTTATTAACAGCTGCAAAAATACTTGTTGTAGAAAAGAATTGGGGGGAAATAGAGGAATGCACCATTGGATTGAGAAAATAGGATCTGTTGTACCAATGATAAAATTCACTTCCTTGTACGATGGCTTTCTTTTCTATTGTTCATTAGTAGGCCATTTCCCTAGTATTAACATCACAAGAACATAACCAGAGAAACCTACAGGTCTACCCAGCCCACCACCTGCTTCCCCACCATAGCTAACCAGGGGCATTCAGGAAGCCCACAAGCATAAAGGGCATCAAGATTTCCCTCCCTTAGAAATCCAGCAGGCACTTGGAACTAGGGATGGATGGGGAATCTGTTTCAAGCAGATTTGTACATGGAATATAGTGCTTCTGACCCAATTTGGCTTTGCCCTCAACAGACAAGCCTCCTGAATTGAGTACCCAGTGCACAGCTTAGCCACTCATACATTGCCATAAGGAAAGAAGAATCATGTGCAAAACTATGCACAAAAATAATACACAATAATATGCATGTTATTTGTATAAGAGGGAAGATCCATGTGGTACTATATTTCTGCAGCGTTGTTATATAAGTGTTCACATACAATTTTATACAGTGATATGGATTGTTGTATGTGTTGGTTGCTTTAGTTGCTGAAGTGTATAGACGTATAACATGCACATAATATTATACATATAATAATGTGCACAATAATGCACATACCTACAGTCTCTCTGCTGCAGCAATACTTGCCAGGTAGCAGCTCCTCCTTTTAAGGGTCTCAGGCAAGGTGGTAGGGTAAGGCAGGTGGAATAGCTTGCCCACACTCGATTCCCAGCAACCGGTATTGAGAGGGACACTTCCTCCTACAGCAGAGGTAGAACATAGCCATCGTGCTCAGTAGCTTTTGGAGCTGATGAGAAGCCATCAGCACGTACCAAAAGTCTGGCACATTAAGCATCTCCAAAAGTAACTGAACATGAGGGGGAATTCAGCGTGTGTGCATTTTTACAGTTCTGGATATTTCTCAAGTGCTTAAGTAATTTTAGAGAGTCAGATCAGTGTAGCTTTTAAGTGTTATCGCAGTCGTTTCATTGCATTGTGTCTCATTCCATTGGAATCATGTAGTAGGCCGGTGTAAGATGTCAAAAGCATTCTCGCACAATGAGTTCATCGCAGCAATGAGACATGACAGGTTGCAAATCAAATACACTGTACCTGCTTTTTAAATATAGTGGAGGCAGCAACAGGAATGAGGTGGCCATAAGGGTTACAGTGCAGTAGCGGAAGATGCGGCAATGCCTTTTGCATCAAAACAAATAGTATATAAAATGCATTTATTTGTGTGTCTTTGCAGGCGAGGGTGCAAGCTGGCATTCATAGCTGCACATTCCCGCAGCAAAGCCACCAAATTGTTTTGGAACAAGTGTCAGTTCTGGTTCAGATGTGGCCAAGATTGTTTGACAGCCACCTTACAGGTTTGAACAAGGCCGAGCAAGGTTGGCGAAACGAGCAAGCGGCTCTCCACTTGGCTTGTGACTTTGTTAGACATTTTTCATCTCTGGGAGCATAAAAGAACAATAAAACCTACAATGCTGTCTTAATCCCAGCTATCATCTCCTAACAAAGCCACCTTCCAGTCAACCATGCTTGAAAAGTCATATGGAACCTTAAACCTCCTGAACTGAAATTCAGAAGCTATCTGGCAAAAGGGAGGTACAGAGTGTGCTCATTTTAAAGTACTGTGATATCACTTTAAACACGCACAGCTTCGCACACCCACCCAACCCCGAGAACTCAAGTGTTTAAAGGGTGCAGAGAGTTGTTAGAACACCTCATTTCTCTTCCAGAGCTACAGTTCTACATAGTTCTTTGTGAAGAGGACTTGATTGTTAAACCACTCTGGAATTGTAGCTCTGGGAGAGGAATAGGATCTCCTTATGACTCTCAGCACCTGTAATAAACTGCAGCTCCCAGAATTCTCTTGGGGGAAGCTATGACTGTTGAAAGTGATATCATAGTGATTTGAATGTATGGTATAAATGTGGCCAAAGTCTATATATCAACTATCTGAAAGAGAGTCCATTTTCAGGTGTTAAGACTGGTAGTTTTGCCACCCTCAGAAATTGGGGAGTGGGGTAGAGGCCCAGAAGAGGGCTTTCTCTTTGGCAACCCCTGCATTCGGAAATTTGCTGCCCACAGTGTTGCATTTATTTATTTTACCTATTTCTTTGAAAATTTATAATCCACTCTTTCATAAAATATAAAATATAAAAAGGCATCTTATAACACATGAAATGCAAGACAGTGGTACCTCTGGATGCAAATGGGATCCGTTCCGGAGCCATGTTCGCATCCTGAAGCGAATGTAACAAGCGACCGCGCATCTGCATGTGTGCGGGTTGCATTTCACCGTTTCCGCGCATGCACGTGACATCATGTTGAGCATCTGCTCATGTGCGAGTGGCGAAACCCAGAAATAACACATTCCATTACTTCTGGGTCGTCGTGGAGCACAACCCAAAAACGCTCAACCTGAAGCGTATTCATCCCGAGGTATGACTGTACAACCAATCCATAAATATCTATAAACACAATTAAAAACACCAGTAAAACACCAGTTGTTATTGGCATCTGTCTGTCTTGAGAGACAATGGAGTGCGCATCTGGGAGTGAAGTCAAACTACTGCATTAGCAGCACTGAAGTGGCATTGGGCATAGCCAGGATTTTTGCCGGGGAGGGGGAGTTGTTGAGCATTTTTGGGGTGATTGCCCAATATAATTTTTTTTGGGAGATCACAGGTAACCCCCCAGAGAATATTATGCCCGCCTTGCCCCACTCATCTGAAGTGACCTCTCAGGGCACAAGCCTGGGCAGTATGCATGGAGGTGCTGGGCTGCCCAGACGACAAGATCTCCCTCTCGGCCTTGCTGATGTGGTCCAAAGGAAAATAGAGCTATATGTCTGGCACCAGCTTGGCTACAGGAGTTGCCAGAAGGAGGCTACAAGGCATGTTCAAACATCTTAGGGACTCCACTCCAGACTTGTGTAGGGTTTATTCCTTAACCTGTGGGTAGGCAAACTAACGCCTGGGGGCCAGATCCGGCCCAATTGCCTTCTCAATCCGGCCCGCGGATGGTCCAAGAATCAGCGTGTTTTTACATGACTAGAATGTGTCCTTTTACTTAAAATGCATTTATGGGTTATTTGTGGGGCCTGCCTGGTGTTTTTACATGAGTGGAATGTGTGCTTTTATTTAAATGCACCTCTGGGTTATTTGAGGGGCATAGGAATTTGTTCACCCCCCCTTCAAATTATAGTCTGGTCCCCCCACAAGGTCTGAGGGACAGTGGACCAGCCCTCTGCTGGAAAAGTTTGCTGACCCCTGCCTTAACCTTTTCTTCTCCTGAAGATGTTCCACAAGGCAGCAGATGTTTATGATCAGAGTTTTCCTTCTCCTAGATGGGCTACATTCCCAGATTGGTGAGCCCCATCTGCCCTTCATTTCCCTCTACAGCATGTGCAGAAACTGCTTTCTTGACCGTTGGCCTATTGGTCTCGTCTGATCAATCTGTCAGAGCCTGCCTTCGCATGCTGGGGTAGTCCCTAACTCACTGAGAGTTTGAGACTCATTGGCTACCTTCACCTGGTTTAGCTGGCCAATCAAAGCCATTCACGTAGTGTGGCAGCTGTTGCACACTGACACCTTCTAGGAGCCACAGATGACAGTTGAGTGCAGATTTTAATATTGTATTTTCATATTGTTGTAATCCCCTGTGAGACTTTACAGTGAAGATCAAGTAAGAAATATATCCTATCGTACTGCATCATCTGAAGCTGCCTCTTCATCTGCTCTAATTGGGTGTGATCTCTGAGACCCCACGGCCTTTCTACCTGAGGTCCTCTTTACCTGGATACACTAGGAACTGAGTCTAGGATCTTGAGTGTGCAAAATGTCTCAGTCAGTTTATTGTGTTTTAGCAAACAGCCATTATACACATGAGTGCAAAATGTCTGTTCTCTGGTTGATCCCTGGACCCTCCTTTTGGTACTTTTTTCAAATTAAATTAAATTGGTACTTTTTTCAAATTAAATTGTACTTGCTGAGACGACAAACCACATAGCTATGATTCTCAGATCTGCAAGAGTGTTGGACAGACACTTTAAATCCATATATACGATAAATAAATAAATCCCTCCACATGTTGGGAACAAGGGCTCTATCATAGCCTTCTCCTTGAGATGCCAGTTTTGATCTCATTTTTTAATGGACAACAGTCAGTCATGTGACCCCTGCCCTGCACTCTAGTGGTACAACCCAAAGTTAGGCCGACCTCTCCATAGAAAAGTAGACTGTGGTTATCTCACACCACTAACATTTTAATGAAGGAAACAACAGATGACACTGTTTTAGTCACTTGAAAGCTTTATTATATTTGCTGATAAAAAAAGAAGTTATTCTCTGTCTCTTAAAAATAAAGTAACCTCAGCGGTTTAAGTGTATGTAGCAATTTTCGTTAATGAAAGACTTTGGACTAGAACAGAGTTTTTAAGTGCATTTATTAAAGGACTTCTGCATTTTTTCCCCATGTCTGCAATTACTTACAGTAATAGCGTTGGCTGTAAATGAGTAATTTTACAAGGAACTGCTTGGTCCTCTTGTATTTTATGGTGCTTTTAGAAGTTCAGCAAGTTCTCAGACTTTCTCAGAGCTAAGGAACAAAAGTCCTGTTCTCACCTTCTTTTTTCAGGCATTGGAGAAAGTAGTGTGATGCATCACTAAGAAAAAAAGACAAAAGAGGACACAGATTTGCATATACTCTGTCTGAAGGGCTGTCCAATCAAAGTATTTAAAGAGTGCTATGGAGGGTGCAAGTAATTTCACCAGCTCCACCCCTTCACACTGTGATTGGTCACTGCCCTTGGTCCTGTCATGTCTAATAATATTTCTCCTTACTGTTGGTCCCCTGCCTCCTCCCCCAGCACATCATTTATCAGTCATTAATCCATCTGCAACCACTCTGGGCAGTCCATCACTGGAGTTTGGAGTTATTGAACTGTTGCCCCATCGCCTCTCCCACCTCAATAAATATCATGAGCAGCACACTTCAAAGGCCCGGCTTCTGAAACTGAAATGACTTAACCTTGCAGCAGGTTAACCAAGATGCAATATCCATGTTGACTGATCATTTGCAAGTGTGAAATGCCGCTTTACTAAATAACATGTAAGACATTCTCCTCCTCCCCCCCACTCCTCTCTCTCTCTCTCTTTTTTGAAGCCTTGTATATGATAGTTAATTAGACAACATGTAATTTGGCTTAACATTTTTGTGTCAGTTTCGTGAAAGGGAGACTCTATAATTAGGGAATACAGATCAAGTTTCTGTCAGACTTATAACCTCTCACTCTAATTTAATGCTCACTTCTGCAGTGCAATGCCACACGCAGTGTGCAGAATTCCCCTCCCTATCCACACTGTCTTTTACGCATGGCTAGGAACCACATTGCCTGCATTACACAACTGACAGCAGAGTGGAATCACTCGCAGAGCTGTAAGGGCAGGTTTTAACAACAAATTTGCCCATCAGGCAGATCTACCAGACAACAGTGTCCATGAAAATGAAAGACACAGACAAATCTGTACCTCAAGGAGAATATATCTGCTTTAAATAGTACATATGTGTTCCATTTTGTGTGGATGGACCCTCTCAGTGGAAGTAGAATAATAACCATCATGGCTAGTAGTGATAGCCATCATGATAACCATGTTTTCCATGGCTCAAAAAGTCTATAAAGAGTAACTACAAACCTACCCACCCCACATGTAAGAGAATGAACTTGAAAAGTTCAAAGTTCAACCCCGAAACACACTTAACTCATGTTCAGTTTGGTTTGGCAAAGTATAGCCTTGATGTACAACCAAGATGGCTAGGTTTGCAGCCCTCAATGTTATTAGACCAGAATTACCATCTTCCCTGACTATTAGCCAGACTGGCTGGGGCTGATGGGAGTTGGCTTCCAGCAATATCTCAAGGGCCACAGGTTGGCCACCCCTGATGTACAACACACAGATCATGCACCGGATAGAGTCTGTGATGCTAAAAGAACTTGTGACTTATGGAGTGGGTTCCCTTTTATATCTTATCCTATTCAGCAGGAAACAAAGTTTGTCATCCTGGAGGCTTCAAGCCTTTCATGAGGTCGAGGTAACCTCTGGTGTAAAAAGAGGGGGGGGTGGCGGCATAAGGAAAACAAAGCCCTGTTGGTTTTGAGTCATCTTGTCAGCCGTGGCTTTACAGAAGACCTGGAGTGCAGTGAAGGTGCTGGAGTGGAGTTTTGCTGTTCGATCAGTTCATGGAGGCCAGGATAAAGTTTGGCACATAGATGAAACGGCAGATGAAACAGGAGCACGGAAGTTGTGATCACAAAGGCAGCTGAGGTGAGTGATAGACAATACCTAATCTAAAATTCCTTTTGTTCTTAACCAGTTTGATAGCATGGATTCTATTGCACCACACTGTTTCGGATTTTCTTTCTTTAATTTAACTTTTGTTAAGTTTTGGACCAACACCCCCCCATCACATTATGTTTCCAATGGCAACAACAACAACAACAATTAAAAGTATACTTTATTTAATCCCCAGTACTCTTTTAACTGAAAATCTTATTATATGGTCCTTCTGAAATGTTGTTCCCCTCCTTTGCATTATGGTGCGCAAATCTGCATAAATTAGCGTTAGCCATGGTTATTTTGCCAGCCATAATTAATGTGACTTAAGCATTATCGCAAACAAAAATCTTATGTTTCATTTATTTATTTATTTTTTAAAAAACCCCAACAACTATTGAGGGCTTAGAGGAAATTTACCTCTGGATCGACTCATAGAGACAATAAAATAGGCTATGATTTCAAGGTGAGATCACAGCAATGAGAGCAGACCAAGTTGAGAGAGACCAAGGCAGACCACAACTAGCATACAAATATATTTGTAGGCCACCCCCAGTGTTCAACAGCTAGCCTATTTTTGCTGACACCAAATGCGGAGGGTTTTTCTTTCTTTCTTTCTTTTTGCAAAGTAGGTTGCCATATTTCTCTATGTCGGCTGCCTTCACCTTCATGGATCACAGATTCAGAACTTTTCATATAAGTCTTGAAGCAAATGCATTGACTTCTGGACGCAGTTCTCTTCCATGCCTCATACAGCAGCAGTGTCGGAAGTGTGTCCTTCAGATGATGTGGGAACACATCTGCTACCATCCCTGGCCATTGCCCAGGCTGGCAGGGGCTGACAGCAGCTGGAGTCCAAGCAGTTAGTGTGGTGTAGTGGTTAGAGTGCTGGACTAGGAACTCGATGAGCAGGGTTCAAATCCTGCACAACCGTGAAGTCCAATGGGTGACCAGGGCTATTGTGAGGATAAAAAGAGGAACGGGATGAGAACTGTGACTGCCACCTTGAGCACCTTGGGGAAAAAGTAGGATATAAATGCAATAAACAATAAATAAAAATTTGGAGGGCTTGATTCCCCATTCCTACTATCCATCTGAGGACCTGCATGCCTGAAGAACTGCTTTCTCCTACACAAGCCTACCTGGGCTTGAGATCATCTTCTCTTCCTTAGGTAATCTCCTCCTTGGTTATTTTCTTCTTCACTGGGATCCTTCTTCTGAGTGACTTCAGTGGACTGAAGTGTAACCTATTGGGTGCCTTATGGTGGTCTGAGTCTGTCCAGCTAAATAAGCTGGCTGGATAAAAATAATTTACCTTATTTTATTTATCTTGTTGGTTTCAGGGATCAAAATGCCTTTAAACTTTTATCTATCTGCATTGGTTGCCCTAATGAAGCCCAAGTTTGATTTAATATTTGCTGCTAGATCAAACAAGGCTACACCCAATGAGTTTTGTATGTATGATAAAGGAGATCGCTGTGTCTTTTGAAATGACATATGGGCACCAGAAGAAGATCAAGTCAGGCAGGAAATGATGTTACATTGTACATGTGGCAAAGGAATATAACCTTTTCAGGGTCACGCAGCTAAATCATGTTTTACATCAGCCAGGATTCTCTGTGTGTTTTTGTTTCTCATCATGATGAATCTAAGAGATTGTAATAAATTGCTGGGACTGGGACTCTGCATCTGAACTTCTGGAGTTTTTTCATTCTCTAATGGCCAACAATGATCCCTCCCAAATTGGACTCTGGGAGATACAATTTTATAGTGTTAAAAGCATAGCAAAGGATGTTTCAGGGGGAAAATGCAGAGCTGGAAAACAACAGAAGGCTAGACACAAAAATAGGCTAGGTGTCAAAGGCCAAGCCTGAGAAGGGTTTCTTCACTGTTAGCCAAAAGTTATATAAGTGAAGAAGGCACAAACCCCTCTGTTGGGAGGGAATTCCACCACTTTGGGGCTGCCACAGAGAACGCTCTCTCCTTGTGCTCCTAACTATAGCTGGACCTATTCCATTTAGTTATTATTGATTGATTGATTAATTAATTAATATTAATTTATTATTTATACCCCACCCATCTGGCTTGGCATTAACTCAGCGCGCATAGCCAAAATTGACAAAAGTGTTCCATGTGTCTTGAAAGTTGTCCAGTTCAGATACCTTTTCTCGGTGCTCCAAGTTTCAGGAACCTTGGGCAGCAGAATGCAGGCCACAGAAGAGATGATTTGCAGAATGAAAGATAGGCCACTCTCAAAACTTCATCCACCTCAAAAGTAACGTAAGTGCAACAACAAAACCCTTCCCCCTGCTTTGATAATATGCATAACCAGGCAGAGGGCCTTCTTGGTAGTGGTGCCCACCCTGTGGAATGCCCTCCCATCATATGTTAAGGAGACAAGCAACTATATTACCTTAGGAGACATCTGAAAGCAGCCCTGTATAGGGAAGCGTTTTAAGCTTTAATGTTTTACTATGTCTTGATATATGCTGGAAGCTGCCTTGAGTGGCTGGGGCAACCCAGTCAGATGGGTGGGGTACAATTAATAAATTATTATTATTATTATTATTATTACTACTACTACTACTATTATCAGTTTCTTTTGTAATTAGTTGATGACAATGAAATGAGAGAGGACTAAAAAGAAGGAATTTTTGGTATAGCACTAAATTAAGTAGCCTGAGGGAAGAAGCACCCTACTGGACTAGGCACTGCCAGCAGTTCTTCTCCTGGATTTGATCACTGGGGAGACTGTTTCAGCAAAGGAGCTGCTCTTTATCAGCCAGAAACGCCACTGACAGCGACTGTGACTTTAAGAACTTTTGTCTGAGCTTAGTTTTCTCCCACCACATTCCATTTTTCTCATGTGTCATACCATTTTAGGTTGTAAGCTTGAGAGCTGGGTCTGTCTTAGCAGTGAGTTTTGTAAGGTGCTTTGACAGCTTTGTTGGCTGAAAAATAAACAGCTTTGGTCACCCTATATGATGACCTCTGTGGAGAGAGAGACAGGGGAAGTTTGTCCCTGCTAATTCTTCTTCACCCCTCAGTGGCTTCTGATACCATCAACCATGGTATTCTGGAGCGGCTCTCCAAGTTAGGGATGGGTGGCACCACTTTGCAGTGGTTTCGGTCCTACTTGGCTGGTCGTTTCTAGAGGGTGATGCTTGTGGAGTGCTGTTTGGCCCCGTGGAGCCTTTGCTTTGGGGTACCTGAGGGCTTGGTCTTATCCCTTGGTCTTATGCTGTTCAACATCCACATGAAATCGCTAAGTGGGGTTATCTGGAGTTTGGGAGTATGTTGTCAGCAATATGCAGATGACACACAGTTCTGCTTCTCCTTTACATCTGCAGGTGTGGCTGTGTTGGACCGATGTCTTGCCTCAGTAATGGACTGGATGAGAGCCAATAATCTGAAGCTCAATGCAGATAAGACATAGCCACTGTTAGCAGGCAGTTTCCTAGAACAGATGGATGGGAGGTGGCCTACTCTTGATGGGGATACGCTTCCTCCGAAAGAGCGGGTTTGCAGCTTGGGGGTACTTCTGTTGCTTATGGTTAGGCGGCCTCCGTGGTGCAGTGTGTGGGATGTGAAACACAGAGCAGTCAAATACAACATTCCTAGAGTGGACATAAAAGGGGATGTCTGGACCAGCCAGTCGGTACTTCCTGTTTCCTCCTGGGCTGGGACAGACTTCCTCTACATGTGACCAGAGGTGGGCGTGACCTCACCTATGCAGATAACAAAACAGCACAGGGAAGGCAGCCATCTCTCTCTCTCTGACTCAATTCCTCGAAGAAGCAACATCTCCTTAGCCTGAGATGCTCTGTTGGCTTCCAGCCAAGAGAGGACAAAGGAACTATCTCCTTATGGGATAGATTCCACGTGTATATATTTTGTAACTTAAGTCAGCCTTCAGGGATCCATCTGTGAACAGAATG
This sequence comes from Podarcis raffonei, assembly GCF_027172205.1. Taxonomy (NCBI): domain Eukaryota; kingdom Metazoa; phylum Chordata; class Lepidosauria; order Squamata; family Lacertidae; genus Podarcis; species Podarcis raffonei. The sequence continues at coordinate 53,815,108 of NC_070609.1, read as the reverse complement.
TGTGTGAGTAAACTCTTTTATACTTTTATACAAGACTGTGTCATGTCTAATCTTTTTATGAGGGAATAAAGGGGAATTACCAGGGAACTTATTTCAGAAACTTAAACAAGCCTGGCAAAGACGTTATCCACTGTAGAGTGGTACCTCAGGTACAGATGCTTCAGGTTACAGACGCTTCAGGTTACAGACTCCACTAACCCAGAAATAGTACCTTAGGTTAAGAACTTTGCTTCAGGATGAGAACAGAAATCGTGTGGCAGTGGCACGACAGTGGTGGGAGGCCCCATTAGCTAAAGTGGTACCTCAGGTTAAGAACAGTTTCAGGTTAAGAATGGACCTCTGGAACGAATTAAGTTCTTAACCCGAGGTACCACTGTACAAGTTTAAAAAGGGGAATGTTACTCTGCTAAATTGTAGAAATTGTTAACACAAGTTGGGAAGGATATAATTAAACAATATATCCTCTCCTGCCTCCCTGAACATTCCCACACCGCTTTGGCTGGTGGCCCAGCTGCATCCCTATCTGGACCAGAATAACCTAACTTCTGTTGTCTGTGTTTTGGTAACCTCCAGCTTAGATTACTGCAGCGTGTTATTCATGGGGCTGCCTTTGAAGATTGTTTGGAAAAATCTATAGTAAGTACCTGTTGTGAAAGCCACCTCACCTACAGTTGATCCTGACCTGACTCTGCAAGGATGCTCAGCAACTGAGGCAGGCTTCCTGCTGTCCACTGTCTTTTGCTTATCTTACACTGAGCTTTTTCAAAACCTGATTTCGAATTCCACTGGAGGTCCCCCTCCCTTAAAAAAAAAATCTTATTGATATATGGGGCGTGGATTATCCTACAATGTTTTAACATGCCCTTAACAACACATCATCAGATGCAAGGGGAGGGGGGAGGCAAGTTAATAATGTAAATGCTCACTATCTTTCGTCGTTCTTTTTTCCCCTTTGAAAACCATTCTTAATTTAATCCATATACTAAGTGTGCTTTCCAGTTACAAAAATTTATGATATGTATCGGGCAGAAGTGAAATGGTGATACAAAATTGTGACTGATGTAAAACAGACATACAAAATGAGAGGCATTAGGACGTTTGCTTTGAAGTTGCTTAAAGCCAGGAAAGCGATATTCACTTTAAATTAAACCTGCTGTTACAGATACCTACTTGGTTCGGGGAACAATTTTTCTAAAAATAATAATAATAAACCCCCACCTTCATCTCTCCTTCATTCTTTGCACGTTGCTTTGTCATTTATTGTGAAGTTTTGGAAATGCTGTCTTAGAGGAGAAGCAAACTGACTCTGAAATGGCTGCAAGTCAAGATTTAGCAATAACTACAAAGTTGCTGAGGCCGCTTTCCACTTCAGCAAAGAAATTCTTGGGGCATTTCATATTTGGGGGCAAAAGAACGAGCCAAATCGATGAACGCCTCTGCTAGAAATTAGTGCTCTGCTGAAATCTGCCCTCCCTCTTTTACATTTACTTTTGAAAGTTATCTTCCCCTGCAAAGTAGGCTTTCCATTTCTCTCCCCTCATTCTCAGGGCACTTTGGAATTTCTTCAGAGTTTTGGTGTGCGTGCCCATGGAGAAATTTGATCCAGTTTGCATTTAAGGGAGAACATACCTAACTGGCGCTTTCTTAGGTACTACGTAAACTGAAACACAGGCCATCTTTGGAAATTCAGACTTCTCTAGATTTTTGCCATGAAGTTCTCTAGCCAAACGATCTGTACCAAATGCATAGATTAGAGTAAAGTGTGCAAAAAAGTGCGTCTGCTAGCGCAGTGTATTGGGAAACGAATTTTGCAAAAATGTGTATATTAGGTAAAAAAAACCTGCATACAAAAACTTGTGCACTAGGATATATTTACACTAAGATGCTGATTAATTTTCATGAGAATTTATTTATTTATTTAAAGTAAATTTATGTGGAATTGTGGAATTTAATTTTAAGATTCGGAACTGAGAGAACCTGAAATTGACAGATTCACCCATCCCTACTGCAGGGTTTTGAGTTTAGCTGATAAAGGGAATGAGGATGGAGTGTGTGTGTGCCTTTCTGTTTCCATTAAACATTTCTCTGCAGTTTGCAGCCTCCCTGGCTGTCCACAATTCCTGATCTGGAAGGAGTTAGCTCATGAGGTCTACTCCTTAGCTGAAGGATGGGCAGCTGGGGAGGCTCCAGGGTGCAGACCACTGGTGAGATGCTTTGCAGAGACATACAATTCCCAAAGCAGTTTAACAATAATCCACCTTCCCAGGGAACTCTGGGAATTTTAGCCCAGTGAGGGAAATAGGGGCCTCCTAACCACTTAATGAACTACAGCACCCAAAATTCTTGGGGGGAAACCTTGACTGTTGAAAGTGGTATGGTGCTGCTTTGGATGCACAGTGCTGATGGGTCCTTAGTAATGTACTTTGATTTTGCTAGCTATGGGTTAAGAACTTTATCAAGCCCAGCACCATGCTCTTTGCAACCACTCTAGAAAAGTGTTGTCACTTACCTGGCGCTGCATGATCTTCCATGTTTGTGAAGTCCTAGCCAAACATCACAATTAAATTGATCAGGTTTTTGGTGGCTGCTTTCATCAGGCTAGAGCAACCTAGAGCATTTAACCCTATATATTCAGTGGTGCCCAGTAGTGATGTATGGAAGTGAAAGCTGGACCATAAAGAAGGCTGATCGCCAAAGAATTGATGCTTTTGAATTATGGTGCTGGAGGAGACTCTTGAGAGTCCCATGGACTGCAAGAAGATCAAACCTATCCATTCTTAAGGAAATCAGCCCTGAGTGCTCACTGGAAGGACAGATCCTGAAGCTGAGGCTCCAATACTTTGGCCACCTCATGAGAAAAGAAGACTCCCTGGAAAAGACCCTGATGTTGGGAAAGATGGAGGGCACAAGGAGAAGGGGACGACAGAGGATGCAATGGTTGGATAGTGTTCTTGAAGCTACCAGCATGAGTTTGACCAAATTGCTGGAGGCAGTGGAAGACAGAAGTGCCTGGCGTGCTCTGGTCCATGGGGTCACGAAGAGTAGGACATGACTAAACGACTAAACAACAACAACAACAAATTCAGTGGTGCCATCAGAGCAGAACTTTGGGGCAGGGGTCCAGGGTCTCAGTCAACAGAAGGAGCAGGAAAGCCCCCAAATGTAGCCAGGCTGCCTTTTAACATTTTTAAGCTAGTGAAATAATACAGATTACTATCTAAAGACCCACACAAATAAGGCGATTAAATCCAGATTTTAAAAAGTACTTAGTTGCACCACTGCCCATCCTCTGTCTCCACAAAGTCCGGCTTATCCCTTTTACTAGCCGCCAAGATTTCACCAAGTCTGTCCACACCATAGTAATAAGGTCTAGCAACTTAGTTTGTTTTTTAAATATAAATGAATGAAAACTGAGCTCCTCCAGATGCTAAACTCAGTACTCATGTTATGATCACAGACAGACTGGTGTATATTCAACATTTGCTCCACTCTATGTAGGGGAACAATGATTAAGAGATAGGAGAAGCGGAAATGGTTATTGGAGTGGGGGGGATATATCAAAGGAAAACTTATACCGGTGGAAGAGAAGGTAATGAAAACCACGGGAAATGTTGGCTGGGAACAGGCAACAGATGTAAGGAACAAATTCAAAGCGAGTGTGCTCACATTTGTCCTAGAATCCGATATCATCGCTTGACATAGTATCCCCTGAAAAAGATAAAATTGGCCATTCAACTTTAAGAGATGATTATTTAATGGAAAGGATTCTGTTGACTTTGGTAGAGTCATGGCAGGGCAGTTGAGACTTGTGAGGCTCAGATCCAAATCCCCACTCAGCCGTGAAACTCACCAGGTGCCCTCAGGCATGCTGCTGTTTCTAAATGAAGCTACCTCACAGGAGTTTTGAGTCAGCACAGGGTAAATGAGATTAACTTGTATGAAGTACTGTGCCTACTGCAATTTATCTAGCACGGTCTTTCCCCTGTGCATCTTTTGGACTGCATCTCCTATCAGCCTCAGCCAGAATTCCCAGCGGTCAGGGATGAAGGGAGAGCTGCAGATTAGAGAAGGCTGATTTGTTACTGTTATTAATAATATGCTGCCTATTTCCCAGTCCAGGGCTCAAGGCGGCTCACACAAATTAAATACAAAAATCTAAACACACATAAAAGGCAATAATTTAAAAGGAATGGAACTCTAATAGAATTAAAACAATATCAAAACAAATCTATTAAAATGCACAGCATAAAAACAACACAGCACTGTGAAAACCCTTTCCTTAAAAAAAAAAAAAAGGTAGTGCCCAAAAGTCTGTCAGAATAAAAGATTCTCCACCTGCTGGCAGAAGCACCAGTAGGGATCCAGTCTAGCTTTTCTAGGCATGGAGTTCCAGTCTGGGAACACCGAGAAGTCCCTCTCTTGTGTTTCCACCAAACATACCTGTGAGGCTGGCGTGACTGAGAGAATGGCCTCCTCCAAAAATCTTAGATCCTGAAAAGCCTGAGAAGGTTCCTATGGGAGAACGCAGTCCTTCAGATAACCTGGGCCTAATCCATATAAGCTTTGCTTACTCATGATGGCTATGTTCCACCTCCACTGTCAGAGGCATTATGCCTCTCAGTACCAGTTGCTGGGAGTCACAGATAGGGAAAGTGCTTCTGTACTCACGTCTAGTTTGCAGGCATCTCACAGGCATCTGGTGAGCCACCATGAGAACAGGATGCTGGGCTATATGGGTCATTGGCCTGATCCAGCAGCCTCATCTTATGTTTTTATTTCTTTATAGTGGGAGAGTTCAGTCAACTGTTTGTCTGTTAATTGTTCATAGGCAACTTTGAAGCCCCTGGATGTCTGCCTTTTCTGGTTTTACTACGCTTGGACAGCTCTTTAGATAGGAAGTTCTTTCATATATAGGACTGTATTCTGTATATTAGGACTGAAGATGGTGATGATGAAGACCCATCTTTCCTCAAGAGGCCAGGAGGGTGTGCATGATCCCCCCTCCCCATTTAATCCTCACAACAATCCTGTGAGGAAAGTGAAGCTGAGTGGGGGTTTGAAGCCTGGTCTCTCTCAGGCCCTGGGCCAACACTCTTACCAGTTGCCTTATGTCTGGAATTTCCTGGACATCCCAAAACACTGCCGTCGGAAGCAGTGTCCAGGCTGAAATTGCTAAAATCCCAAAGTATGGATACCCATGTCAGCAGTGCTTTGGGCGATTTCCCTCAAAAATAGCTCAAAAAAATCTTTTTTGCGAGTTTGCCAAAAAAGCTCAACAACCTTTCTGTCTGGATTTTCATTGTCTCTCCACCCAATCTCTGAGAGCATGGCTCTGGTCTGACCCAAGAATACAGAGCATACTTTCATTATGGTCCCAGTACCTCTAACCACAACATCACACTGGCTCCTTCTGCTCTTCTGTTGGACCCCACCTCCATCTAATTTTCATGATTACTCTGCCTCTCTGCATACTTTCTTCCTCAGTGATTCTTCCCCTAATTCATTCAAGTTTTCTGACGCTGTCCCTTGCATGATGCTTTATGACTGACGGAACTCCGTTTGTTTGCCATTTCATTTTTAGCGAAGTATGGCTTTTAACGCCTTGCTTGACACCAATGATTGCAATAACAAAATGGTCAACTTTTTAGCAAAATGTGTTTCTCTTCTTGACTCAAACAAATTTGAAGTTGTGTATAGATTTTTCTTTTCTTTTTACCGTTGATGTTTCTATTGATGCTTCATTGTTAATTGCTTTAGGATGTTCCATGGGAAGCGATTCAAGAATGAAAAGAAATAAATGGAAAATAAATCTCGCAAGCAGTTCTGTATCATTATATAACTATATATCTATAGTATATATATTAGTAATTTTGCCTTTCCATCAGAAATTCATAAGCAAATAGATGGAAGCAGTGGATCCAAGAGCCCGAGGAGCATTTCCCTAGAAATTTGGCAAAACAGCTATCATTATGGCATATCATTCTCATCTAACTCCACCAGTATTCCTAAGGCATCCATAATTACTGTGACGATCACATAACACTGGGTAAGTGGAAGCCAAGTGAGAAAGAGAGAGGGGGAAAGCTGGCATGAATATGGTAAGAAAGTCCCCTTGGGCATTTATGCAAACTTAACTGTGGATTTGCTTCAGCTGTGCTTAGTGTCTGTGAATGTTTGAGAGGTTTATTCAAATAACTGCAACTGCAGATTGAATTTCAGCTAGCGCACATTCCAAAGTTCCCACTGTCAGGATGGCACGTTCGGGGGGGGGGTAGGATGAGGTACTCCCGCCTTTCCCGAAACATCCCAAGGGTCATTAAATCGGTCGCGTAAACTCTTCACATCACCAATTAGGATGCAGTGTTGGTTTTGCTGTGAAAATGCAGGCAATTCAGGGGGCAACTCTGCCCGCCAAACCCCCATGTGCTTGAGCTAGGAAGAAGGGGGAAATATGTTAACACTTACATAACTGTTCAAAAGACAGATTGAGAGTAAAGTATTAAATCCGACTGTCAAGATCATTTATCAAGCCTTGATTTAATATTTCTTCACGCGGCTCGGTTGGGAGAGGAAGATTTCATTGCTCGCCATGGTTATGAATCTGCCTTTAAGAATGGAGTATATATAAAGAAGGCTTTGCGGGAGAACCCTCTTGATCTGCCACCACCAGACTGTAAACATCAGTGGCCTGAAAAATGGAGACAGACTCTTTTACCAGTCTCTCACTTCCTCTATAAGAGATCAGGTTGTTATTTGTGGTGTTAAATGTATATATTGCACATGAGGCCAGTTGCTTCTGGGGAAATATATAGGGGAGGGCAATCTAGTGTATTTCATCGTGTCCATTTCCATAGGACCCTTACTACCAGGCAATGAGCTGGACTGAAAATGCCCTAGCAGTAGGACTAAATAGGAGTTGGAGACCTGACACTTTAACCTTGGAGGCAGGAGCAGCTGCAGAACTCCAGTGGAGGAGGTGAGATGCCTACCTGACCCTGTTCCACAGCTGCCAGCAGTTATTGCTCCTAAGGAAGCTGGCCTTTTACCATCTCTACCTACAATGCACTAGACCATTGTGGGGGGAAACTGTGACCAGGTGACCTATATGCCTACTCAGTCTGCTGTGCAGTTGCTCACTGTTGATGGACAACTTCAAGGCTGCTTCTGATGGTTCTTTATCTTTAAAGAGACTTGGGCTGGACACCCTTTCAAACAGAAAATTGATTTAAATATAACACTGTCAGAGATGGTTATTGCCATGCACCTATGTGGGACTGGCTTTGATGATGACACAGAAACTTCAACTGGTCCAAAATGCATTGGCCTGCTTTTAGAACTCATATAGCCCCATAAAGCTGCAAAGGTTGCCAGTTTGTGTCTTTAAAGCCCTAAATGACTTAGGCCCTGAATATCTGAAAGGCAGCCTCCTTCTCTATGGACCCTCCTTCCCTATGGACCCTGTCAGGTGTTAAGTTCATCAGAGGGGGCCCTCTTGGTAGTTCCCCTCAGCACTCTGCAGTCTCAGAAGCATTTGGGGTTGGGGATTCGGAGAGGCCATTTTCTAAGCTATGGAATTTTCTCCCCATAGAGTTCTGTCTGGCACCTTCACTGTACAACTTTTGATTGTACAGGCCTCTTTACCCTGGCCTTTGAGAGATGAGATGTGTGTTTTCAAGACTCACCTTTTCCCATATTGTAATCTGCTTTAATTGTCTTTATTACTGAATTTCAAATTGCTGTAATCCACTCTGGGACCTGCTGGTGAACAGTGGGTAATTAATTTAATCATTGTCATTATCAGTCATGGCCAGACATGGTGCTGAAATAATGATGACCACTGGCCAACATATGGAAAAATTCTGGAGAGTATTTTGCAAAATTTCTGTGTGTGTGTTTGTGTGTTTTGCAGAGAGGGGGAGAGACAATTCTCTTCTGCGAAATATCAGCTCAGCTGCAATCCAGCTCTGTTTGGAAGTGATCATACAAATAGCTGCCTTGGAGGGATTTCTGTAGTTCTCTTCTGTTTTGCTTTGCTTTATTGTCTCATATTTGGGTCTTCTGCCCTTGTTGCCCGTTTGTAGTCCATTCACATGGAGAAAAGCAATGGTGGGCAAATCAGAAGATTTTCCTGTTGATCAGTGGCTCCAGTGCATGGTTAAACTATCGGACTCACTCCCACAGCAGGCAGCAATGGACACCAACCTAGATAGATTTAGAAAAGGGTTAGGCAAATTCGTGGAAGAGAGGGCTATTGATGGCTACTAACCATGATGGCTATGCTCTGCCTCCACAGAAATACTTCTAAATACCAGTTGCTGGAAACCGCAGGAGGGGTGAGTGCTCTTGTGCTCGAATCCTGCTGGGGGTTTCCCACAGGCATCTGGTTGGCCACTGTGAAAACAGGATGCAGGACTAGATGGGTCATTGGCCTCATCCAGCAGGTTCTTTTTAATGTTCTTATGTTGTTTCCCTTGGAAAGCTTTATTGCAGGTTCATTGAGCCGTCCCAGCTTTGCTGTCTCTGAAGTGGCAGGCTTGCATTCTTACACAAGTAAATTTACTGGTGGGAAGGCACTCCAGCTTGCCACTTGAATTGATAACCAAATGGGGTCAACGTTCTTTTATCATAAGAGGCACTGCAGACAAATTAGTCTGAGGCACTTCCTTCGATAGACCAACATTTGAAAGTGGGTGCCTACATTTCCAGCCAGAGGAGGAGTTGGGATGTGGTGCCAGCTGTTCCGGGGATGTCCTGAGGCATATCCTGGGAAGAACAGCTGTTTCAGAAATAATTGAGGGATTACTAGTACTAGATATGTATCCATACACTGACCTCATCGTCTTCAGAGAATGTTATGCAAGGGAAAGTTTGGAGACTGAAAGACCTGGCTTTCTAGATACTGTTTTACCTGTGGTCCCTTTCAGACACATATCTCCACACATAGCTGTGAAACCCCATCGTCTCCTCCATGATTATCTTGCAGCTACAATGCTAAATATTCCAGTAGAGGGACTTACTTATGAGCAGACTTGCTTAGGACTGCAGTATCTATGCACGGAATTGTGGTTGGGGAACTTTTTTCAGATCAAGGGCAAAGGAGGGGAGCAGCGCTGGGAAGACACAGAGGGCCTGTGTATGAAGGGATGGCGGGGCTAGAGTAAGGTATAAAGGGAGGTGGGTTGGCGGGGTTTGTGAGCAATGTGCGCAGGGGTGGCAGCCCTAGCGCATGTGCGTGCACACACAATCACTTTCAGAATATCAGTTATTGAAAGAGTCCAAAAGGTAACTAACCCAACTCCCAACTTTTGGTTTATATACTACTTAAAGCTCTCAGTGAGCAGCATTTAAAGACCACTTTGCTCCTTCCACCAAAGTGGCATTTTTGAAGCAATATCAGTCCTATTGTGGGATGGCTGCATGTTTCAAGTCTGTTAATGTAGCTGGATGAACAGTGGATTTAGCAGAAAAAGCGGGGGGAGTGATGAAATAATAATGGCACCTATGTGAAAATGAAAGCAGATGGCCATCTGCATAGTAATGATCCATTTCTTTTCTCCAAAAATGGAATTTCTATCAGAGTGTTTATGAAAATTTAATAGGAAGAAGCAAATATAATGCTTTTTACTTAGAGCTGGTAAAGCAGATTTAAGATCTATGTTTTATAGTGGAAGTGGTTCCCTCCTCACCCCTCCCACATTTTCAATATGATGTCCGTTCTTGCTCCGTAGAATCAGTTCAAATGAGGACCAATTATTGAGTGCATTAAGCTTGAGATTACATCACCTTTCACCACATTGGACCTGGGATAGCATGAGACTCTTAATCTCAGAGCTGTGAGTTCAAGCCCCACATGGGGAAGACATCTGTGCATTGTAGGCAGTTGGACTAGATTATCCTCATGGTCCCTTCCAGCTCTATGATTTTATGATTATACATGCTCCACCAGCAGTCTAGATCCAAAGTTCATCTGTTCTCTTCCTTGGCCTATTGAAATCTACCTTCAAAGTCTATTGAAGATTGGCTGAAACTGTGCTGATAAGCTACCAGAGCAGGTATCAAGGAGTGGTTTTCAAGAAGGGGGCAAGAATAGAAATAGATGCTGGCCTCAGACATAACAGAAAACCATAGGTTCCTCTGGCAAATTACATCCAAACTTGGGTAACTGTAGCTTGTTTAAACTGTAGTTAGTGGAAAACCAGGATCAGAAAATCAGTTTGATTACAGGCTGCTTGTACTAAGTAGACTTTAAAAAACAAACTCACTGTTGTCTTTGTTACATAATCAGTTTACATATTTTCAGCATGCCCTGCACACTTTAGATGTATATGTGAAAATTATGTACTGTGTGAAGCAGACTGAAGAACATAGTTAATAATGGAATGTTTGGGGACAGATCAGATGATAACCCTCACCCAACCCAACTCATTGTGTGCAAGTCCATGAGCACCCAACCCGCCTGCCCACTCATCTTTGCACACACCATGAGGCCACCACCTTGGGGAAGTTGGGTCTGGTCTGTGCCTGGGAAGAGAGACTGCCTGAGAACCGTATGGATATTGCCTTGGGTTGCACGATGGAAGAAAGGTGGACTCCAAATGTAAGAAAATAAATAATAGAAGAAATACATGGAATAGATACATGGGATTCACATTTTTCATCTGTGAGTTCAGCTTTATAATTTTGGCCAGTGCATGCTGGATTTTGAGCGTGTTGTATCCATGTGGATGACCTGCCCATGTCCATGTGGTCATGCAAAGATGGCAGAAGCAGGGATGGCAAGGTGTATCAACGAACCTGCCCCTCTGTTTATGGGTGGACAGGGTGGTATTTTTACACTGCTGGTTCTCAACAGGCGTCATATCCCTTTGCTCATTATAAAAACTACTTTAAGAATTGGTGCCAGAGCTTACTTTCCTCCCTCTGCCACCCCTGTCCCTTTCCCCCTTTTATGTTGCACCTTTAAGTCTTATAAGCCACTCTGGGAACTTTCTGGCTGAAGAGCTGGGCACAGAAATGCTCTAAATGAATAAAGTGGGGTAGGTTAGTTCCAAACACCTCAACAATTATTAATGTACTGTATACTGTTATGTCATTTATCAAAGTGGTTTGCATCAGTTAAAACATTAAAACTATTAAAAACAGACATCAACTAATGATTGTGGAACATGCACAGTCTGTTGATTCAGAATTATTTTAAAGTTTCTTTCTTCCCATAACTTCATACAACAGTCAAAGGAACTGCTCCTAATGCTAATAATATGGGGCTGAGACCTTTCTGAGGGCAGCCAGATATTAGCAGATCCTGAAATAGAAGGCAGTGTGCCCTAAAAACTATGGAGAAATTGGAAAGAAGCACACACACATGCATACTGGCATAAATGTCATTTTTTAAAAGAGTTGATGGGATTTTGTTGTTGCTGTATATGCTAGACGGAATGGTGTTAAATACCCACTCATCTTTAAGATTCTGCCAATGTTGTAACGTGAGGTTATTTGTCTAGGGTGGGATACAATTGTTATTTTTTGCTTGACCAAAAGCCAATTACACAGCTTGGTTCAAGTCCCTTGTTAAAAGAGCATTTCTGCCCTCCCCCCTCCTTTGGCATTAATTTTAATGTTTAAATAGCGCATGCATTTTCCTAAGGCTGCATAAAGATATGTTTTAAGTAGAAGGGTTAGCCAGGTTGGAAAAATCCAATGCTCAGTGAAGCCTTTCGCATATATAGAATACTGAATATCTAAACCGTTACTTAGCATCAGAATCAGTTATGGTTGTCTGGCTGATGGACAATTTTTGCCTGACCCAGTCTCTTTGTAAGTGACCTATACTGTCTAGACAGTTGCATGTTATTTATACATTCATTTCAGAGTCTTATATAGTTCTTTTAAACTAAAGTTGGGGATGCTAAGTTTGCTACCGACTTCGTATTCAAATAACTGTTTGGGGGAAAATAAATAAAGGTGCACAACCCTTTAACTGTTCATGAATGTGCACCTGAAATAATGTGTTGTTCTTTCAGATAATGTGGCCATCTATTGTGACTGGCTTATTATCACTTACCCCTGCTTCCCAAAGTCGCTCTGTGTGTGTGTGTGTGTGTGTGTGTGTGTGTGTGTGTGTGTTTTACAGGGTTAACCAACAAGGAAGTTACTGTACTCCTTGCTAATTTCAAAGGAGGCCAATCAATCCTGCTTGATCCTATTGGACAGCTTGGGAATTGCATAAATGTTCTGAGCTTCCAAGGATCTATGTGTCGAAAATGGCAGGAGGCTTAAAAATAAAAGATTTTCTCTCCCCCTGCTTCTCCTCCTCCTCCCCTGCCAAGTGATTTCCTACGGTATAGAAAGGAGGTCATGTTGAAACAACCCGCGAGCTACTTGGTACGAGAGGTGCCTGCACAAAGGTAAACTGTTATAGACCTTGATAACAAGAGAGTTTCTCCCTGGAATGGTGATCAAGTGGAGTAAGAAAAGGGGGCACGAAATAACATGAGCCATTGATGTTCAGTGGAGATCTTCTCAAGGACCTGTAGCTGAGCTGATATTCTTTCTTTTTTTCCCTTCTGAAAAGGCATTGCTGCTGCACTGTGTCAGCAGCTGAGCAAAATGTACAAAGTCTACCTATGGTTTTAGGTATTCACATCTGGCCTTGATCAAGGTGGTTGCTGTTAGCAATTCTTTTAAAAAAGAAAAGACAGTTGTATTTGATATTTTTAATGGAAAACACATGCATAAAATATAACAGCCACTGGTTGATGTGAATAGCAAGAATATTATCAGCAGAGAGAGAATTAAAAATCCTAGTTCCACACAGGTGATTCTGGAGCACAGTAACAGCAAATATTTCTTATGTGCGTGCTTTTGCCTCAAAATGTCATCAGAAATTGGACGCCATGTTCAAGATCACTTAACTTAGGTTAGTCACCTCTTAAGGCTGCAATCTTATACACAATTAACTGGGAGAAAGCCCTCTTTAATTCAATGGGGATTGTAATTTCAACGTGAACCTTTTGTTGACATGGCTATTTCTGCAACCAGGATTGTAAAAGTGTAAGTCTCCATTTTCTTTTGCATGCATGTTTGCTATTAAAGTGAAGTTTCTAACAGGTGTATGCAAAATGTCTAGATGAAACCAAGAAATGAAGTGGGGTCAGACAGATTTGGGGATTCCCCAAGCCAAAACTGGATCCCTTCAAAGCACTCTAAACAAAAAGTGGGGATCTCCAAAGTGTTTCAGGAAGCTCCAGAAATCCAGGTATTTAACAGATGCTAGAAGTGATATGTCTTCAAAAACCAAAGTATTTCTCCCCCAAATATGTCATATAAGGAGAATGAGAAGGGAGAGTGCTTTTGTGGCTAACAGGTCTAGTTTCCAATCAGAAGGCATCATTTTACTGGGTATCTCCATTCACAGCACTAGTCAGTGCTTTGGATAGCTTTCAATGGGGATTAAATAAATTCATGGAGCATGGAGATGTCTATCCATGCCTATTAGTCATTAGGGTTAAATGGAGCCTTCTTGCTCAGAGGCAGTTTACCTCTGAATGCTTGTGCTAGGGAGACATTTCCTTAAAGCCTTGGTTTGGTGGGCTTTGCATGGGTATCTGGTTGTCACTGTGAGAGCACCATGCAGTAGAGTCTGAACAATTTGGGTGAATGGGGCACTGCCTCACCAACCTCAGGCTGCTCCTACCTTCCTGCCTTTGTTCTTACAGCCAGTCTTGGATTTGGTCCTGCCTATTAGCCCCTTCTTCCTCCTTAGTCTCAGGTTGCCCATGTATAACTCAGCAGGGAGGAGATTGTGCAGGGGGTGGGGGAACCTAGAATTAGTTGGCTATGCCTGTCATTGCCTCTGACGCCCCCTACTGTTGGGCTCCCTGCCTCTCACCCTACCAGTCCCAATGGGCTATCACTGACCAGGTGAGCCTTAGGTATAATCAAGTGGGACTCTTCTTATAGATTAAGATAATTATGATAATGGTTTAAATTTCTAAATTGCAAGCTAACAAAAAAAGCCAACTACCAGCCCTTCCACAAACACATTTTCCAGTTATCGGATGTGGGGAAGAAATCCAATGTGGACATTTCAGAGCTTGTCACCTTCCAACCTCTGGATCTCTCTGTTTTGCTAATACAGTAGAAGATTAATTTCTCACAGTGCACACAGCCTAGACTTTTGGCGCTCATGTTTAGTGATGTGTAGAGCTCTCCAATAAGTTTAGGGCTTCTTTTTTCATCCACCGTTGGGAAGTATATTTAAAAGCAATTGCTTTTTATAGATTTAAATTACAAAAGTCCTGATATCATGTAAAAAGCTCTGCAACTCATGCAAGCATACAAATGTGAAAATCTTAAGGGGCCCCAGAAAGATACTCAGGACTAATATGAATGTAAATAGGATTAGCTGCCTGCATTAGTGTCTGAAATGCAATTTAAAGTGCTTTGCTTTCTGGTTGCTCTTAAGATATAGTCGGAAATATATATTTTACTAGCACTCAGACGTACCACTAATTATTGATTTTCTTTCCCCACGCCCCACCCTGTAAAACTAGTCAGCCTTACAAAGTTGGTATTGTTTATTGACAACTCTGTTAATAATGGCTCTCCCCCCCCCATCCTCTTACAGTAAAGGAACTGCAGTTGCTTTAAATTTGCTGTCAAAAGATATTTGAAACCATAGCGGTAGAAAAGAGAACAAAGGGGCAGTCAGAATGAAACAGAGGATAAGACTTAGATGTACAGTGAGCATTGCATTGACACGCTTGGAAAAGACGGGTTCAGCGACTCAATCTCTGAGCTCGCTGGCATAAAAAGGGGGGAGAGGAGATGATAAACATATTAAAAGGAGGATACAGATTTATTTTCTTCTTCTTCTTAATACGAGTGCATAGAAGTGGGGTCGGTTCTCTCTTGCTGAAAGAAAGGGAGGCAATTGTTGTTGACAGACGTCAGTTCTGCCCAGATTCTGAGACAAGGAATTGTCAAGATTCATAGAGCTGGAGGTGGTTAATACAATTTTGATTATGTTTGTGGTGTGTGTGTGTAGAATTAAAATTGCAATAGTAGTTTCATTCTGTATATGTTGTAGAAATATTTCTGTTGGGGGCGGGCTGCATGGTTTGATCCTAGGTATGCCAGCTCAATGGTAGAACATCTGCTTTGCATGCAGAATGTCCCCAGCATTTTCAGGTAGGGCTGGGAATGTCCCCATCTGAAACTCCAGAGAGCTGCTGCCAGTCGGTGTAGACAATACTCAGCCAGATAAATCACCAGTTAGACTTGGAATAAGGTCATTTCTTGTGTTCCTATATTTGAGGATTTTATTTGGTCTGCATTTTTTTAAAGCAAACCAGCCAGCTATATTTCTGTTTCTGTACTTCTGCAAGTTTTCAGTTAAGAAAATGCACCAATATAAATATATTGGGGTGCAATCCATACAAAGATACATATTTAATCATTTCTGTTTTGAGGGTAATAAGCAATGGCAACAGCTGCTTACCAGTGAAACAATTCAGGGATTGATTAGCTCTGGACCAGGATAGAGAAGCTGTGGTCCTCCAGATGCTGCTGGACTACAACACCTATCTTCTTAGAGCATTGGCTATTCTGGCTGGGCTGATGGGAATTGTAGTTCTGGAGGGCCACAAGTTTCCCATCCCTGCTTTATATTGTCTGTGTTATGTATGTGGCTGCTACGCACTTCCTCGTCAAAGATGCAATATAACAGCGTTGTGCCTATAAAAGCTATTTTGAAATTCTCCTGGGCAACCAAGACAAGAAATGGGCTCTGCATATTGTTTGTCACAATTGTGAGGAAATGCTTAGAGACTGGACAAAAGGAAAACGGAAAAGTATGCTTTTTGGGGTTCCAGTGGTTTGATGAGAACCCAAGGATCACACAAGTGACTGCTATTTTTGTTTCCCAGTAGTATCTACAAGCTGTTGTTATTCAGGTACTTGGTAAAGCCTTTCTGTTGTCCAAGCAAGAAGTTGACCATTTTGAGATCCACACAGATGATCCAGTTGTGCTCCTCACCATGTTCACTTCCTTCATCTTCAGAAGTGACAAACCCCTTAAAAACTGGAATTGGGAGTTCCTCAGAGTGCGGGATAGGTTAATTGCTGAAGGAATACTGGGACAAATGATAGAATGTTGGTTTTTCTTGCTCATACCCTTTGTATTGACCAGACAAAAATAGCATAACAAAAGGCATCAGGCTTGTTTACACATTTTTGTCTACTTGAAGAAGCCATGGTCTGATCTGAAAAAAACAAATATTTGGGTTACAAAACTATAAAAATAAAGAAAAAATAAGTTTGCAAAACAATAATTACCATGTTGTTAGGGTAGATCAACGTGTCAGTGTCCACTTATCCCCAGTGTAAATATGATATATCGGCAAAAGTCGGAAATTGAAAGGTGTCAATGCAACAAAATTTTTGTTTCTCAGTAATCCCAGGATTGACCCTAGAATTATGTAGGGTATAATTATACCAATATAATATAACCATATAAAAGAAAATTATTTCATAGCTGTATTCAGTCCATTTCATGTTGGGATTATCCTTAATTGCACTTGGTGATGTCTCTATGAAAGTATGAATATAACAAAAATGATTTAAGAGAATAATGGACGGCCTTGGTTTGTAACTCTGCCAAGTGCAAATTCCCTTAATTTAAAAGCAAAGCAAAAATTTTAAATGACCACTTATTGTAAACTTCAGTAATATATTTACAAAAACACTTTATTTCATTCTTCTAAAAATTTGCTTATCACCCTTTAGCAAAGCTTCCTAGGGCAGTTTACAAAAACCTTCTACCTCTTAAACTTTTGTAGATAAAAGAAAGAGGACCATTCCAATCTGTCAAAGGCTTTTTCAGTGTATATGAATATGCAAGTTTTTGGGGGTTTCCCTTTTAGTCGTAATACATAGGTGGCAATCCTGAAGACATGTCTCTAATGGGAACACAGCTACCCAAACCTCATGTTCTGTCACACTGGAGAAGGTTTGCATGAGGTGGAGTCATCCTTCTCCCCAGCTGTGCCAGGCTCTGCTGCCACCAAAAGCACAGGTGGGTGGAACCTATTGCTTCTGGTATCTACATTAGTGGAAGCCACCTTACCCCTTCCAAAATGGGGCATTTCAAGGGCAGGTGATGGGGTTAAACTGAACTGGCCACCTGCAAAGTTTCACCTTCTTCCTGGGCTGGCAAAAACAGTGAGGATGCAAATGCAACAGTGGCTTCGCCATTCTCTGAAGCTAGGCTGTTGTCTACTAGGAGTCTGGATTGTGTCCTGAGTAAGTTGAACTTAGAATCATAGAATTGTAGAGTTAGAAGGGACCCAAATGGTCATCAAGTCCACCCCCTTGCAATGCAGGAACCCATCTGACTAACATGAGTAGGTATTTTGTTTATGTAGCAAGAGTTATATACCCCCTTCAGTCTCAGCAAAGGATTGCACTGGAGGTTTATCAGCCTTCTGGTAATATTTGTTGGTTTCCTGTGCTTTATAAACCCCACTGCATATTCATTAATGCTGTTCAAAATAACAGTATTTAACACAATAGTGATGATAGCAGTCTACAAGATCTACCAGGAACTTGTTAAGATAACACGGAAACATATTGCCTTAACCCCAGAATTGTTTTTCTTCTTCTTATTTGATGGAGTAAACCATAATATTAAATGTAAGAATTAATCTTTTATTTGTTGATTGCTGCCCAGTAATCAGCTGTTCGGAAATGATAATCCTCGGAAGATTGAGACTTATCCACTTGGCATAAAAGTAGTTGGAATTTTATTTCAATCATTCAACCAATCTCCTTTATTGGCATAGAAAAAGTGCATCACATACATGGATCAGAACACAACACACTTAACAAAACATAGTAGGAGATACTTTAGGAAAAAACTAATGCAGCTAATGACAATATGCAAGGACCCCTATAAATATCTGTCTCAGGAATATGAAAAGCATGAGATGATATAGATAATACATTTGTAATATGTTTATTTGGTGCCTCTGGCATCAATTAATAATCATCCTCAGTTTCCTGTATGTAATGTTTTTGGGGATCCTGTATCTGGGGAAGGTTATTTATTTATTCTGTTTACTAAAATATTTAATAAATAAACAATGTCCCTAGTTTAATATCCTGCTTAAGCAATGTTATCAGATAGTGCTTGATTATTGTTACATTTTATCCCACTCATTCTCCAAGGAGACTGGGATCCATCACACCTGTTGCCTGTGCTCCTCTTTCATCCTCATGGTCACCCTGGGAGGTAGGTGAGAGGGAAGGATAGTGACCTCCTGTGAGTTTCACAGCTGAGCATGGATTTGAACCTAGGTCACCCTAATCCAAATTCAGGTATGTAGCTGTGTTGGTCTGACACAGTTGAAATATATATAAAAAATTGTCCAGTAGCACCTTAGAGACCAACTAAGTTTGTTGTTGGTATAAGCTTTCGTGTGCATGCACACTTCTTCAGATACAGTGGTACCTTGGGTTAAATACGCTTCAGGTTACATACGCTTCAGGTTACAGACTCTGCTAACCCAGAAATAGTGCTTCAGGTTAAGAACTTTGCTTCAGGTTGAGAACAGAAATTGTGCTCTGGTGGCACGGTGGCAGCGGGAGGCCCCGTTAGCTAAAGTGGTGCTTCAAGTTAAGAACAGTTTCAGGTTAAGTACAGACCTCCGGAACGAATTAAGTACTTAACCCGAGGTACCACTGTACACTGAAACAGAAGTGTACCCTAATCCAAGTCAGCCTTGCGTGAACTCAGACCACCAGTTCATCTAGCCAAATACAGGAAAGACTGAGTGGCAGAAGCTGTCTTGAGCTGCAGACTGGGGCCTTTCTCAGAAGATGCTGGAGGTCAAGCCTGTGTCCTTGTGCATGCAAAGCAGATGCTCTACCACCGCCCTTCCCCTTTAACATGCCTTTATTTATGTATTTTTAAAAATGCATTCTTTAAACTGTCCTTTTGTAATGTGTGCTTCTGGCAACCTAACTGCTTTTATCAGCAAACTGTGGCATATTAAGTTTGTCAAAGGACTCCGATATTTTTATCCAGGTCTGGGTTTCCTGAATGGTACAGCTTTTTCCCCCTTATTAAGTTGCTCAGACTCACTTGATACTTCTGTTGGGGAACAGTGTAATATGTTTCTTCTTTAGAGGACGGCATCAAGTTTAGTGTCTTTTCGCTTTGGTAGCTAATTAGCTAAGAGTTTTCTTGGATTGTTTCCAAACTCAGTATCCTTTGTTCCAGATAGTTCAGTTTTTGTCTTAAACTGTTGTCACCCTCTGCACACAAATGCTGCTGCTGCTGTTAATAATAGTAGTAATAATATAATAATAATAATTTCAGCAGTTTGCCGCACTCACTTAAAAAAACAAACCCTTGTTTGTGCATTTGTTTTTATTTCCTATAAGGAGATCAAGGCAGCATACATGATGACCCCCTTTCCCATTTTATCCAACCATGTGAGGTAGGTTGACCTGAGAAATGAATGCCAGGTCTACACCATACATTTAAAGCGCATGACTTTCCCCCAAGATCCTGTTAATTTGTTAGTATTGTGAATTGTTGCTATGCAGGGGTGGAGCTACAGTTCCCATGATTCTTTGGGAGGCATTGTGTGCTTTAAATGTGAGTCGGATGTGATTTAAACATATGGTGTAGATCTGCCCAGTGACTGGCCTCATGTTACCATGTGAGCTTCATGACTGAATGGGAATGTGAACCCATATCCTAGTCCCCTACACTGCACACTGTAGTTTGCCTTAATTCCTGGACATTTCCTTCCCTATCTTGATTTCTTCAAATATGATGACTGTTTCAACAACAACAACAACACAGCAATCACTGCCTACCTGATGATTTCATAAGTCATCCCTTGTGTTATATTCTGACTGTAATATATTTGTAATTCTCTTGTGGGAAGAGCCTTTCTGCCATAATCTTTGGCAGATTATTCAAATGTCAGTTGCTAATTTGTGACGACCAGCTCTCCCGTTTTAATGTTGTTTTATTCCCCTCACAGAGGTATGATTTCCAGAGTACTCTGGGAAGGAGGATTGATTGTTAAACCACTCAGAGTTTGTAGCTCTCTGAGGAGGAATAAGGGTCTCCTAACAACTCTCAGCACCCTTACCAATATATACTTAGCAGGATAATTTGGAAGAAGCAATGAGTGTTTAAAGTGGTATGATACTGCTTTAAATGTGTGGTGCAGATGGGGCTTAGTTAAGACTGTTTTCAGTGGGTCTACCCCCACTGTGACTTAATCGCATAGAATAAATTATTTCTAAATTTGCATCCATGCATATAAATCAGTGCATGCAAATTAGCACCCTCTTTTCGAACAAGGTCTCCGTGTACAAAAGAGGTATACATGCGGATCTGATGCTTTCTTTGAAATGTGGATAGGAACTTCATGTGAGCATTGGGACCAAATGGAAAGCAGATCACTGTGTCAAGGCCCAAATCTCTGCTCTTAATTGTGATTCAGGTTTCCTTTAGCCAATGTAGAGAAGAGCTGATAACATCTAATTATTTTTAATTATACACAAATAAAACAAGAGCCCAAATGAGACCTAGATACTGCTCTGAAGTGTTTACAGAAATAAAAATAAATGAGTGTTCATGTTTTGCTTTGTTTTTTGTTTTTTAATATTATTTTTAATTTTTTTTTCAACTGTTCAGGTTGAATTAATGTGAGGGACATGAATATGTATTGAGAGTGTTAATTCTTTGGGGTTTTGAAAATTCTTACAACCACATAATTAAATGAGTGCCTTTAGAAATACTGATAAAACCCATTGCCATTCAAATATCCATACAAGACAACAGGGGCCGTAAGCTCTAGGCTTCGGAGATTACTTTGGCTACCAGCCAGTATTTATCACAACATTTCCATCT
Source organism: Podarcis raffonei (assembly GCF_027172205.1). NCBI lineage: Eukaryota > Metazoa > Chordata > Lepidosauria > Squamata > Lacertidae > Podarcis > Podarcis raffonei. Next base: position 53,794,176 of record NC_070609.1, on the reverse strand, counting down.
TAGAAGATAAAATTTAATCATTTTTATTTAAATATAAATCAAAATTAATGCAGCTTCTTAAAAGGAGATGGTATAAACTAATCACAATATCTTTATTTTAGGGACGCTTTGACTTCATTGTCTTGATTCAAAGCTGAAATGCCAGCCTTTGTTGCTTTTGATTTCTCTTTGTGAGTGCGTGTGTATGTCTTCGGATTCCCCCCTCCCCTTTTCGATGGGGAGCACAAGGAAAGGGGATGTGACCCAAATTCAGTCCTATCTCCTAATTTTGCCAAGATCAAAAGCATTCCTAATGCTTTCACGTGCTGTCTCTCCAAGTGGTGATGCCTGAAAACCATACATTGGGGATTTCTCTGTTTTCTAAGCGTGCACCGTCAACCCAGTGCCTGCCTTTCTTTTGCCCCTCTCTTCACAGCAGGGCCCACACAGCCGTTTTGCCGCCTGAGGCAATGGTAGGGCCAGCTCTACCATTAGGTACAGTGAGGCAGCATGGTGACAAAACAGGGTGGGGAATACAGATGGAGGTGCCATGCGGTCTGCAAACAGCAACAACAGAAGCCAACTAAACAGAGTTAAATCTTACTTTGTTACAGTGGCAACGGAGGGCTGCGAAATGCATGGCACACCCAGCTTTCTCCAACAGAGAAAAATGCTGGCTCAGGAAGAATTCTGTTACAGTCGCTGCATAATGCTCATCCTGCATGTGTAAGAAATTGATCTTTTAGTGTGGCACTGTGTACACTTTGGAACTCCCTGCCTATTGACATCCGGCAGGTGCCTTCACCTTCAGCACCTGCTAAAAACATTTTTTGCTTAGACAAGCCTTTCCAGACATGCAAAACACTGACATATGTCTTAATCTGTTTTGCAGCATACTGTTGGTTTTTAATTATTCTTGGATGTTTTGAACAGTTGTTTTTAACTGTGTTTCTTTTGCTGATGATTTCATTGTGTCCCCCCCCCCCCCTTTGTAAACTGCTTTAAGTTTTGTTTGTTTTTACAATCAAGCAGTATATAGATTTTGTGAAATAAATACATTGCATATTTGGCAGGATGAATCGGTTTCTTTCTTTCTTAAATAAATAAGGCTGAATCAGCTTCTTCCTTCCTTCCCTCAGTAAATAAGGCTAAGGCAAAAAGCAAGCTGAGGAGGCTTCTGGGTTTCCATGTCTTATTTATTTATTTTATGTTAAGCAACAGCTCTTGAATACTAACAGGCAATTTCTGAGCTCCAGCTTCTTGACCTAAGGCTATGTTGGTATTAGCTGTTATCACCCTTTAGCTATTCAGAATAAGTGGGGCACTTCATTAGTTTCTCTGCTAAAGACAAAAAAAAAAAATCTGTTTGTTTAAACTAGGAGATCTTAATGCCCTGTTTCTTTCACACCATTTAGGAGATTTCCCATAAGCAGGGGCTCCCTTGAAGTTGTTGTCTCTTTTTTTAAAAAGGGGGGAAATCAACATTTTTTCAGGTGCTGCACAAACTGGCGATTAACTTCCAGCAACCTTTTTTTTCTAAGGCTGTCATTGTCTGGGTTCGTATGTGCACATGGGAGAGGGGCTGGGGATATTGATCAAACAACTTCTTCTTTTTGGCAGCTATTTAAAGGGTGATGCTAAGAATGGCAGTGCAATTTCTACTGACAGTACATGGCGTGGAAGAGCTACATTGATGAGACCAACCATGTGGTTTGCCCATAGGCATCATGAATGGCCCTTGTGGGAACAGGATGCCAGACTGTTTATTTAATTTTATTATTTTATAAATAAATAAATGAATAAATAAATAAATAGAGGGAGCTCTAGGTGGCACACAGTGGTACCTCGGGTTACAAACACCTCGGGTTACAAACACTTTGAGTTACAGACTCTGCTAACCCAGAAGTAGTACCTCATGTTAAGAACTTTACCTCAGGATGAGAACAGAAATCATGTGGTGGCGGTACAACTGCAGCGGGAGGCCCCATTAGCTAAAGTGGTACCTCAGGTTAAGAACAGTTTCAGGTTAAGAACGGACCTCTGGAACGAATTAAGTTTGTAACCAGAGGTATTACTGTACTAGGTTCCCTCTCACTCCCAGTTTAATCCCCACAACATCCTTGTGAGGTAGGTTGGGCCAAGAGGCAGTGACAGGCTCAGTGAGCTTAGGAAAGGTAAAGGTAAAGGGACCCCTGACCATTAGGTTCAGTCGTGGCCGTCTCTGGGGTTGCGGCGCTCATCTCGCTTTATTGGCTGAGGGAGCCGGCGTACAGCTTCCGGGTCATGTGGCCAGCATGACTAAGCTGCTTCTGGCGAACCAGAGCAGTGCACGGAAACACCGTTTACCTTCCCACCAGAGCGGTACCTATTTATCTACTTGCACTTTGATGTGCTTTCAAACTGCTAGGTTGGCAGGAGCAGGGACCAAGCAATGGGAGCTCACCCCGTTGCGGGGATTTGAACCGCTGACCTTCTGATCAGCAAGTCCTAGGCTCTGTGGTTTAGCCCACAGTGCCACCCATGAGCTTAATAGCTGAGAGGAAATTTGAACCTTGGTCTCTGAGGTTCTAGCCTGACACACTGGCTCGATGGGCCTTTGGTCTGATCTAGTGTGTGTGTGGGGGGGAGGGTTTCTTACATTGTTATGGTGATGCTTTTATTTATTTTATGGATTTACCAAAACTATGTCTAGCCCACCCTTTGTCAGTGCTGGTAGCAGGGCAGGCACAACATAGAATAAATCGTACCACTGAACTGATACCTAAACAACAAAATAACCAAAGTTTGTTTCATTGTTGTTTAGATATAAATCCAGTACTTCGCTAAAAATAGCAAAGCTGATCTCAGTGATGACCCATTTCCATTTCTATATGGCTGCCTTCTAAAGCCTATATCTAGCGCATTACACCATCGGGAAGTGACTTAGGATCACTGGTGAAAATGGTCAGAGGCATAATTTTCAGGGGTCCATGGCTCCAGGTCCAATCCCTCACATCTCCAGGTAGGACAGGGAATGTCCCCTGCCTGAAGCCCTGCCAGTCAGTCTAGTTGATCCTAAGGTAGATAGACCAGATTAACTCGATTTAAGACATCTCCTAAAGCCAAACTCAAAGATCAGCTCTTGCATACTTTCAAGCTTAAATTGCAAAAACCTGCAGTATATATACTTAAGAGTATTAAGGTTTTTAAGTGCTTACTTAATGCTATTGTTCCAATTTGTAGGTCTTGTAACAGCCAGATATTGGTGCCCTAAAAGATGGGATGGTGTTTGGGAACAATTGTGCACCCCCCTTGCCTGTCCTAATTGGTACCACTGATTTCATTTGTATGGTGTAATCCACAAAGTCAGTCTTCCATTCATTGTTGGTTCTGAGGCCATTGAAGGGTTGTAATTAGTCTATCTCCACACTTACAGGAGTGGTCTACTATCATGCATGACGTAATGTATGAGAGATGCAATCTTCTAGTCATCAATCAAAGCAGATCTCAGAATCTGTGAACACCTCTGTATTATTCTGGAGCTTGGGGAACTTCAGATCTGGGCAGGTGTGTCCCTCACCTTACATTACTCATCTGAGCCAACCTAAAACTGTGGGAATCAACTGCATTGTGAAAATGCATGAAACCAATCTATGAAATCATTTTGAATTGGTGTTCTCTTGCATGTCTTATTTTGGATGTTTCCTATACATATCCCCCCCCCCAGTGTGTGTGTGTGTGGGGGGGGTGTAGCTGATTTCAAAGACCAGAAGGTCATCAAGAGCATCACCTGGTTATCCACAGAGGTCAACCTTAAGAGATTGTCCATTTCCATTTTAGGCATCTTTGGCAGAGCTGATATGATACACACTCTTCGGCAGGCAATGCAAATCGCATTCCAACAAGCTAATTATAGGATAAATGCCATCACTTAACTAGGCAGCAAGCATGTCCTCTCAGCATGGAGCTATCATATTATATACATTTGCTGTCTGTGGTGTAATTAACAGGATGAAAATATTACTGCCAGACACCATAAAAAAATTAACACATTATCTTAATTGTCTTTTCAGCTCAGGTAGCGCCTATTACCATTTCAAAAAAAGCCCCCTGTCTAATATACTAGATTTTCTTCCCTCTTTTTCTTTTTTCCTGAAGATGCTGTTAATCCCCTTTTCACCCTTTGATCAGTTCTTTTGATACTGTCGGACACTGACTCCTCCGTTTTTCCTTTTGAACTCTTCTTATAAAACTATTACTGAAATCTGTTGGCTTGGATCTTGAGTCTGCAGTGAACATTGGACTTGATTTTCCTTTTCTGTAACATTTCCCCACAACACTGAATGATGATACAGAAGGGGGCTGCATGGTATTGATACATGTTAGGCAATGGTCAACCTTTTGCATTAAGATGTCCTATTTCTCAGTGTGATGGCATGGGTGCACCAATTTATTACTGGGCAAATACAGTGGTATCTTGGAAGTCGAATGGAATGTGTTCCGGAAGTCAGTTTGACTTCCAAAACATTCGGGAACCAAGGCACGGCTTCTGATTGGCTGCAGGAAGCTCCTGCAGCCAATCGGAAGCTGTGGAAGTCACGTCGGACATTCGGGTTCCAAAGAACATTCGAAAACCAGAACAATCGTTTGGGAGCCAAACCATTCGACTCCCAAGGCATTTGAAAACCAAGATATGCGATAAACATCTACCTGACATCCAGAAGACATCTGAAGGCAGCCCTGTTCAGGGAAGTTTTTAATATGTGACATTTTAGTGTATCTTTCATCTTTGTTGGAATCCGCCCAGAGTGGCTGGGGAAACCCAGCCAGATGGGCGGGGTACAAATAAATTATTATTATTATTATTATTATTATTATTATTATTATTATTATTATTATTCTGAGTCTTCTAATAATTCTGGCACACTGCTTAAGCCTGTATGTATCAGAATGCTGAGGACTAGTTTTTGTCCAAGACGGGTCACTGAGGTGGGACTAAAGAATTTAATTTGCTCTATATTTTAAAATAAACTGAACTATTTTTTATCTCTTGGCCTAATACATTGATCCTAATGCTCTGGATTTTGCACTTCTCTGTTTTTTGAAATACAGCTTTTAAAAAGGGACATGTTCACTTAAGACCACATTCACACCATACATTTAAAGCATTATGAATCATAACTTATGATACCACTTAAAATAGTCATGGCTTCCCCCAAAGAATTCTGGGAGCTGTAGTTAAGGGTGCCGAGAGTTGTAAGGAGGCCCCTATGCCCTCAAAAAGTTACAATTCCCAGAGTTCCCTGGGAGGTGAGACTGATGGTTAAACCACTCTGGGAATTGTAGCTTTCTGAGAGGAATAGGGCTCTCCTACCAGGCAAAGTACAAGAATGCATAAAAGAATATGTATTTTAGGATAAAATACATTTCAAATTGCATTCATTGATATAAAATAGGTATTTAGATATGCTTTTTGGCACAGTTTTAAAAATAGCATGAAATGGCTTTAAGAAAGAACCCAGGCAAATCTGTCTGGGAGCAGAAATAGGCTGATCCCTACTTTGAGGTGGACATTGGTCAGCGCTTTACGTGTACAAGAGCAAAGCTCTGTGGCTGTATTTATGAAATCCCCAACACTTCTAGTCTAGGAGACACGTCCCACATGATGCAGAGAACATCTCAGAGAGACTTTGAAGCTGAGATCAGTAGCAGCAGCCCTCGTATATAGATCTAAAGCAGATCAACTATTGCGTTTGACACACCTGCCTGCAATGATCCTTGAAATTTTATTCTTAGGCACATTTAAAGCACATTTGAAGCACATTCTTTTCCTCAATGAATTCTGGGTGTTGTAGTTTAGTCCTCACAGAGTAACAATTCCCAGCAGCCTTTAGCAAACTATGCTGTGCTGAATTCTTTGAGGGAAATAATGTGCTTCAAGGATAGAGTGTGTATACAGCCCCAGTCTTTATAACTATGTCAAGGGGAGCCCTTAGATTACAGTCGACAAATAAAACTTAAAACAAAGAAGAGTGTGCTGGTTGCCTGCAGAAGGAAATTGAGAAAACCAGTCTTGCCTATTTACCTCATTGTTGACGGGTAGGAGCAAGACACATGGCTAGCAGATTTCCCTCATGTTTGCCCCTTGGGAGGACATCTCCCATCCCCATCAAGAGTTTGGAGGCTGATCACAAGGCTTACTGAGTGATTGCTTTGAGACCGTGAGAAGTGAAAATACCAGAATGACAACCCATGTCAATATCCTGAGGAAATCGCTTCTCCAAATTTGATTTTGTGGATGCTAGTTCCCTGGGAACTAGGATTGTTAAAACACTCTGGGGATTGTAGCTCCAGGAGGGGGATAGGGGTTTTCCTAACAACACTCAGCACCCTTAATGAACTACAATTCCCATGATACTCGGGAGGGTCGAGAGAGAAGCCCAAGTACGGTACAGCTTTAAATGTATAGTGCAGATTTGGCTAATGCAAAAAATGCTCCTTCGCCAATTTTTCCTTCCTGATTCCATGGAACTATACCCAAGGACACCATACCCCATGCCTGATGCTTCTGCCCAGTCTCTGGGAGCCCTTCTCATTCTGACAGAGTTATTCAAGAACTTGCTTAAGGTTCTGAGCTGAAATAATATTTCTCTTCTGATTACGTTTGAACTCGTTGAAGGAAAACGCTCTGAAACATAATTTGTGACAGGCCCTGGCTTTGAAGATCTATCAGTCACATCGACTGCGCTGCGGGCATGTCAAGCAGCGGGCGAGAGAGAACCCATCAATCATGCTGGAGAGAGTGCCGCTTGTCAGGGAGGCTGTGCTTGCTTCCGTCTACCTGTCTGCTTCCATAGCAGCATCCATTGCATTTGAATTGAAGGGACCCAACAGCGCAGCTGGTTTGGGGATGGGACGTATCTCTGTAGCAAAGTGCATGCATACTTTGCATGCTGAAGGTCCCAGGTTCAATCCTTGGTATCTCCTGTTAAATGGTCAGGCTAAAGGACACTGCTGAAAACCTGGGGAACAGCTGCCAGTCTGAGTCTTGTATCCAACTAAGTTTCATGTTGAGTAGACCCATTCCAAGTAATGTCCATTAATTTCAGTAGGACTGATTATTATTTTTTAAAAAAATAATGCATACACTGCTTAATTGTAACCTCACTTTCCAAATACCTCTAGGTGGTTTGAAGCAAAATAAAGCAATGCATTGAGAATATTGATCCAAAAAATTACTAGAAGTTTAAAATATTCAAAAAGTGATTAAAATCAATAGTAGCTGAAAGAAATATAAGACTAACTTCTTCAAGTCTGGAGAGGCTGGCTTAAACAAAAGAGTTTTTAGCAGACAGTGAAAAGAGTATAGCGAAGGCCTGATGTCAATAAGCAGGGAGTTCCAAAGTTTAGAAGCTGCCACACTAAAGAACCAATTTCTTACAAATGCAGAACAGGTATTATGTGCACTGGCGGAGGAAGAGGGGGTAGGGGAGTGTACCACCCCCAGCACCACGATCCCAGTGGGGTGCCATCACGGCTGCTCCCCCACTGGGCGCCACGCCCCTGCGGGCGGCGTGCCATGCCCCCAGGATGCACACGAAGCCCCTGTGGGCAGCGCAACATGCCCCCCGGGAAACGTGCCATGACCCCGGGACGTGCACCATACCCCTGCAGGTGGCATGCCATGCCCCCAGGACGCACACCACTCCCCCCTGGATGCATGCCAGCCACGCCCCCACCTGCTCTCCACCCCTGGTGCTGGAGCACGAAGCTCTGCCACTGATTATGTGGCACCTATTACAGTGCCAGTTCTGCAGACTGAAGTGATCAAATGGGCATACTGTATATAGGGTATTTAATTTAGCACTGAATTTTATACCCCATATACAGCGCTGAATTCAGCATACTCATTCCAGTGAACAAACTTCAGATTCACCTTTTTAGTTTCACATGATCTATCCCAATGAGTCCCTCCATAGCAATCTCTGAGAGGCAGGCTGTCCCCACGCTCATTTCAAGATACCGTACTACTGGGCAACAAAATCAGCCTCTTTCCCAGCATGCCTTGAGGCTTTTATTTGCTTACTCAGTTTTTCCAAGAATGCCACTTGTGGGATAGAATCAGGCCACTCAATGCTTCATGGTGCCTCCTGCTCTCATAGCACCCCCTCAGCCTTCCCTTTTCCAGGTAAAACACACCCAACTCCTTCAACTGTTCCTCATTTTCAGATCCCTTTTTGTTGTGTTCATCCTCCGCTGCACACATTCCAGCTTTTCAATATCCTTCCTAAACTGTGATGCCCAGAACTGGTGAGGGTGTGACCAAGGCCCCATGTTGGTTAAATAGAGGAGTGCTTCAAACAGAGGACTATCTTGTACTAAAGTAGGATGGATGGTCCCCCTGTGCAAGATTCCTTGATGTTAGGGGGCTTGTTGCACAGATGAAGTCCCCTTCCAGGAAAAGGGAGTTATATAGGCCAGAAAGGAGATGACAGTAACCAATAACAGTGCGAAGAGGGTGGGACTGGGGAAATTACTCAAGCCTATTCTTTTCCACAAAGAAGGTTTCTGGACCAGCTCCAGAAAGGTCTACAGCTCATGGCTTCTGCTGATGACTCCAGCAAGTATAAGGATGTCTTGTGTGCTGATCTCCAGTTGCTATGGGCTTTTGGGGAGCCAGAGAGCAATAGGGCTGTTTGTAAGGGGAACAAGAGTCTCTTCAACAATATGAACTGCCTATGGAAGGACTCAAACTAATCTCCATGGGTTTTAACCTAGATCATAGCAGAGTAATTGCCTGGTTATAAGAGGCAGCACACAGAGAGGCTGTCTAATGCAGTTTTGTTCTTCTGAACATAAATCCATTTTTATTAAAATAAATGTTTCCTCTCTGGACTGCAAAAACACTTGACCTTCTAAGAAAGAAGAAGCAGGGGGTTGCCCAGGGCTATCGCATCTCTATAAAAATCTTTATGAATAGAAAGTGGTCTTAATCCTGAAAGCTTTCCAACCCCAATATTATACAGAAAATCAATGATGGGGGCGGGTGGGGGAAAGGACAGCATTTTTGCAAGAATTCCTGTCATCTTGCATGACACATTCCTATGTCAGAGCTTGTCTGACATAGTGAAGACACGGGGAACCAGAGGCTGGAGGCATGAAACAAGACACCTGCTTTTGCAAGAATGATCACAGTGCAGTTGGGATTGATTCATTTGGCCTCTAGGTAACAGAGCAGGATTAGGGAACCCTTGGCGCTCCAGATATGGATGAACTACAACTCCCACCAGCCCTAGCAAGCATGGAGGGCCAAAGGTTCGCCACACCTGCAATAGCTTTTATATCTCAGCCCAATAACTGAGATCATTTGAAGGAACACTCTTAATTGTTCCCCATGTTACTGAGGCTCTGTTGCCCTTTACCAGAAGATGGGCATTTTAGTGTCCCTGATCACATGCTGTGGAAACTTTCCCCCCAGAGATCTGGCAGGCATGCTCACTTTTGACTTTCAGGCCTCTTCTGAAGACTTCTTTGTGCTGACAGCATACCTTCCAAGTGCCCTGGGAAAAATGGGACACTTTCTCGCACCCTTGTGCGCTGTGCTCTCACTCCGAATAAGTATTTTTTCAGGGTGAGAGTGAGGTGCAAGTCACATGACTCTCCCAGGAGCACCTCCCATTTTTCGGTTGGAAGAACTTGGAATGTACGTGACAAGCCTGTGAAGTTGTTAATTTTTTTAATGATTGTTTTGTGTTTAAGTGTTTTAATATACGTTTTTATCACTGGCTTGTCCATTAGGGCAAGGGGGGCGGGCACTGCCCAGCCAACCTCAGCATGTCCCTACCTTCTTACATCTGTATTTACAACCAGTCCAGGGCACAGCACTGCCTGCCAGCTGGATCTTCCTTCGTCTCAGCGTTGCTCTTGCAGAATTCAACAGGGAGGAGGAAAGGGACAGAAGCACAATTCATCGGCTCCATATATCGTTGGCTCTAGCTCCACCTGCTGTGGGCCTCCTTGCCTTCTGCCTCACCAGTCCCAATGGGCATCAACCTCCACTGGCAAGGCGGTTTCACAAGTGACGGATTCATAGGCTTTCAGAATGGAACTCTGTACACCAGTCTCTGGTGTGTCGAAATGCTCAGTTGAGGGAGGGTTGTAAAAATCAGCTCACTCTGAAAGAAAACGGCCCTCCCCCCGCAACCCACCCTGAGGGATGCCAGGGCCTTCAAGGTGCCTCCGACAGCCACAATGAACTCCTGTGCTGGTCTCCTTCATTAAAGCCAGGTAGCATCTGCTTGAGCCGGTGGGAATCCCTGACCCAAAGGCCTCGCCTCAGGAGCTCGAGTGGAAAGAGAGAAGATCGCTGTGTGGAGTTTTCAGAAGTGAGTATAAAGGAAGCAGCTCACTACGAAGGCGACTGCTCCTTGCAAACTCCCCCCCCCCCAGGGGCACTCCAAATGTATGGCCTCTTTTGTGTGCTTATTTTTGCTTTGCAAGTCTTGTTTGAATAAACAGCCTGAAGAACAGGGGGGCTTTTATGCAGGGGGCCTTTACTTTGTGTTAGATTTCTAAAATAAATAACCAGCCAACCTCCCCCGCTTCTTTTTTTTTTGAGGTTTCATTATTTTTTCTTCTGCCTTGAGTCTCCTGTTGTTTGTGCAAAACACTTTGAAATTGGGGCTGAGCCACGGTTCCAAATGCACCAGTGACCCTTGGGATCCGTGGAGATTTTTCTCTTCCTTTCCGCTTGGAATATGAACCTTTAAAGACTGGGAAGGTCTTCTCTTGGTGTCCTGTGTCACAATGAGAATATACAGGAACACAGGAAGCCGCTGGATACTGAGTCAGACCATTGGTCCATCTAACTTAGGAGTGTTTGCATCGACTGGCAAAGTCTCTCCCAGAAAGTCTCTCCCATCTGGGACCTTTTGCATGCAAATCATGTGCTCTACCACTGAGCCTTCCCCAACTGCTTTTTTTTATTTTAAAGAATGTTATGCAAATATGTGCAATCTAGATAGAATTTTTGCACATTTCTTACATTGCATGCATGCCCTTATTTTGCATACCCCCCCCCCTAGGTTGAGGAGAGGGACAAAGCTATGGAGCCCTATGTCTGGATTATTCTGTTTCCTCCTCTGGTTTCTGAAAGCTGTTCTGCCCCATTACCCAGAATGAGGTGATAGAGTGAGATGGTAGAATTCTAGATTGTAGCACTTCACACTGCAGGTGAGCATGTTAATTTTGGAATAGCCTTCTGTGTCTCTCTGTACAATAAAAATGTAAGAATGCCATCACACAACCCCCAGTGGAGGAATTGCAGTGTTGCATCTCAATCCTGGGTTTGCATGAAGTCCTGGCATGATAGAAGAGAAAAGTGAAGGCAGGTTCCACAACAGCAGTAGGAACGGCATGGGAATGAGAAAGGGGTGACACTGAAAGATTAAGAATTGGTCGTTTTAAAGAATGACAGAAGTTTGAGTAAAGTGGGGATGGGGAGAGAATGACAGCAAACAACCGCAGATTTTTTTTCAGGGATGGAGAGATACTGAGAGGCGGAATAAAGCAGGGATAGAGCAACACAGAGAGGGGGAAAGTGATTTTAAGGTCCTCATGAAAATTCATTACCATTTTTGTGCCAATTTCTCCTAACAGACATAACTTTGACGCTCAGGTGACCACTATATGGACAGGGGTAGCCTGACTTCTGTTGTGTATGCTCTGCTAATCTCCAAATTAGATTACTGCTATGCACTGGCATACCGTGGGGGGCTGAGGGGACTGTCGCCCCAGGTGCAAGATGGATTGTGAGCTGTTGCATCCTTCTCAGTGTCCTCCAGCTGGAGGGCAGCTGAGAAGCATGCAACCATTCATGGCACCCTCCCTGTGAGTGCTGGGCTTGCAAGGGCCAGGGCCCACACCTGCTCACGGTGCCCTGTGAGCTTAGCATCATTTTTGCGAGTCTCACAAAGTGATTCTCGGCTCATGGGGTGCCGTGAGCACACCCTGCTTTTCAGCATTGGATAGGGGTTGCTCCAGCACTGCAGCGCACCCACAGCTCTGCCCCCACAGTGTGCCCTGCACACACCTGCCCTGGGCACAGGTGGGGAACGCTCTGCTGCTGCTGCTATGTGATATATACATGGGGCCAGTGCTTTTTTCTGGGGGTGATGCAGGGGTACACATACCCCTAAACATTTTGTGAATCTAAGTTTGGCCTCATTGAGGGGCATTATTTCAATATGAATAGGAAAATGAGAATGCCTCTAAATATATATATATATTTTTGGGGGGAAGGCACTGCACAGGGCTGCCTCTGAATACAGTTTGGAAACTTCAGCTGGTGCAGAAGTTGTTTGACACCAATCCTGGCCTGACTGCACTGGCTGCCAATTAGTTTCTGGGCCCAATGCAAAGTGCTGGTTTTGACCTATAAAGCCTCAAATGGTTCAGGACTGCAATATATCAAGCACAGCCTCTCCCCATATGAACCAACATGGATTGGGCGATCTTCATCTGAGTCCCTGGAGGACAGCAACACAAGAACAAGTCTTTTCTGCGGTGGCTCCCCACTTGTGGAATACTCTCCCTAGGGAGACTCACCTGGTGCCTTCATTGCATATCTTTAGGCACCAGGCAAAAGCATTCCTCTTCTCCCAGACCTTGGGCTACTTAAATAATCTATGGGGAGGGGGTTTGTTTTCTTTTTCTATTATGGTATGCATTTATCTATTTATCTATTTTTATGTTGTGAACTGCACATAGCTTGGTTATTCATAGTTAGATTAAGTGTTTTGTAAATTCTTATAAATAAAATTTAATTAAGAGCATATCATGTATTTCCAAGCTAGAGCATACCTTGCACATCTTCAGATGCTCTGACATTTCTGATCTGTATTGGTTGTGGTTTCTGGCACACATTCACATCCACTGGAACATTCCCGATTGCAGAGCATCTTGCCAGGTCTGAGTGTGTGCATGCAAGCTGTGTTTCTGCAAATGTTTCCAATTTTGGTGATCAAAGAGCTGCGGCGAACAGGCTCGTTTACTTACAGTGATGTGTCTGGATCAAAGGTTAACATTTTATGGATGGAATATTCATTTCGAGCATTGGTTTAACACCCTGCACGCGGTGTATTTGGGAGCTATGGCTGGAGGATAAGTTATCCCCTTCATAAAAGGAAGAAGAAGAAGAAGAAGAAGAAGAAGAAGAAGAAGAAGAAGAAGAAGAAGAAGAAGAAGAAGAAGGAAGGAAATCACCCTTTCCCTTATTGTCCAAAGCAGAAGATTTTGGCAGCATATGACTCTTGGCCAAGTTCAAGAGAAAGGTGGCCAATAAAACCGAAGATGATGTAGTTAAAAAATAAATTTAGGAAACCTTGTTGAAGTAATGTTGGCCATTTCAGAAAGTGAGCAATGAATGTTGAGAGCAAGACATGTGTGTTGTGAGGTCAAGCCTATTGAAGTTCAGCTTCATTGGACAGGCACTTAAAAATGAAGCAAATGGAACAGAAAGCCTTCCTCCACATCCAAAATGGGAATCCATAGATACTTAAAGAACCCAATGTTCAACACAATACTCAACATGAGAAGTACTCATAGGTGTACCAAAGGAGAAGGTTCAGAAAAGGGACCTACCAAATGATCAAGATGTTGGAGCAACTCCCCTATGATGAAAGCTTGCAGCATTTGGGACTTTTTAGTTTAGAGAAAAGGTAAGAGGTGAAAGTTTTTCTCCCTCTCTCATAACACTAGAACTTGTGCACATCCAATGAAGGTGGATGTTGGAAGATTTAGGGCAGATAAAAAAAAGGACTTTTTCAAGCAGTGTGGAGTTAAACAATGGAACTTGCTCCAAGAGGAGGCAGTGATGGCCACCAAGTTGGGTGGCTTTAAAAGAGGATTGGACAAAGAAGACTATCAGTGATTATTAGCCATGGTGGCTCTGCTCTGCCTCCAAGATTGGGGACAGTAATGCTTCTGAATACCAGTCGCTGGGAACCACAAGAGGGGAGTGTGCTCTTGTGCTTGACTCCTGTTTGCAGGTCTCCCATCGGCATCTGTGAAAACAGAATGCTGGACTAGATGGGACACTGGCCTGATCCACCAGGCTCTGCTTGCGTTCTTACGATGTTAATGGTACTATCAGCCTCCTTTGCACTGATGCATGCTTGTAGGTGCAGAGGTGGGTAGCAAACTCTATTTCTCAGTGATGAATTTATTTCCTTGCATTCTCCTCCAGTGGTTGCCAATGTGGGTGCCCATGCAGGCCTTCCCTGGCACCCCTACAACCCCCATCCCCACACATCCTATGGTATCCAATCTAACAGATTGCAGGGTGTGATTGGTAACAGAGGGTGCAAAGTGCCCACAACAATTTCTTCAGTTTGCAGATGTGCCCACAGGCCCAAAAGAGTTGGGACACCCTGGTATATTTTCTTTCATCCTGTTCAGGTCCACCAGTTTTTCAGTACAGAGCATGTCTCAAATCATAATTAGCCATGAATTTGAAGAGGGTGGGGTAATATTTTTCCATTGTTGGCATATTGCCATTCTGGTTGCAATTAGCACATGGGTTCATATCTTTGTATCCTCTTCTGGTACAGTACCCACATGACATATCCAAATAACACTACCACAGGGTCTCAGGGTGGGGGCAGGAATATGCTCCCAAGTATTTCTCATTTCTATTAATGCAGATTCCCTAAAGGTTATAATGATCAGACCGACCCACATAATATGAAATGTGTTTTTGCTCTAGATGATTTAACCCACTCCTGCTAGTCCTCTTCATTGGCATTAATCATCCGAACTGATTCGGAATTTGGAATGGAGTCATCTCTGAATAACTCACCCTTCCAGCCTGAAACGATTCCATTTCCTTTCTGTTTTTCCAAGCAATTCAAAGATTAGTAACACTGTAAAACATCTAAAAGGACGCTGGAAGTTTCCTGCTGCTTTGAGTGTTGTGTTATGTTATCTTTGGAATAATTTTCTGGTCCCACTGGGGTATGATAGCGAGTTATTATGTCATGGAGCTTATTAGTATGCCTATGGGAAACATTAATTCTTCCTGACATCATACCACATTTTTCAATAAATCAAGTCACTTTTTAATGTAAGGAATTCATTGGAAGTAAAACGGGATCAGGTTGTGTTGGCAAATGCAAAGTGGGCAGGATTTTGAGGCAGCCTTGCAATACAGATGACATCCTGTATAATATGAACTGGAGAGGAATCAGTATAAAAAAAACCCCCAGTGAGTTTATCTGTTGAGGACATTTTGATAATTGGCAGTTGTTTGTGGGATGTTTGCAAAGTCTTTTGCTCTGTTGGCATCCAGAAGTTATTAGACTTTCACGCTCTACAGCAGGCTTACATTTCTGAGGCTCTGGTCATTATTATTTTCAGTAATCCCCAAAGTTTATGATATTAGTCAGGACTTTGTGAAACAATCCATCAGACTAGACTTACATTTGGTAAGGATTTAGTGTGTAATGCATTCCTCTAGGAGCTGAAGAGTTTGTTTTTGTTGACACATACAACTGTAAAATAACCACTTACCACAAAGCCCCAGAAGTATTCCCAGTGAAGAATGTGTCATGGAGTGCAATGCTTTTGCTCTGTCTGTTTGCAATCAATTTATTTTCTTTTCCTTTGTTTAACACTCCTGCTTTCCAGATGCATATTTAAATATCTGGCAGAGTGTGTGGATCTATATCTGTCTTCTTTTTTCAAGGGGTGAGGATTGAACTGAGTATCATATTGGGGACAGGGAACCTGTGGCCATCTTAGAAGCACTTGGACTATAGTTCCCATCATCCCAGATCATTGACCATGCTGGCTGGGGCTGATGGGAGTTGGAGTCTAACAGCATTTCCCACTTATTAATGGTGGTAAAGAGCAACTGTGGGAATATTCTTGAAGACATTTGATTTGGACAGCTTAGATCACAGGTGTCAAACACAAGGCCTGCGGGCCGAATCCGGCCCGCCAGACCTCGTCATGTGGCCCGTGTAGCCGGCGGCGGCCGCCAGCCTTCACCTTTTATTCTCGCCTTTTTTTTTTTTGACACAAGAAAGCCGCCTCTTCAGCGCATGCGCAGCAGCCTACAAGCCAGAGAACGTCTGCCCTCTAGCGGCGCCGGCCGTTCTACACAGGAAACCTCCACTTTACATGTCCTTTACATAGTCCTACAGATACAACCAGCCCTTTGAGGGTGACCAAACTGCTGATGCGGCCCCCGATGAATTTGAGTTTGACACCCCTGGCTTAGATTACTGGTATTCGAATATCTGGCAAATAGCTCCTCTGGAAAAGATTTCCCACAAGTTGAAAGTAGCTAGAGGACAAATGGTAGGGGACTGGTTTTTGTTTTGTTTTGTTTGCAATATGGCATGATTTAATTTTATTTACAAGTGAAGAAGCCCATGGCCCTATGGTCCCTCCTGTTAATTCCAAGTTGTGGGTTTTGTGAAAGTATGTTTAGGCAGACATTTGTTCCTTATGTTTCCGTTGGACTACTGGCAATTGGGAAGCAAGGGAAATAGTGATGTGGACTCTCCATTCATTCTTTTTTTCCTTTTGCAAGTCTGTATGTGAAAACCTTACTCAAAGGAAATGCCTATTTGCATAGAAAGTATTGCGATTCTTTTGTTTTGTCTTCTCCTCTCTAACTGCATATTATGCTTCAAATGATTTTACTGCTTTTTTGTTACTTTCTATTGTTTGTATGCATTATGCATTATGCCTGAGAGGGCAGGGCCATGGATGAAAATAGCTACAAATTCTGAGGCTGTTGAACAGATCCTTGGGCTGGGGTATCATTTAGGGTTTAGTTGCTGTTAATTAAATTTCTACATTAATTTTTAGATTTTATTATTGTATTTTATTCATTTGTTAAATTTGTATACAGGATGGGTCACAACATAAAAATGCAAAATGAGAATACCAAATACAAAAACAAACTAATAACCCCCCTCCCACAAAAACATTTAAAAGGACGTAGAATGTTAACCAGCCAAAGGCCTGCTTAAAGAGAAACATTGTTGCTTGGAGCCTAAAGATGTGTAAAGAAGGTGCCAGACAAGTCTCACTGGGGAGAGCATTCCACAAATGGGGAGCCACCACAGAAAAGGCTGGTTCTTGTGTTGTCACCCTCTTGGAGGGGGCACGCAAAGAAGGGCCTCAGATTATGGTTTCTGGGTCCGGGTTGGTTCATATGGGGAGAGGTGGTCCTTAAGGTATTGCTACCCTGAGCGGTTTAAGGCTTTATAGGTTAAAACCAGCACTTTATATTGGAAACAAATTGGCAACCAGTGAAGTTAGGCCAGGATTGGCATCATATGCCCAAACTATCTTTCCCTAGTGAGCCACCTGACAGCCAAATCCTGCATCAGCTGAAGTTTCTGAACTGCATTCAGAGGCACCCCTATGACACACAGAAGTCATCTACTTTGGAGGTTGCCAGAGCATAGATGACAGAAGTTAGGCTACCCCGTCCAGATTAGGGGTGCAGCAGGGCCACCAGCCCAAGTTGATGTTAGGCACTCTGCACCACTGAGGCCACCTGAGCATCAAAGGCATGTCTGTTAGGAAAAAATTGCACAAAAAATGTTAATGAATTTTCAGATATGTCACAGATTAGGAACGTAAGAACATAAGAAGGGCCCTGCTGGATCAGGTCAATGGCTGATCTAGTCCAGCATCCTGTTCTCAGAGTTGCCGACCAGATGCCTATGGGAAACCTGTAAGCTGAGCATGAACTTGATAGCACTCTGCTCACACAGATATTAAGAGGCATGATGCCTCTGACAGTGGAGGTAGGACATAGCCATCTTGAAAAGGTGGAGAACTGAGCATAGTTTTAACGATGGAAAGGCAGCATAAAATAAAACCATGATTGGCCAAACTGCATGCTAAAAAAAATGGGCCTAGTAGGAGAAATCCTCACTAAAATGCTGATGGAAATTCCATGATGACCTTTTTAAAATAAATAAATTGCAAACCAACGTGGAGGGCTGAACTTACGATTGGAAAAATGAGAAACCACGAGGAACCAAATGGACAGGTTTGTTAACCTGTGATACAAATTTCATGTGCCTTCCTATTAGTCAGAAGGAGATGCTTCCCCCCCAATGCTTTTGTCTTTCCTAACTTAGCATGATAAATAGTGCTGCCCTTAGGCATTAATTGTAATATTAGGTTTCTTTAAAAAAAGGAACAAGAAAGGACAAAATATTCAGTCGCCCTCTTCCTGCCCCTCTGCGATGATACCAACAGCTTGGAGTAAAGCATTTGCAAAACACACATGGTGAGTTTTCTGTGGCTCCTTCGCCTTTGTTGTCTTCCCTTGTTGTTGTTTTATTTTTTTTAATCTTGGAAGTCCAACGGTGATGATGAAGGTAGCTGTGACATTTGCAATTTTCCATGCCCCAGCCCATTCCATTTTCTTCCCTGGTGCCTCTTACATGGTACAGTAAGCCTCCAGCACTGACAATAATTATCGCCTGAATAAAATGAAGAGGGTAATATGAACAAAGCTTTGCTGTAATTGCCTTTTTATTATTTGCTAACAGTTAGTTATTCAGTCACAAGGCATTTTCCCCCCCCCAAAAAAATAAATTGTACAGTAATTGGTTGACAATAGGAAGCTATAGCTAAATTTCTAGAACTATGATATTGAAGTGTGCTGGTCTTTTTTGAGTGCTTTTATTCATATTTTGATTAAACAGCCAGAGCATTAAAGTGAAATATAAATGTAGCCTCGGTTCACATCCCACAAATGTCCATCTTTCATTCATACAATAGCATGGCATTTTATTGTATTCTGGGGGATTGTCTGCTCTGACAAGGTGTCGATGTGTGTAGCCTTTTGATTTTTTTAAAAAATAAAAGCCCTAACTCTTCCTGTCTTGCACCCCAGTACTAAATAGCAAGTGCGGCACAATGGTTAGAATGTCAAACTAGGATCTGGGAGACTGGGGTTCAAATTCCTATCAGGCCATGAAGCTCACTGGGTGACCTTGGGACAGTCATGGCCTGTCAGCCTCACACACCTCACAGGCTCGTTGTGAGGATAAAATGAGGAGAAGAACTTTGTACACCACCTTGAGCTCCTTGGACGAAAGGTGGTCTGCAAATGCAACAAACCAACCAACAAACATTTGGTTAGAATAAATATCTTCTTCTAATTCAACTGCTGGCCTGTCTAATCCAGTATCCTGTTCTCAGTGGTTAACCAGATGCTTATGGGAAACCAGCAAGCACAAGAGCACCCTGCCCTCCTTTGGATTCCAGCAACTGGTAAAATTGCCCTGTGGTGGAATAACTGTTAGCAAATATTAAAAAGGCAATTACAGCATTTTGTGCTCACAGCGACCCCACACAGAGGTTGTTCATAGAGCTGTGTGCAAATGGCCTCTAGAAATTATCCAGCCAATTTATGAGGAGAGAAACCAGGGGAACCATTTCACTGAATTCCTCCAAAGGACAGAGAATTCCTCTAGCTGTTTTTTTTGGGCTGTGGTCAACTAGAACAACTCCCCTATGAGGAAAGATTACATTTGGGCTTTTTAGTTTGGGGGGAAAGGGTGAGGAAGCAGGGACATGACAGAGGTGTATACAGTTATGCAGGATGTGGAGAAAATTGTTCCATCTCCTATAAAACTTGAACCTGAGGTCATCCATTCAATGATGGTGGTGATGATGGGAGATTCAGGACAAACAAAAGAAGGGACTTCCACAAAGCACATTGTTATCAAAGTGTGGAATGCTTCTAGGCTCCCCACAGGCATATGGAGGTGAAGGGTATCAATGACTATTGGTCATGATTACTGTGCTCTGGTTGGCCTCAATGAGAAGAGGATGTTGGACTAGATGACCCATTGGTTATCTAACAGGGTTCTTCTTATATCCCTATGCCCCTAAGTTCTGCTGAGTACTGTGGGACTTGTCTCCAGGCCCACTGCAAATGTGTATTAAATGGCAGCTAATGCTTATGTGATTTTAAATCTATGTGGCACTGTTAGATTTATACATTAAGTTAAAGTAAACTGCTATGTTTGACCAGAGAATAAGATCTAGAAGAACTAAGACCCAAGGCTTACTGAGCTGCAAAAAAGGAGTCCCCTAATGAATTCACCGGTGTGTGAATAAGGTACTAAGTAAGTATAGTATTATAGTAAGTCAATGGAAGGCTCTGGCAATGAGCAAATCCATCACTCCCATCCTGTTCTGATGTGTATATAATGTTTTTGTTCTGCTTTCTTTTTGAAAAAAATGTTTGCAAGATCTTTATTACAATCAGTCAAAAGTTATGCCTTTCAAAGCATGAATGGAAGGGGGCTGTTGGTGTCATAATTATCTAATGCAACCAGTCCAGAAATCAGATTAGTAATTAGCTGAACCAAACTGATTGGTGTGACTTCCCAAATGCGTCCCTTTAATGTTGAACATTTACTTTGTGCTTGAAGGATTTGTTTGTGTGTTTCCTGTGTGTGTGATGAGAGCTTTTCTATAATTAGCTCCTGGGGGACGACATATTCTTAACAGTTAAAGCGTAATTGCAGCCTATGAAATGTGAAAAGGCTCAGGCTGGCTTTTGTGGCTGCTTAATTGTACGCAACAAGTAAAGGCGGCTTCTCAGGCTGCACTGTGATGGCAAAGATTACCCCCCCCCCAAAAAAAAAGTTTTCATAAATAAGGAAAGAATTTGGTACAATGGTGATGCTTTGGAGCAGGGACCAATCTAAATAAAGCATAGGTCAGGGTCCAAAGCAAAATAAGCAAGGCATGGTGAAGGATCCCAGAGTGATAGTTGTTTTGTGATTTGTATCAGGAGTTAAAAGATGAGGGGCCACTCCTGAGGCACACAAGTGGTAGGCACCATCATAATACAACAGTATCAGTGACAAATCCAAGGTTTTCTACTATCCTGCTTAATCCAGCCTTCTCCAGGCATTACAGCTACGTAGGGACAAGCAAAGTAGAATGGGGCTGCAAGGTTGTGTCTCGAGTTCCATTTCTGTTGTCACGTGCCAGCTTCCCTGTGTCTTAGCATGAGCTTTTTCAGTAGCAATATATTTCTTCTTGCAGAGGTTTCCCAGTTCCTGGGGGGGATCATGGGGATGGCCACCAACTTAAGGTAAAGGACCCCTGACCATTAGGTCCAGTCGTGGCCGACCCTGGGGTTGTGGCGCTCATCTCGCTTTATTGGCCGAGGAAGCTGGCGTACAGCTTCTGGGTCATGTGGCCAGCATGACTAAGCTGCTTCTGGCGAACCAGAGCAGCGCACAGAAATGCCGTTTACCTTCCCGCCAGAGCGGTACCTATTTATCTATTTGCACTTTGACATGCTTTTGAACTGCTAGGTTGGCAGGAGCAGGGACTGAACAACGGGAGCTCACCCCGTCGCAGGAATTCGAACCGCCAACCTTCTGATTGGCAAGTCCTAGGCTCTGTGGTTTAACCCACAGCGCCACCCACGTCCCCCGGCCACCAACTTAGATGGCTTTAAAAGGGAATTGGACATGGATAACTCTACTAAGTCATGGTGGCTGCATCTAGGATGACAGAAAACCAATTGCTGGAGATCATGAGTGGAAGAGTGCTGTTGTGCTCATGTCATTGTGGGTCTCCCATAGACATGTAGTTGGTCACTGTGGGAACTACTGGACTACATGGGGCTGTGGCCTGATCCAGCAGGTCTGATGATTCTATTTCTCAGTTGAGGTGGGCTTTTATGAGTTCTTTTGGAGGCCACATGCCAGTGGTGGGCAGGACCAGAAGGAAAAGTGGGCATAGCAATAAATATTCGTTTTATCTTTACAAAGTAGGCTTGATTCTGGGAGAGAGATAGAGACAGAGAGTTCAAGAATACAGTCCAGGCAGGCATAAACACAAACAGGGGGTTGCAAAGCAGGACTGTTAAGGAATGTGCCTGAGGAGGGAGTTTGGCCTGGGGAGAGTCCTGAGAGCTTTCGGCAAATGCTGAAGATGCACTCCTTGACCCTGGTCTTTGACGTCTGAAATTGCTTTTTCGGGACCCACCCTATTCCTGTGACTGTAATCTGTTTTAACTGTTCTCAGTTCTGAATTTTAATTTGTTGCATTTTTCTGCTGGACCTTCTTGTGAAGGGTAGGTAATAAATATTATGATTATTACTTTCTTTCCTGGGCTTCCAAGCATGGCTATATGTAAAATTCTTCCTTCCTCACCCCTCTCCTTCAGTGCATCAGGTATCCATATGAACCTGCCATTTCATTTCAGCACTTTTTTTTTTACACACACGCACATCCTAATCTTTGTTTTCTCAGGCTTTTGGGGGGGGGACACTTACTTTAATCCTCTTAACATTTGTGTGCCTTGAAGTCATGGTTCTTTGTAAGGTTTAGGATTTCAAGAGGCTGGCTCTCTCCGAATCTTGAGGTCAGCTTGACCTTCTCCTGGCTGATTTCTCCTCTCTTGCAATTATGGCTCACCGGTATCACTTTAAAATAAACAATTAAAAGGAATCTGGGCTATTAGTACCCTTTCATCTTCCTTTTTTATTCATCTCTGGCCTGCAGTGCTTGATCGGAAGCTATCGGTGATGAATCCCCCCATGTTTCTGTGTTTTGTTTTGACCTTGCAAATGTATGCCAGCATTTTCTTGCTGGGGGGGGGGCGGATAAGAAACAGGGCCAAAAATATATTGCTTGCTTTTTTACTCCATACTTTGATCCTCTCCTCCTTACCTGAATCAATGGCTCTCCTTAGAACTCATGGGAATGGCCGGTATCTTTTCCTGCACTTGGGAGCACAGCCCACTCACCTGCTGTTTTCTGTCTGTGTCTCTCCTCTGCAAGTAACACCTGTCTGTGCAATGCCAATGCTTTACGCAGTTATCTTCTATGCAAGTGAGGGAAGAGCTGGTACTAATTTAGTTTGTCCTTTTATTATTTTCTTTTTGTTCAGAGACAGCTAAGAGTTATAGCTGCTTGGCTGATTGGCTAACTCACAAGACACCAGTTGTTTTGATGGGCAAGGGAACTTTTTATGTTCTTGCCAACCACAGGCTGCATATCAGCTATGAGAGATCGCAAGTGGGAGAGGGCCTCTGCTGCCCATTAGACATCTGATTGGTAACTGAACACAGAATGCTGGACCAAATAGCTCTAGCAGGGCTCTTTTGATGTTCTCATGGGCCTGCCAGAGAGATCTGATTGGCCATCGTGAGATGCAGGAAGCTGGACTAGATGGAACTTTGTTCTGACTCAAAACAGTGACCTGATGTCCTCTTGATCCGAACAAGTTCTACACATTAATTAAGACATAATTGCAACAGAGCCATGCCATCCTGCTCACAGCTTTGATTCACGTTATTTATTGTTTGTGACTTCATGTAAACTTTTCACCTTTTTTTGATAATACCCTAGACTTAAGGTTTTGTTGCTGTGTGCGCGCTTTAAAATCAGAATATAGCTCGCCACGACAAATTGATTCAGATCACTGTCACAGAAGTATTTAGCTAATATTACTTCAGAAGTTTTTACCCTACTTAAAGTTTCATTGCTGCCTTTGAAGTATAACCCATGGGGGAAACAACTGTTATTAACAGTTTCAGACAGGTGTTTCAACCTGTAAAGATATGTTCACAAGCACACATGCACACACACCACACGCAAACACACAAAATTGCTTCTGAATGGAATCACTCTGCCTTCCTTTTTCAGTTATTCATCCATCATCCTGTGTAAAGCTGCATTGAGATTTATTTAGTTCTCAATTGTGTGTGTGTGTTTAAGAGAGAGAGAATTAGTCTGACACATGTTTAAGTTTTAGTAAACTATCACCTTCAGTTTGCTACATCTGCTGTTTCCGTGGGATTTTGAAGGTTTTCCAATTAGAAAGCCTTGAAATTAGGATTTGAAACCACTAAAAAAAATAAAGAACAGGAGGGGGGAAATAATCTGTTTTAATGCTCATGTTCCATTTGGGCAAAATCCACTTCCCCGTGGCAATGAAGTTCTAGCAATTTGGCTCTTTGTAGCTGGAGTTGGAAAGAGACAGGGAGTGAAATCCAACCCTTCGTTTGAGGCCGCTAAGTGAAATCGCCGGCTATCTCCTTGCAGCTGTTGCTCCAGCAGACCCTTCAGCATTTGCTGGAGGGAAATAGGTATCTGTCTTATCTTATGGAAACTTCAGGATCCAGGGAGCTGAATGCTCAGAAGGAGACCAGGCCAGCACCTGGCCTCCTTGGGAAGCTTTCATAGTTCTGGCACCCAAGCAGGGCTGGCTGCTGATGCCTGCCCTGCTCCCTTTAAATTTAGCCACCATTTTCATTTCCCACAGTACCACTGACCTAGCACTGCTTTTTGAGAAATCAAAATGGCGGCTAGACCCATCCATACTGTACCGCTTGCCATGCTGCTGCCTGCTGTCACCAGCCAAGTCCACCATGATATTCAGTTCTTAGTGCATGGAGCTCCTTGCGATCACATCCTTTGCACATAAAGCACCCCCCTCCCCCAGGAATGATAGAATTTGATGTACCATCATTCTGGGCAGGGGGGGTATATTAAAAATATGATTGCTGCCATATGTGTGTGTGTAATCTTTGCCCATGCAATCTTTGCCCAGCTCTTGCATGGAGTGAAATCCTGATCAGGCTGTGTGCCCCTGTTCCTCCTGCCTCTCCTCATACTTCCTGGTTCACAATGGCAATGCCATATCAGACTCATCAATGGATGACCAGGAGGAGGGAAGCAATGGAAGGTGGCAGAGCAGGATGCCACCTGTCTGTCCTGCCCCTGTCTGTCCTGACACTGTGGTTTGCTTGGGTAGCTTGCCCAAGCCTCCATTTATTTTTCACTCCTCCTCCTCCTCCCTTCTTCTCAACCTCCTATGCTGCCGCAATGGCCGAGCAGCTCTCAGATATCTGCTGTGATGCTGCAGTTTGCAACGCCACCTGTGTCAGCCAAGTGAACTGCAACGTGACAACAACCTTACTCTCTTATTTTATGTAAGGGTTTTTATTTCATTTTTTGAATTCCTGTTAATCTTTGCAAATTTTGAAAAGTTTTTCTCTATTTTCCCCTAGGAGAATCAGCATGGGAATGTTATGGAACAAACTTAATGGTGACCACATGTGAAATTTATAGCAGCATACAGGAGAAAATAAGTAGCACATATGGAAGAGGCCATAGTTCAGTGATAGAGCTTGGTATGCAGATCATCTCATTGGTGTATCCAGCTCAGTATTATCCACACCAGGGAAAAGGAACCTGTGACCCTCCATATGCTGTGCAACTCTCATAATTCCTGACCATTGCTTAGGCTGACTGAAGCTTTCCCTGGCAACCCTAATGGAAAGTGGCTGTCCAGTGTGTCTTTTCTCATGTGAGCTAGAGACAGAAGACATTAACAACTTGAGATTGTTTACATGCAAAACATGCACTCTGCCATGGAGGCATGGGGCTACTGATGTTATCTTAGTTGTGTCAGACCATTGGTCCATCTATCTCCGGATTCTGTACACTGACTGGCAATGGCTGTCTAGAAATCCAGGCACGGTTCTATCCCAGTCCTACCCAGAGATACCAGGAATAGAACCAGGGACCTTCTGCATGCAAAGTGAATGCTCTACCACTGAGCCGTGGCCCCTTGGAATGGCACTGAAGAGAAATGAGCAATTATGACCTGGATGGCATGAGCTAGTATCAGCACATACTAGGAAAGGATACCATGGAAAACTTGGGTGGTGCAGATGTCCTCTTAAGAGATTTATGAAGAGCAAAGTGTATAAAATATCAGGATGGCTGGGCATCAAGATCAAGTGCCTCAATGACTTTGATTCTTTTGGCACAATGTGTTGGATCAGGGTGGCTTATTCAATTTGTGCTGTGACCTGCCATGTGAGGAAGGGGGTGTCGAGTGTCCTCCGATCCTTATCAGGGCACCGTTCTCATCATTCTCTTTACATGACAGCTTTTGTGCGCTTAGTGGAGAGCGCCGCTCCAAGCATAGGGACAAGGTGTGGCTGATGAGTCCGAGATAAATCAGTGCACAAAACAGCCACTGTGTGGCTGAATAGGTTTCCAATGTAACTGTTTAATTTCGTCTCTTGGAAATGTTTCTCCCCTTTTCATCCAGCGGCCTTTATCTGAGCTCCTGATCTCGGCAAAGCGGCAGCCTTTCAAATTGAACAAACCATGTTTCAAATAGGCTCTTCTGCTTGTGACAAGATGTACCTCATTTTCTCTGCAAGCCCTCAGCAAGGTCACACCTTTTTAATTTATTTTCTGTAAGGGGAAAAAAAAAGAGAGAGGGGGGAGTGTGCGTGCGAGAACATACTTGCAGGATGGAGCAAGGGCCAGATGTAGCTAGAGGTCATTCCTCGAGTTAAGCACAACGAAGAATAGGATTTAGAGTCGCTTCCTATTGTCAGCTGCACCTAGCTTAATTCTTTAAAAATTAGGTTCTTAAGTGCTCCAACTATCTTTCATAGTTGCTTCAAAATCATGGGTGCTGGCTGCAGTCAAGTGTTTTATGCAAAAGGCAATAATTGCAAAAAAAGTAAGTGTGTGTGTGTTTTTTTTTATTTACTTATTTTAAAATATTTAGAGATCAACCCTCATTCAAAAATCCCAGGGCGGTGTACAACAATCTACAAAGGGATATAGCATTTATTTATTTATTTATTTATTTATTTATTTATTTATTTAAAATAACTGTAGAGTTGGAAGGGACACAAGGGTCATCTAGTCCAACCCCCTGCAATGCAGGAATCTCAGCTAAAGCATCCATGACAGACGGCCATCCAACCTCTGTTTCATATCCCACCTTTCTCTCCAAGGAGCTCTGGGTGGCCTATGTGGAACTCCCCCTCCTCATTTAATCCTCACAACAACCCTGTGAGCTAGGTTGGGGTGAGAAGCAGTGACTGTCCGAAGGTCACCCAGTGAGTTTCATGTCTGAATGAGGATTCGAACCCTAGTCTCCTTGCTCCTAGTATAACGCTCAAACCACTACACCATCCTAGCTCTGCTGTTACCATTAACTACAATACAGAATGGTCATAAAAACGACTGGCTTGTCTAAAAAGTGTGAACCACTGAACAGGACTGTTGACACGGAAAAGTCTTCAATAGATGCGACTTTTTAAAGACATCTGAAGGCAGCCCTGTATCGGGAAGTTTTTAATGTTTGAAGTTTGGCTGTGTTTTTATTATGTCGGAAGCCACCCAGAGTGGCTAGGGCAACTCAGTCACATGGGTGGAGTAATAATAATAATAATAATAATAATAATAATAATAATAATAATAATTCAAATCAACCTCTTTCATGACTGTGGTACAGTATCCTTCATTCTCGACTCTGAGGATGGACTTTCATAAGAATTTAAGATGAGCCTGCTGGATCATGGTGGTGGCCCATCAAGTCCAGCATCCTGTTCTCACAGTGGCTGACCAGAAACCTGTGGGAAGCCTGCAAGCGGACATGAGCACAACACACTCTCCTCACTTGCAACAGCGGTGGTGCTTTGGGCCTTAAATTTCAGTGGCACCCTGTGTGCTGCCAAAATCCGACGCTTCTTCATCTCTTGCACTTCATTCTAAATAATAGTTGTGTTGTCCCTTATGGTGTCCCCCAAGGCTCTGCACCCAGCGCGACCAAATCGGTTGCACTCGCCTAAATCCACCACTGCTTACACGTTCCAGTAACTGGCATTCAGCAGCATTCAACCACTCGTGAGATCTAACCAGGGCCAACTGTGGTGTGGCTCCATTGCTCTGTAGCTTACTTAGCACTGCTGCCAGTGTGGCCCTTCTAACATTATTAGCAAATGAGTGGATTCTGGAAGAGAATAATTTTGTAGCTCAGGAACAGCCAAAGGGGGTCCCTCCAGATGTCGCTGGACTCAAAGCCCCATCAGCCCCTGCCAATGTAGTCATTGGTTAAGGTTGATGGGATTTGTAGTCCAGCAACATTGGAACTGCACCCCATTGCCTATCCCTGATGTTAGGCTGGTGACCTCTTTATTTAGCCACCTGTTGTTTCCTTGTGTTTCAGGAGAATGAAATATCTTAGCACGCTACTGAAGAACTTCTCTGTTGTGTATTCAGTGTTTATGAGATGCCTATTAATGCAGAGGGATTCCACCCCCCCCCAAGAGGCTGCAAAAGTTGTTTTAATAAGGAGCAGCTTAAAGGCCTTAACCGTTTTTATGATTTAGCTAGTTCAATGAAATTGCTCTTAATTGCCCTGTACAGTGTATAAAACTGTCAGAGAGATTTTTGGAGAGGAGGGGGAGTAATGAAGCCAATGTCATCTTCATGGAAGCAATAATAATTTCACAAAAATAACATCATTGCTATGCCTTCCGATCAGCTTCTTTGCAGGGCACATTTGAAGTGTAAATATTTATTTGGGAAGCTGTTGAATTTCAAAAGTTCTTTCACAAAGGGAATCTGTCCTCTCCTCCCTTTCAAAATAGCAGCTCTTCCACTCTCTTTTTCTATTTAAAGGAAAGCAAGTGTACTTTAAAGAGAGAATTGAAAAGTGATGTCCTCTAGTTATTCATTCGGATCCGGCAAGGGAGCTTAGACATGTCGAAGCAGGATTTCACGTGTATCTCTTCCCAGAATGAAGACTCTAGACGTGCAGCTGGTTGCATGTGTGGTTCGCCTTCTAGGTCTAGCTGCTGGGGATCTGTGTCCCCAGTTCTCCTGCAACATTGGTGAGAGCATCAACCCCCCATTTACGACTCCCGTTGTCCACAGCCGTTGGCTATACTGGCTTGGCCAGATGTGAACTGGAGTCCAACAACATCTGGAGGCCCCATCCTTCCTATAGGCCTTCCAGTTCCATTTAGATGTCTTTATGGGAAGCACCTCTTCTATGATTCAAACCAGCCACCCATTGAAAAGTTTGGTGATTCCATTGCTTCAACTAAACTTGAAACTCTGAATGTGCGCCTCTCTTTCACACACATTCCCTATCTAATTTTATTACTATTTTTATTATTTATTGAATTTATATACCGCCCTATACTGGAGGTCTCAGGGCACTTCACAGAATAAAATCAAAATATAAAACCCCAAAATACTTAATCAAAATAAAAACAACAACCCAATAACCCTCCACCCCCCAAAAAAAACACATTTTAAATTGGCATAGGATTTATTTTAATAAATAATATATACAATCTATAGCCTTTTAAAACTGTGTATCATGAATATTGTTTTTGTTTGTTGCTATGTTATGCATTTTTGTGTTTCTATGTTGTAAAGTGCCCTGTGATCCTCGGATGAAGGGCAGTATAGAAATTTTAAAAAATACTTTTTTTTAAATTTGCAGACACTTTGGCTGTAGCCCAACTTTTACAAGCTGGCTTTGGTGACAGAGAAATTAAAATTACAAGAACACAGTGAAGTAGCAAAATCTTCCGATGCCAGAAATCTTGCAAAGCAGCTGCAATCTTTGTGCTGCTCCGTACGGGACATCACTGTTTCATTTTTTAAAAAAGGAGTCCATAAGAATGTTTATGTTGTTCATTAATCCAATGCAATTAATATTATTAGCACGTAGAACACATTCTCCAGGAGGTTATTATGTTAATGAATAGGGTAGTGTGTGCGTTCATAAAAGCAATTAATCGCCTACCTTATGTGATTAAAAAAAGGTGTTCTCCTCCCATGCCCATATAACCTTCAATGTATAATTTTATACACCCCATAAATCCTTCCCCTTCATTACTTGCTTTTAATGGATTATTAAAAAAAAAATACAACCTGCTTTTCTTTGTATACATCTTAAGGCTTTGTAATTGAGCTCAGGTACGATGCTTTCTGATTTCATGCCTATAAAAATGGCCACAAATCAGACCAGTGATTCCTCCTCCTTGCTACAGAGATTCTGAAGTGCAAGAGGGAGATTCACTGTGTTTATTCAGGGAGTTCAATAGGTAAGCAGGCATAGGGAGCATCTTAGCTCAGCGGTCGAATATCAGCTTTGTATGCTCAAAGATCCATGATCAGCATTTCCAGGGAGAAGTGGGAGACACTCCTGTGTGAAACCCGGGAAAGCCATTGCCAGTCGGTGCAGAAAGTCCTCAGCTAGTTGGGCCAATGTTCTGACTTGTTATTAGGTTCCTTCCTATGTTCCTACATTCCACCATGTTGGCTGCCCCTGTTGTATGCAATGGAAAGGCAGACAGTGTGGTTGTAGTGGTTAAAATGTTGGGCTAAGACCTAGGAGACTAGGGTTGAAATCCTTTTAACTATACTTCCTTTTATCTGTCCTGAATCTTCCAACATTAAGCTTCATTGGAGATTCGAGACGTCGAGATTTACAAGGGGGGTGGGTTGCGACTTTTCTCTATCCACTTTCGCCATGCAATGCATAATTTTCTAAACTTTTGTCATGTAAACCTTTGACAGTTCTATGCATCCCACTTACCAAAACCAACAGACCACCAGAGGAATGCTTGTGATGGCTTTGTTGTCGTCACAGGAGGGAATACGCAAACTTCCAGCTCCACTCTCTGCATTGTTTAATGAATTAGTAACACATCTGCCATTAGGAATGCAATAACACAGATTAGTGCTGACAGGGATTAATTGGCAAATGTTCAAATGGGTGGGTAATGAATGCATTCTCCATATTTATGCAGTTCAACCTACTTTTCCTTCACACTACAGAGAGCCCATCATTAGATGCGCAGTCATTAGGCACTTCTTCCGGATGTGGGTCAGTCCACCGACAGGTGTTCTTGCCAGGATTTCTTAATTGCTGCCCTTAATTTATTGTCATGGTGAGACTAAATATCATCCCAGCTGTGTGGGCTCTGAGAAGTTCTGGGGAGAGAGTTCAGAAGACGACAAAGACAGGAAATGGAGGGCAACTGAACTCGAGGGCGCTGTGCAGAGTTCCCAGCTACACATACCGCTATGTCTAGATTCAGGTAGGTAGCCATGTTGGTCTGACGCAGTCAAAACATATAAAAAAAATAAAATTGTCCAGTAGCACCTTAGAGACCAACTAAGTTTGTTCTTGGTATAAGCTTCCATGTGCATGCACACTTCTTCAGATACCCTGAAACAGAAGTCACCAGACCCTTATATATAGTGGGAGGGTGGGGTGGGGTTTTTCTCAGGAGGGTAGTAGGAGATGGGTGATTGACTCAATGGGTATGGTATACCTGTTGATGACTGTTAACGACTGCAATTAGTCCTACAGGAAAAAGCAAGGGATAGTATGCAGATGATTAGCATATGTCTACATGCAAGTTGAGGGACATGGGTGGTGCTGTGGGTTAAACCACAGAGCCTAGGACTTGCCGATCAGAAGGTCGGTGGTTCGAATCCCCGCGATGGGGTGAGCTCCCATTGCTCGGTCCCTGCTCCTGCCAACCTAGCAGTTCGAAAGCACGTCAAAGTGCAAGTAGATAAATAGGCACCGCTCCGGCGGGAAGGTAAACGGTGTTTCTGTTCGCTGCTCTGGTTCACCAGAAGTGGCTTAGTCATGCTGGCCACATGACCCGGAAGTTGTACGCCGGCTCCGTTGGCCAATAAAGCGAGATGAGCACCGCAACCCCAGAGTCGGTCACGACTGGACCTAATGGTCAGGGGTCCCTTTACCTTTACCTTTACCTTTACATGCAAGTTGTACACATCTTGCCTCTCTTCACAGGTTTGTGTGAGTGTGGATGGGATGGGAACAGTGTGATTTCACCCCCCGCCCCACCCACATGTTGCTTGAACATTGCTATCACACATACAGGGAAGGGGTCACAGCTTAGAAGGTCCCAGATCCAATCCCCAGCATCTCCCGGTAGAGCAGAGAGGTGTTCTTGTCTGAAATCCTGTTGATCCTCTGACCATCATTGTGGTCAGTACTGAGCTAGATGGATCAATGGTCTTACTTAGAGTATGTAAGAAGTGGGACTATAGATATGGAACTTTTTCCCCATTCAGGCACAACCTGCCATTAGCATAGAAAGGAAAAGCCCACACTCACTCTCCAATAATGGTGACATGTAGTGGGAACAGCCACCTGACATGTAGTGCAGACAATTCATTCTTGAAAAAGCTGGATCAAACAGCAGCTGTACCAGCATAAATGGTAAGTATGGAATGCTGTAGCAATGCATGCAGTAGCAAACAATCCGCTGCTCTGCAAAATGAATGCATTGTACAAAATGTCAGCATCAGGTTGGCGAGGGGAGGGTTTGAGCTAGATGCCTTTAGAGGACAGCTCCCTGCAGTTGCCCACTTTCTCCTGTCCCATTCCTCATAGCTGCCCAGAGCAGAAGGGCAGATGAATGAGTAAAGCAAAGAGGGCTGCTTTTTCTTCTACTCGTTGCTCTAGTTATTGGTGTTTACCCTCTGGACCAAGATGAGTGAGCATGTGGCACCAGTTCAGTGGGGCCCCAGATGAAGTGAAAGCCTTATGATGCTGATCTCAGATGCCACCCAGTGATTTTTTTCTTTGTGTCCGAATCCAAATGCATCTTCCAACACCAGGATAGAACCTACCACCAGCTACATACATATACGTTTAGCATTCTCCACACCCATTTTTGAGTGAAGAACAGACTGCCTCTGGCAGCTCATGAAAGACAAAATGGGACGCAGAATTTATTAAGGGACCCAGTTTTTGCCGCACAAGGTTCATCAAAGCAGGTCAGCTTGGGGTTGGTAACACTCACCAGCATTTTCAGCTGCCTGCGTGCCGATTATGGTGTAGAGACTAATCTGCACCGCTCCATCTGGCAGCTAGAAGGGAGAAAAGAAAAGCACTTGAGAACATTATTAATCGGTCAGAGGCTTTGTTAAGTACCACAATGTAATTAGTCGAGAGTGGAATTTTTTTTAAGAAAAAAAATTGCATGTAGTACAGAGGGAAAAGAGGCATCTCCCATCCTTCCTGGCTTGCCCAGTTACTGCTAGTAGAGAAACTAAATTCTTTGCCATGCTTAACATGAGGTGTCCATGTGTGGTGGAGATGTTGAAGGAACTTGTACAGCTGTGATCAAGTGGTTCACTCTGGAGCTTTTCTGCAATTGGGCACCCCCATTCATTCAAAGGCTGCTCCCATCCTCCAGAAGGGGTGAATTTGCCACCCCCAACTCCCCTGGGAAGAAGACTCAAAATGGTTTTGCCCTAGGGAGGAGATGGGGAAGGGTTATGTGGGTCATCAGAACATTCAGGACAGGGAAGAAGCCAGACTCTATAAGCTGGCCCTGCCCCAAATACTCTACTCTTTTGTTTGGAGTGCCATCCTTCCCTATGCATCCTGGGCTTTTAGGTGCTAAGCCATCGAGCATCACATCCTTACCATTAGAAAAGTAAAAATCCAGCACCGGAAGGGTTCAAAACAGCATTGCAGAAGGTTGTGTCTTCGCCTGTCTTGCCAAATGTAACACTTGTCAAATAATACAGATGACCCTTGGATGTCTCCCAGTTACTCTGGCAGGTAAAAAAACAGGTTAAAATGCCAAATAGACATTTTTTGTCCGTAATGGTTTTCAGTGAAACAATCAACCTTAGCTGCCCACCCCAATGAAACCTATCACACCGACAGAAAGTATTTTGATTCCTTCTATAAAAACAAATGAAAACTTGTCTGGGTGTATTTGGTCTCTTTTCCTTACAAATAATAATCATAACAGTGTTGATAGGTCCTATTCACCAGCAATCAGAGAGGGCAGATAGAGGAGGCTAATTGCTAGCATCCATCGATGTATTGTTTATTTAACTGGCTTGATTGTTGGCTATAGGGCAAATGCATTCAGCCCAGCAACCTTGAACCTTCAATTTAGGATGTCTGATTTGTTAAAGGGACAGGAAGCTGCTTTTGAATTCCTTTGGTGCATCTGTAGGAAATGGGCTTGGGAACGGTTTCAGCTTGTACAGAAGGTTTTTCAGTGTTCTGGTGATTATGCTTATAGCATGTATACAGCCTGTGTCTACATTCCTCCCCCCCCCCACCCCCTGGCTTTCCATATGCATATTATCCTATATATTTCAGAACGATACTAAAAGGCTTGGATTCTAAGGGGCTCCTGTGTTCATATTAGGTGAGCGATTTTTGCCAAGCTTTATTGGTCACTCAGTCATGACAGAGCATATGCTCTGCGTGTAAATGGTCATAGTTTTAATCCCTGGCATCACTAGTTTAAAAAGAATCAGGTGCTGAGAAAGACTGAGATCCTGGAGAGAGCTTGGTAGTCAACATAGGTTGATAGCGGAATAGATGGACAACCAGTCCAACTTGGTGTAAGGCAATTTCCTATGTTCCTTTGATAGAAAGGAATCCTATCCTTTCTATCCTTTCTCCTTAATCAGAGAATTCTAGAGTTGGAAGGGACCCTGAGGGCCATTTAGTCCAATGCAGGAATCTCAGCTAAAGTCTCCATGAAAAGATGGCCCTAGGACCCCTGCTTAAAAACCTCAGGTGAACCTCCACAACCTCCCAAGGGAGTCTGTTCCATGGTCAAACAGCGCTCACTGCTAAAGGTTCTTCCTGGTGTTTAGTGGGAACCTCCTTTCTTGTAACTTGAATCCATTGGTACGGGTCCTACCCCCCAGAGCAGGAGAAAACAAGCTTGCTCCATCTTCCATGTGACAGCCCTATCAAATCTTCCCTTAGTCTCTTCTTATCCAGGCTAAACATCCCAAACTCCCTCAACCATTCCTCATAAGGCTTGGTTTCCAGACCCATGATCATCTTGGTCACCCTCTCCTCTGCACATGTTCCAGCTTGTCAATATCCCTTTTTAATAATGGTGCCCAGAACTGGACACAGTGCTCCAGGTGTGGCCAGACCAAGGCAAAATAGAGCAGTACTATTACTTCTCTTGTCTTCTGCTCCTGAATGTCTCATTTTCTCAGCAAAAGTTTATTGAATCCTCATCACTGGCTGAGGAGTTAAAAAAAAAGTATTTGATGCATTTGGTCTCCCCCAGCCTGGGGCATATGTACATCTGTGTGGGTGTCAAGTTAGCTTGCTTTTAACATCACCAGCCTTAAGATTATGCTTCATTCCCTGAATTCCCCCACATACCTTTGCACCTTGATCTATAGGTTGTCTTTCCTAGTCTTTTGTTTTAAAGCAGAGTAACCGGTTCAACAAGCAGTACAGTAAGCCTGGAAGATATGTAGCAATGGCTGGTGTGTCTAGAGACTGGTATGCTTCATGGGGAACCTAATTTCACCTCCTTGTAATGCTCTATTCCAGTTGCACCTCAAGTGATTAACTCCTGAGTTGAGAGTTTTTGGTGGGCCTCCCTTGGTGTTCCCAGTGTTGAATAAAAAAACAAAAGTAGTGTTGTGGTGACAAAAAATGAAGTATGATATATTCAGTTTGTTTTTTCCTAAGTTCACTAAGGCTTCATTTACAGAAATGAAGAAGCTGGACCTCTGTATCCAACCTTTTCAATGGTGACCCATGACCCAGGGGCTTTGCCATGTGTAGCAGTGGGTTCTGGTGAGGTTCAGGCTGCTTTCTTGTGGGGCAGAACCACCAGAACCTTATTTGATCCCTCCCAGCTGGAAGCCACAGTCATGCCACCATCTTCTAACTCAAAGAATGACTCCCTTCCAGGACCTCTTCCCAGTCTCACAGACATCAAATAAGGTGAGGGCCTTTTAACTGACCAACCAATTCCTCCAGGGAGGTGAAGTCTACTAATCTGCAAGTCTTTTCAGCCTACATGAGGCTTCAGTTGGCTCTAGCTCCCTGTTGAGACAATATCTTCCTGCTGCTCCCTTAAGATGAGACAGATTCAGCCAGTAGGACCTCCTTGGAGCTGTCCAAGGTCCTGTTTTGTCCATCCTCCACATTGACCTGACTTTGATTTGCCTTCACCTTGCAAGTGTCAAGTTCCCAAAGAACTGGACAAGCAGCATGAAACCTACCCCAGTATTTTCAAGCAAAATATCTTCTTTATCTCCTTTGAATTTCTTATATCCCATCTTTCCACTATAAAATAGTTCTCAAGGTGGCTAACAGCATGCAAGAATCACAAGAAAACAATCATAATAATCACCTCTCTAGCCTATTGCTACAGGAAGATTTCTTTGGCTGGCATGGCTAGTCTCCTTGCAGTACCCTTCTCTGGCCAGAGCTGGATGGTGGCACACATGTTGAGTTTTCATGTGACATCGTTTGGGTCATCAGTTCAGCCTGTTATGAGCACTTCCTGATAGCAGAGAGACTGTGGCCAGAGAGTAAATGCTCTCCAATTTTCTCCATGGTTGAAAAAATAATAATACATTCAGTAAATGCATGGTTCACACAGTCCAGGAACGCACAAAAGGCATACAGATCGCTCTTGCTAAACATCTCATTGACTTTTGCCAAGGTACATATAACTCCACAACTCATTTGACAGGGGTAAATCTCTGTACTGCTGTGTGATCATTTGCATTTAAAATTGGAGTTGAAAAATAAGGCTTTTAGAAACTTTTAATTTCTATTTAATTATGAGAATTTAACTTCAGGGTTTTTATCTGATTTAAAAGAATAATTAAAATTAAGTATGGCTGGAGTGATTTTTCACAGTTTTTCTGCCTGTCCTTTAGGACTTGAAGCAATAGTAAATTATTTGTGTCTGGAGGTGATCTATATGTAAATTCCATTAAGAATGGAATTTTGTTTTAGAGAAATTCAGATTATGAAAATGACATTGGTGCCTTGAACGTCAGCAGCTAATAAATGCATTGGTTGTTACCATTACTTCTCTTAATGTCCTCAATTAAAATAATTTTAAATAGTACAATAGATAAGCAAGATCAATTAATTTTATAAGATGATCAAAGGAATGTAGTTCTGCATTGTAAATGCTGCAAATGTGATAATGGCTTTATCAGGCGGGAAAATAATTTGAAGTGGCTTAAACCTTATTCATTTTTGCTCTAGGGGCTTTTATTTGTAACTAATCAAATGGTCTTTTGTATTTGCTAAGGTAGAGTTTTATGATCTTGTGCATTAATTTTACAGAGTAAATTTCAGACTTTTTAACAAAGTAGCTGGAATGTCTCACTGGGTTGTGATTATAGGATCACATATAATCAGAGAAAATTTGTGTTGTGTTTACATCTGTTGTTTTGAAGAATGGCTATTCTGATTGGCTTAGAAGGCTAGTCTAATCATAGTGTGCTTTTCCATGAAGTCTGGTCCTGCAAGCCATTATCCTTTATTTAAACTCAGCCATGGGTGGTCTCATGTTAATATTCATATGTGCAGATTGAAAGTGTTACATGACGGCTTTAGGGAACCTCCAGGTTCATGAGACCATATGAACATAAGACCTCTGCAGGATTAAATCAAAGGCACGTTTGGTCCTGAAGACTGTTCACAACAGTGGCCAAGCAGATGCCTAAGGGAAGCCTACAAGTAGGACATGAGAGCAAGAACTATCTCACACTGTTGTTCCCCAGTGACCATTAGTCACATGCATGGCCCCTCTGATCCTGGAAGTAGTATAGCCATCATGAGTAGCAGCCATTGATAGACTTATCCTCTGGGAATTTGTGAGGCAGTATGTTTTTGAATACCAGTTACTGAGAAGTGAAAGCTGGGGAGTCACTTTGCTCATGGGTTTCCTGAAGGCATCTGCTTGGTCATGATAGGAAGCAGAATGATGCAGTTGATGGTGTGATCTGCAGGGCTCTTCTTATGTTCTTAAGGACATCATAACGTACAAAACTGGAATCCCCAACTTGGTATTAGCTGCCAAAATAGACTACAACAGTATAAATCTGCATGCTGGCATGAGATGGTCAGGGGATTGGGGTTGGGGGTTGGGGAGAGATGGGAAGAGCCTCCTTTCATGTGTGGCTTGGGGCAATATGTTTTGGGAAGGCACATGGCGGAACAGAAGACAAACAGGCCAGGTAAGTGAATCTGATGATGTGGTTTTGCTCTTTTGTAAGTCTGAAAGTGTAGCTGGTTGTAGATGCCATTATGTGACAACCACAAATAATTCTTGATAGGTGAATTAATAGTTGAATGCTTACCGCAGAGGCCTCCTTCCCTATACTTAGCAGCTGTTGAGTACAAAACTCAATAGGAGGCAGATTATATCATTGTATTCTCCCCTGATTTCAGTAGAGGCTAGTCCATTGGAAAAAATGGGGTGCTGCTGCCCCAGCAAACTCAGTATGCCCTCAGCCATCTCCTGTCTGTCTGCCTTCCTACTTAACAACTGGTCAAGGGGCTGATTTGCCTGCTATTGGCTCTGGCTCCATCTACTTTTGATCTCCATGTCTCTTTGTTCTCCTTCCAGTCCCAGTGGGCACCAGCCAACTCTGCCTAATATTTAGGAGTGACCACAGCAGCTGCTACAACTTCTGATATCTTATGTGATGCTTGCGCACATGATGT
The DNA here is from genome assembly GCF_027172205.1 of Podarcis raffonei. Lineage (NCBI taxonomy): Eukaryota > Metazoa > Chordata > Lepidosauria > Squamata > Lacertidae > Podarcis > Podarcis raffonei. The sequence continues at coordinate 53,755,841 of NC_070609.1, read as the reverse complement.
TCCGCACAATATCCGATTAGGTCATGTGAGGCGCATGTAGATCTACTGACCACCTTACTGAATCACATGATATTTCAGCAACTCAGCCTCACAAATGCTTCCGCCCACCACACATACCAGTAGCTGGTTCACACATGCCACGGTCATCCCCGAATGACGGCAGGAAGAGGCCCAGCACCAGCACACAGCACCCTTAGGCAGTTGCCAGGGCCCTACTCCCCCTGCTCTTGCTCATGGGCCCTGCTTGTGGGTTTCTCAGGAACATCTGGCTAGCCCCCAGCATGGTCAGGAGGTCCTTGTTGGCTACACTGAGACAGGAACATTTGTTCTGCCTGCTTGCAGAAGGTCCTGGGTGCAAACCCTTAGCAACTGACCTCTTGGAGTGCTGCTGCCAGTCAGTGTTGGCAGAACTGAGCTGGATGGATCAATGGTCTGACTCAGTAGAAGGCAGATTCCTACGTTCCCTGCACTACAGAACATGGAAACCCAGAACCAGCCCAGGAAACTGAGCACCAGAAGAGAGTCGCCCTGTGAGTGTTTGCCTGCAGTGCAAGTATCCAGATGCAAGAGGCGCAGGTCAGCCGTGCCATTCCAGTCTCTGTTTGTGCTGAAGCGCTGCACTTCATCCGCAGTGTAATTCCATTTGGGGCTATTACATAATTAAATTGAGACTTGAATCACACGTTTTAAAAGATTATGCAGCCATATGTAGCTTGAACAGGGGCCAAGTCTTCAAAGAGGCCTCTTTTAATGATGCCTTTATATTAGGTTTGTTAAGTTGTGCTTTCTTCCTTTTTTAAAAAAGGGGGAGTGGAGAGGGAGGGAGGAAGGGAGGGAGGGAGAAGCAACAGTGAAGAGGAATAGTGCCAGACATTAATGAATTGATATGATCTGAGCCTGGAGTACTTCTCTGTATAGTTCAAAAATATTCACTGGGAAAAGAGAAATATTTGAAGAACCTCTGAAGCTGAAGATATCGTCTGGCATGAAATAGTGACATTGAGCCTCCCTGCCCCCGTCTATCTCTCTTTTCTCCCCCCCCCCCCGCCAACATCCACCCCCCCAACCCTCCACCTTTGAGAATGCAAATGAAAACTGCAGAATGGGCTTTTATCAAATCACACTCTTAATTAGGTTTTAGCAGAATGCTTTATAGTCAATGTTTTGTTGAATAATTTAATTAGCAAACAGTGCACCTGACAGTCGGAACGAGCCAAATTAGGCCATGTTTAATAGCCATGCTGTTCAAACAACTGACTGTTGCAATTTTTCCACATTTCACACTTAACTTGCACCCTCTTTGGTTGGCCAAATATGGGTTTGCTCAACTTACTGGGTGTGGTGGAATAGAAGGTCAGAATGAACCGGCTGCCCCTGGCCTGACCTCCAGCCATTGATCTCCTGGCCAGAAGCTATGCATCTAAAAGCTGTTGTAACACTAGAACTTGTGGACAACCAATGAAGCTTAATGTTGGAAGATTTGGGACATATAAAAGAAAGGACTTCTTCACACAGCACATAGTTAAACTACGGAACTCACTCCTGCAGGAGGCAGTGACAGCCACCAATTTGGATGGCTTTAAGAGGGGATTAGACATGGAGGAGAAGGCTATTGATGGACAGTAGTCATGATGGCTATGCTGTGCCTCTAGTGATGCTTCTGAATGCCAGTTGCTGGAAACTGCAGGAGGGGAGAGTGCTCTTATGCTTGGGACCTGCTTACAGGTTTCCCATAGGCATCTGGTTGGCCACTGTGAGAACAGGATGCTGGACTAGATGGGCCATTAACCTGATCCAACTGGCTCTGCTTATGTTATTAGGTACAAACAGAGGTTCTCTCCAGGTTCTAAATTCTAGTTGGAGGCTGGTCCATTAGGGAAAATGGGGCAGAGTCCCACCAACCTTAGCCTGCCCTCAATTAGGCCCCACTTGTCTGCCTTCTTACTTATAACCAGTTCAGGGAGTAGAATGCCAGTCATCTTTCTCCTCAGTTTCAGTGTTGCCTCAGCAGGGAAGAGGATGGGGACACAACTAGAATTAACTGGCTCTGTCTGTCATTATCTTTGACTCCACTGTTGATCTCCTAGTCTTCTGTCCTACTAGTTCCAATAGGTGCCAGCTAGCACTGCTAGGTTCTAATGTTCTAAGGCAGAGGTGGCTAACCCACATACCCTAAGAAAAGTGTTCTGTCTCACCTTTAGAGAGCCATCTAGCAGCCAGAGTGCTAAATCTCCAGATTGCAGCAGTTGGGAAATACAACCTCTTTCTAAACCACAGCCAGAGAGAGCTTTTATTTGTAATCTCAGTGCTAAGCACCAGACGTCTCTCACTGGATGGGGTGCTAGCTGCTGGGAGAGAGGGAGTCATGGGCGTAGCTAAGGGGGGGCAGGGGGGCAGCTGCCCCCCAATCAATAAAGATCAATAAAAATATATAGCAAACTGAGGTTCTGTCCTCCTAACGAAAGGCCTGCCACCCTTAACAAAAATCCTGGCTACAGCCATGAAGGGTGTGGTGGAGGGTAGGTCAGCATGGTGCAAAAACACCAGCAGGAGCACTAGATTCACCCTTCCAGCTTACCAACCTATTTGTGCCATGCTGACTTCCCCATCATATTGCACCTCTGCCTCTCCCTATGGGTAAGCAGAAGGGACCCACCTGGCTGGAAGCTAGCTGAGCCATGTCTGCTAAGCACCACCAGCCTAAAAGTGGAGATAAGCCCTCTGCCTGCTTTTTAAGAGCAAAAGACAGCATCCCCCACTGTGACTGCATTCATGTGTGCAAGAGAGAGAGATAAGAGCTTTGTGACTGCATTTCTGGCAGTTGAGTGTGGTGTATGTATGTGTTTGCATGTGAGTACTGCATGTTTAGGGAATGTGCATGTGTGGCAAGTGTGTGTGGCCTGCAGGTGTGTTGTACATGCATGATAGTTCCACCCACCACTGCCATACGGCCCTTTGACTGGCCACCAGTGCAGCCCTCGGGCTGAAAAGGCTTAGCTATCACTGTTCTTTCTAAGGCTGTAGCAATCTTGGCTCTCTAGGTGAGCCATTGCTTTTGCTAAGACATCACACATCAGCTTCTTGAGAAGCATGGAAGTGCAATGAGTTCATGGAGGTTTGCCTGCCCTTTGTTACACATACAGTGCTATAATTTGTTTTAAAATACTGTTTCCCTTTAAAATAAAAGAATGAAGGGGGTTAAATATAGCCCGTGAAGGAGGGGAGTTATGTGTGTATAACAGATATACATTTACATGTTTGTGTGTGTGTTTAAGAAGGAGGGTGGGCTGGCTTGTTAAATAGGCCTCGTCTCCTCAAGCGAGTTAAGAGTTTGGCAGTTTTTATCTGGTCATTATTGGTGCTTAAATGCAGTGATCATCATAAACAGCCCTCTGTTTCCATTTACTTTACCGAGGTCAAAAGATGAGGTTGGTTTATGAGGTTATTCTGCCATGTATCACTTGAGACAGTACAATAGAACAGCGGGCAATGGAAGGGCTGTGCTCACCTCTCCATTTATTAGCCTTGTCAACTTGGAAAGGGTTCCCCCCTCCCTTTACATTGTGAAAGGCCCATCAGCAATGAATCAGTGAAGTGAAGACGACAGTTGATTTGTGAATTCAGATTATATAAAGTGACGAGTCTTCAGTGGACTGTGTAGATAAAGCAACTGTCATGATAAGGTGGCATATGCAATTCCCCGCAACCAAATTTATTGCACATTTGAGGAAAATCATCCTATTTGAAAATGCCATAAATTTGAAATTGAATATTACTTATACACCTTGAATTTTGATTTATAGTTTGAATATTTTTAATGGGGGGCTAAAGTGGCATCAATTCACAGTTTATGCATTTCTTCTTTAAGGGTCTCATGGAAGCACACACACACACACACACACACCATGTGTGTCAGCAGATCCTGATATTTTATTCCAGTCTTGAAGTGGCCTATTATTTCTGCATTGAAACTTAATATATATCATTCCAGAGATCATCGTGTGATGGACAGTACGACAAAGGCGACACTTACAAAGAGCCACCATGGGCTTCGGGATTCTGTAGAAACTCGTAATGATATGCATAAATATCATATGCTGCAATTGCAGGGCCTGTTGTCGGTGGAAATGAGCTGGAGATGCATTAGCAAGCCTTTAATACTGGAAATGTTAAAGCCACAGAGGTGGAGAAGCTTACTTTCACAGGGGTGGGGTGGGATCATGCCCGCACGACTGCAACAATCATTTAAACCCATTGCCACTGCCTACAGCAATTAGGGTGCTCACTTGCACATTGTCCAAAAAAGAAAGAAAGAGAGGGCCAAACCATACACAGATTTGCATAAACTGTGTACAAGCTAGTGTAGCTGTATAGCTGCCAATTGATAAATAATGTCTCTAATCTACATCAATGTACTGTACATCTTGCCACAGTGAGGAAGACTATTACCAGGTGGCCTCTGCAACTGCTTACACAACTGCCCATGTACTAGCTGTTGATGGGATTTTTAGACAAATTCATGAAAGAAAGGGCTATCGATGCCTCTAGCCATGATGGCTATGCTTTGCTTTCACAGTTGGAGGCAGAATGCTTCTGACCACCAGCTGCTGGAAACCACAGGAGGGGATAATGCCCTTGTGCTCGAGTCTTGCTTACTAGTTTACCACAGGCACCTGGTTGGCCACTATGAAAACAGGATGCTAGAGTAGATGGATGCAGCAGGTTCTTTTTATGGGCAACTTCAAGGCCGCTCCTGTTCTCCCTTTCTTCTGGCTCCTTATCCTCAGAGTAAGGCTGTGCTGAAATCTGGCCTTCAGTTTCTTGACAGTGTTCTTCCTCTGTGAAATAGATTTCCCATATTTCCACCTCATTATCAAAGCTCTTAAGAATACCTTGAGAATTTTGGTTTTCAGATGGCCTCCTTGTTACCAGGTGGCCAAGAATGGTGGTGTGTGTTATTTCCTTTCCATTAAACATTTATCAAGCAGTATCTTGCAGTTGCCCTAGCTGCCCATGGTTCCTGATCTGAAAAAAATCCCCACTGGAGTAGTTATGCCATGATGTTTTCCCTGGGTTTTGATTGAAGTGTGGGCACCCAGGGAGGCTGAAAGCGCAGACTTCTGGTGAGGTGAATGGTAGAATGAAAGAAAGTTCATTCTCAAACACCTCTTGCCCACCTCAAAAGTTAGGTAAGGTTGACAAAAAAGGCACCATCCTGTAATGTCTGTAGCAGATTCATTCCTTGGTGCAGACTGGGATTCCAGAATACTCCAGTCACTTAGCCCAATGAGTGGACAACTTTAATAAACAGTTCAAACAGACAAACACCCACTTCCTCATATTCTCAGAAACATATATTAACATTTAGATATGAAATAGTTGAACATTTATACTGTGTTGCCTAGAATATCAAATATTTCTTGTGCATGGAAGCACCATTCACATTTTGTTGTACAGGGATAACCAGAGGTCTCACTCTAAATAACATCAGCGTTGGATACCACCAGTGGTGGAGCTTCATGCTACAGCATTGGGTGCAGAGAGGAGGCGGGCCGGGGGCGGGTTCTGGGTGCGGTGCGTGCCGCCCACAGGGGCATGGTGGCGTCCTGGGGGTGTGCGTCCTGGGGGCGGGGCATGCCACCCATGGGGGCGGGGTGCCCAGCACAGTTGGGGTGGACAGCCGCAATGGCACCCTGGGGATCGCGCTGCCGGGGGCGGGGTGCTCCCCCCACACTCCTCTTCATCCGCCAGTGGATACCACCCGTAGGATTGCATTGTAAGTCTGGCTCCAATCCAATGACACCATCATCGATAGGGTTTTTCTTTTATATCCTGCCCTCCCCAAGGAGTCCAGACTGGAATTTTCTCCCCACGACAACTCTGCAAGGTAGGCTGAGCTGAGAGTGCGCGCATGCCCAAGTCCACAAGTGAGCATTGTAGGTATGTGCTGCACATGAACCAGCATTTTCCAGGGCTGAACTCAATTCTCTGGTCATTGTGTTAATCCAAATACAGCTGGATGCAGTTTAGAAAGCAGCACCTGTGCCCATGCATTAGGCTTAGCTGCAGCGTACATTGCAACAACAACAACAACAGCAAGAACAGCAACAACAGCAACTTTCCTTGCACACCTTCTGCTAGGAAGCCTTTGTACTTCAAAGATGAGAAAACATCACTCTGAGTGGGTCCTTCTGTGGCCGCTTGAATGCAGGTAAATGAGCAGGTACTTATTATTATCTCTTCTCCTTTTAAGAGTTGGAAGCTTTTGAAAAAATGGCTTTCATGTGGATATCTGAAAGTTTATTGCCTTGACTCGGATGACCTCATCTGCTGGAATGAAGTCATTCACTGAGCCAGGGAAGACAAACCCTCGTTCCAGAGAATTAATCAACTCCATCAAGGGCCCTCTACTTACTTACAGCCTTATCTCCAGCCAAGGAGCACAAGCAGTTATAAACTTGACAGCCACCCGATAGCCTTCTGTTCTTCATGTTATGCTAACATTTTGAGAGAGAGAGAGGGGGTATTCAAAAGGGGGGGACTCGATGGAAAGAAGAAGAAAAGAAAGCCCCAATTTTGCTACTGGAGAAGCACAGCATGACATACATTTCTGACTTGGGGGATTACATTGTTTCAAATCAAGGTATTTCAAAGAAAGCATGGCATCCCAGTGAACTTTTCTTTTCTCCAAAAGAGAGAGAGAAAAAGAAGAGGGGGAGTAGGCTGGGTGGGAGATGAACCCTGCCAGATAGCGATGCTTATGGCATAATTGCTCGCCTTTGCCTTTTCATCCCTGGCGATCGCAGGACTCATAAACATTCCAATTAGGCAGCCAATTAAAATGAGAAAAGGAGACCTCCTGAATTATCCAGCAGTTGGGAGGCTGTGCTGCCTTTTTACTTGTCAGCCAGTGAAAGGTTTTTATGGCCTCCCTGAACTGAAGGAGGCGAAAGAATTAAGTGAAACTGTGGGGGTGGGGTGGTTGGGGTTTGCTTCAAAAAAATAAAGGGCCCACGGTGAAGGGACATCCTCTTTCTCAGCACTACTGACAGGGAGCCATTAGGATGCGGCAGGACACTTCTCTGAGAAGTGGAGCTTTTAAAAAAGTATTAAAACATGCACACAATTTTGGTGAAGCCAGTTAACTGGTGTGTTTATCTGTTTGTGTAGTTTTTTAGCTGGGAAACAAAAAACTGCAGCACACAAAAGAGAATTCCTTCATTTTTATAGTGTTGTTATAATGGCGGCCAGTGAAGGAAAGGTTGCGTACACACTGCACATTTAAAGCACATGTCTTCCCCCAGAGAATTATGGGAAGGGTAGTTTACCCCTTAGGGAGCTACACAATTCCGAGCACCTATAACCAGACAGTTCCCAGGATACTTTGGGGGAAGTCAAGTGCTTTAAATGCACTTTCAACGTATGTTGTGTACACAGCCAAAGAGAGAGAGAGAGGACATGGGGGGCTTTTAAAGGCCTGTATGAAATAAGCAGCTCCTTTTCACTTTCTGGACTGGAAAGGAAAAAGAAAATCTATATTCTGGAAACAACCACAGATTCCTCTTTTCTTAAAACATTAGACGCTCATCTCCTTCCCCCTCTGTCCTCTCCCTTCTCTAGTTATTTTCTGTCAAGAATAAAGTAGGTGGGGGAAAAATTAACAGATCTGACACATTTGGGCATTGGCACTTGTTGAGGACATAGAATGCTAGTGGCGTGAGGAGAGGAAAATACTCCTTTCCCCCTGAGAATGGCAATGAATAGGCTACCTACAAGAACCACAGGAAGCATCTGAAGTGGACAGTGTTGCTGGGGTTTCCCAAATGGAATTATTCCCTATTGTTCCTGTTGTTCTGGGGGCAGGTTTACTGACAACCTATATGTACATGTATGAAACTCTTTGAGTGTTTGAAATGAGTGAACTGCCAAAATCCATACTCTAATTTCTTAGAGATTTTCTTCTTCTGTGAAACAGCCTTCCATTTTCCCCTGCCTCCTTCTCAAGGCACTTCAGAAACTCAGCTAGCATGGCATTCTGAGTTTACCATGTAGTAGAAAGGGGGGTAAGGGTGGTACATGTGTTTTTTTGTCCCCTACTAAACATTTCTCAAGCACTTCCGAGCTGCCTGCACTTCCTGATCTGAAAAAAAGTCCCAAGGGACTTTTCCCCTTGTGATGTCTCCTCATGGGCTTTGATTAAAGTGTGGGCAACTGGGGAGGCTGCAAAGTGGAGACCACTGCTGATATGATTTGTATAATGAAAGAATGGATGCTCTCAAGCACCTGTCAGTCCTCTTGAAAGCAATGTCAATTTTACCGGCATTTTCTCTTCCCTTAGATAATTGTTAAACATAAATTTCTTTTTTCAATAAGAACGGTAGGGGTAGGGAGTGGATAAATGTTGGCACAGCACTACTTGAAATGTAATATATTGTTGCATGCCACACCAACCTTCCAGTGGTACAAGATTCCACTCAGTGGTTAAACATAGGATCAGTGAGTGGGATGGGTAACAACAACAACATTTTCTCCAAATAGGAAGGTTTGTATTTAGAATCATAGAATTGTAGAGTAGGAAGGGACCAGAAGGATCATCTAGACCAACCCCCTGCAATGCAGGAATCTTTTGCCCAACGTGGAGCTTGAACCCACAACCCTGAGATTAAGAATCTCATGCTCTACCGACTGAGCTATCCAACATACTTGCCTTCTAAATCTGAAGGTTGGATGCCATCCTAAATAAGCAGCCACGTCTATTCCCCACAGTATCTTCTTGGGTTGCTAATCTGCACCACATGTTCCGAAGCTGAGCCTTGTAATATTTCCTGATGGAGCATTATAAAGTATAACATCTATTACCTGCTCGGATTGCTTTAGGAGTTTTCGAAATTCCCTGATGTTTATATCTTATTGTTGCCGATCACCTTGTCAGGTCTGCTTTCCCCCCTCTCTCCCCCAATGTAAAAGATAACAGGAAATGTGCATTTCTGATTCCCCCTTTGTTGACATATGGCTCTCATTTGGCCCATTATGAGGAACAGTGTGTAGGAAAGTGCTCCCCATTTAATACTGCAGGACAAAACATTGTTATGGAGCTTGATAGCTAATTGCATCCATGTTTTCTAAGTTTGAGCTTTTCTTTTTGCCCCAAACACAAGGGAGAAAAAAAACTTGTGCTTAGCAGTAGAGGTTTTTTTCCTTTAAAAAAAATCATTATTCAATAATGATTATTAGAACATTTTAAAAAACATCATTTTCCTTTCCTAACCCTGCAAATTTACTGCACAGATTATAGTATGAAAGGGTGGCATCATGCAAATCCACTTTCCTTTTTAAGTGCCAGAACTAGAGGATCCACTTACAATAATTAGGACATCCCTAAACAAGTGTAGGCTCACCATGGCATATTGCTCTGATCCATTTTTAAATTTAAATAACAACAACAACTCGTTATCAAACTATCAAGGATAGACATTGATAAGATGGCTACTTACTGATTTTTTCTGGTCTTCCCACTTCATGGAGTGTAGAAATGGTTAAAACTGTATTTGTGGCTTTTTAGTTTTGCCTTGCAGAAACTCCATTAAGTTGGTGAGATGCATGTGTATATATGTGTGTTCTTGTGCATGCAGAAACCTGGGTCTATCAGTAAAACAGTACAAGGCCAAAGTGAAGTAACCCCTTCAGAACACTACAGTGCTGATCTGAATCCCATCCACGCCTCCACCTCCCCAATATTCAGTTTAATAAATGAATAAATAAAATGCTATCATGTAAGCTCTTCCAGGCAGGGACCTTTTTTGGTATACAAGGTTCTGTTTGATCACAGATCGCCTTCATTTCATCTAATCTGGTTCTTCAATTTTAACCTCTTCAGAGCAGGGAACATTTAGGTGCCACATATATGACTCTGTATTTGCTGTATGCTTGTTGGCTCTATAAAGATGAATGCCTTCAATTCTTCTGAGGGTGCTATTGATACACTGAAAGGATTCTTGAGCTTATTTCAGAACAGCTTCTGAACAGGGCTGCTGTAGTCACTTCTCCGCAGGCAAAGGGGCTGATATCAACCTCTTCTGTCAGCCACTTTCAACCTTGTCATTTAAGTATTTTAAATTCACCTCCTTATTTACCCTTCATAGCAGATTCTGAATTGCTGGCTTCAGAAAGTCTGGTTCACCAGTCCATTGAATCACTATGCCATTTAGTGGGGGGAAACCACCACTGTACTTCAATTAGTATTAACTTATATAACAGTGGTTCTCTCCCTCTCTGTCTCTCTCTCTCCCTCTCTCTCTCACAAACAAACACACACACACAAATAAAGAGCTTTGTGCCTTATGAAAAGGCAGTGTCATAAACAAATGTTTTACTCCTCTTGATTTAGGCAGTGCTTCTAAGCTTTCCTAGCAATTAATATCATATTTTATTTAGCAGGGAAAGCTGCTGCCTTTACTTTGTAACGAACCTCAAAATTTTGCCCATGCTGAGATAGCTCTGTGCACTTTTTAAGATGACAAATACAAAAGTTCAAGCTTTTCACTGGGATCTAATGTGTCATGGAAGATGTGAGCAGACTTCAGGCTTATTGGGTTGACTTTGCTTCTGATAAGAACCCCAAGAAGAAAGGTTGAGGGAAGGACCCCAGTTCAATCCTTGGAATCTCCAGGTAGGACTGGGAAAAGTCTAAAACCTTGGAGGGCCACTGGCAGTGTAGACAGTAGTGATCATGATGGATCAATGGTGTGACTCAGAATAAGGCAACTTTTTCTCTTCCTAAAGGCATAGGATCAGGGCAGGGGAATAGGGAGAGAGAGCACATTTAGTTCTGAAGAAGGTCATCTAAGGCAGCCCCTCAGGTTGAAGACCTCAACATATTTAACTTGGAAAACAGAAGGAGAGACATGCCACCATGCCAAGGTGCAGCAGCATGGGCTACCCCCAAAATCAAGGAAATCAATAAAAATACTTAAGTAACTGAGGTTCTGCCCACCCTAAAATAAAGCCTGCCCTCCCCCACCAGCATAAATCCTGGCTACGCCCATGTGCAGCAGCCTGGACTTTATCAAACAAGAAAGACTTGTTTTTATTTTATTTATTTGAAAGCATTTATAAACCACTTAAAAAATAAACTCTCTAAGCCATGTACCATATCATTACAACAAAAAAACATCCTCAAGCCAATAAAACAGCAACATAAAAGCATGTAAAAACAAATAAAACATTTATTTGGGGGATTCATGCAGATAAAAAGTCCAGTCTTATGGGTTGTGCAAGGCCTGTGCAAAAAATAATAATATGTCTTTATAAGATGTCTGAGGCCACTGATGGTTGCTGCTTCATGTATGACTGAGGAAAGGACATTCCATACTACAGGGGCAATAGCAGAAAATGCCAATTTTCATGTCACTGCCACCATGTATGAGGTGCCCCAAGCAGGATTTCTCCAGATGATCTATGTGAACTCTTGTTTGAGTCTGCTTGCTGATCATGCTCTGTGATATAGCTTCTTTTGGTGAGGGAATGGAGAGAATTGAAAGGGAATGACGCTGAAGCAGTGTGGTGTGGAGGAAAAGTCATTGCATTTGGGAGTGGAGAAGATCAGGAATCCATTCTCTGCTGAGGCTCTCAAAGCTCTGTGGGTGACCTTAGACCAGCCATTCTCTATCACCCTAAGCTACCTCACATGACTGAGCCACATTTGTCACCCTGAGCTTCTTGAAGAAAGGGCTGGCTATTTCCCTGCCCCACCCACAGAGGAGGTGGGATTTTGAATGCACACACTACCACTGGAAAATTGTACAGAAGGGCAGCTGACTGCTCACTGGATTCATTCTTCTGTTTTGCTTGGTGACAGAGATTACCACTGATGCTCCCTTTGGAATTCTGCCCTCTGATTTGGCTGTATTTTCATATTTATTACAGCGAATTTTAAAAGAAAAGCTCAGTCCCATCCCTTTTGCATATGCTATCACAGGTAAATCAAGTTGCACTGTTAGAAACTTGAGTTTATTGACACTCCAGGAAAATTTACCCCAAGATCTGTTTGTTTGTTTTAATGTGGTCATCAGGGCAAGATCTTCATTACCTTCAACATTCAAATTATCCCTCAGATTTCCTTCCCTCCCTCCTTGTTTCTCGCATATGTACAATTTCATTGATATGATTTACATTGCATCCCTCATATTAATACTCTGATCAATCACAGCTGACAATACGCAGTCTTTGTGCAAGGGGCTGTAAGGACAAATGTTTCAGCTTTTGAGAAGAAAATTGTTAGCATTTGAATAGCAGACGGTACAGGGAAGGATTAATAGCCTACTTTGATGGATTAGAATGTAGGGAAATTGCTCAATATTAATATGAAAATGTTTGTGAATTGGCCGCATGGTGCCGTCAATGGAGAATGAAGGCCAGTGATTATGTCTCCAAGGCCTTATCGGTAAAGACTTGACTCTCTCGCCAAAAGGCTTCCACACAAAAGGCCGATGAGAGGACGGGAAAATAGCTGAATGAGAGCAGCTATAATAACCAAGCTATTCAGCCGCTGGTGTCACGATGTCAGGTTTTGTGCTCTTTATGTAATATTGTACATCTTTATATATTAACATATCTGAATATGGATTTGTAATAAAAGAGCACAGGGACGGAATGGCTTCAGAGACAGTTTTATTTTGATCATTTTGGGCGCCCCTCCAAAGTGTGTGCTTTGGAAAATGAACCAGACCAAGATTTAATGCATGTTTTGCATTTGCAAGCGGGATTCCTACGCTGCTGGCCAGGAAAGACTTCAACAAAACTAGATTTATTTTTATTATTATTACATGTATACCCCACCTTTCTTTGAAGGTGCTCAAGGTGGCATGCATGGTTTCTCCCCTCCTCATTTTATCCTCACATGCTCCTGTGAAACAGCTAGGGCAGTGCGAGGCAGTGATTAGCTGAAGGTCGCCCAGTGAGCTTCATGGCTGAGTGGGGATTTGAACCCTGGTCTCTCAGGTCCTGGGCCGCATTCACACCATACATTTAAAGCACTATGACACCACTTTAAACAGTCATGGATTCCTCCCAGTAAATCCTGGGAAGTGTAGTTTGTTCAGGGTGCTGAGAGTTGTTGGAAGACCCCCTTTCCCCTTCCAGAGCTACAATTCCCAGAGTTCCTCTGGGGAGAGGGGATTGTTAAACCAAGGTACCACTGTAGAACTTAGTTGGATACAACACAAAGAACCTTAAGAATGGAGAAAGCATTCAAGTTGCCCAACATTTTGCACCTGGACAGCAGACTGAACAGTCAGAAAGGTCAACTGGCCACTATATTCCTCACTATGGTGAGGAATTATGTGTCATAATTTGATTTAATTGTTCATAAATTTGCACCGATAAGTATAAATTAGCATACACACATTTTATGCAAATCTGTGCCCACTTGGCCTTTTTCTTAGTGATGCAGTTCCTGTTTTGGAAGATGGATAAGTGGCCACCCTAAATGGGATTTAGGTCTGTTCTTCACATGAAGCAGAATAGATGATAGAGATAATGGGATATACCACTTAAGGATGCAGGATGAGGGGGGTGTCACATTTTTTCAGTCCCATCCCCACATGGAAATATCCCCATGTAGTAAGAATGGATGGGGTAGCAATAATGTGCTAGGAGTGTTTGTTTTGCTTGCAGGGAGAACATTCAAGAATGCATTCTCCCCCCCCCCCCAACAAGAAGTGGTATGGTCCACTCTACCATCTCTTTTGGTAGATATGTAGACCAAGCCTCAAAGTTGTATCCAATGAAGTTCTGCTCAGAGTAGACACAATGAAATAAATTGCCGTGTCCAACTTAGGTTCATTAATTTCAACGGGTCTCCTCTGAATAGAACATAATGAAATATAACCTTAAGTCTTGATTGAAATGTGATCCTACATGCACTTACCTGGGAGTAAATTCAATTGAATGCAATGGGACTTACTTCTAAGTAAATCTGCATAGGCTTGACCTGCACTCCAAACCCAATTGATTTCAATAGGACTTACTCATATTTTCATGGCGTGTCTCCAGAGTACATTATAGATACCAGGAAAAGGGTGGGAGGAGATTCAATCAGAAGGACATGAGTCAACAACATTGGGAGAAAATTCCACCTTGAAATGTGCTTTGGTCTTAAAGGGTAGATTAACACTGTGTAAATACACCATTTTATTTGTTACTTGCGCATAACACAGATCATGATTTTATTTTGTAGCAGGCAGGACAATTATTTACTGTGTGACACAGCAACATCCTAGGGAGCAAAGTGTGTCATTTTAAGGTGTTCCATGCTGTTCGGTCATGCAAAGAATTCTTATCAAATATTTTAATGAGAAAGAAAGGATGACAGTCTAGATTAAAAGTCAAGGTGACCTTTAACTGTGCAAGACAGTATCCTCATATCACCTTCAGTTTTCCTTTTTAAGGTCGTCACTTCTCTCTTGAAAAGTCACTGCATACATGGAAGTGTGTGAGAGAGATAACATTATTGGATTCCTGAGATCGTGTGTGTGTGTGTGTGTGTGTGTGTGTGTGTGTGTAATCAAGCCTAAACTTGCATATGCTTAATCTGTGAATGTCAGAAGTACTGCACCATTTGAGATTTCACGTCACAGATTTTTATCTTTAATCTTCTGAAAAAACAGGCAGTGTCCCCAAAAAGAACAATTTCTCCACTGCATAAATTTTTATTTTCAGTCGAGTCATACTTGCTTACCTTTTTAAACTACAGAACTCCACACAAATCTTCCTGTCTATTCAGTTCACCCTCAAAATGCACACAAACTGGGCTTCGCCACCATCACAAAGTAGACAGGTTCATATGAGAAAGAGAAGGAAGGCATTTCTGTGGTGGCATACAAATTTGGGAACTGTCTCCCTTGTTGTTTGGACTGCAAATCCCATCACCCTCAGACAGCATGAAAAAATGTCAGGGTGGTGGCAGATGGGGGTCCAGCAACATTGCAGCAGTTACCACACTGATTTCCCCTGACCTGATGGTTGCATTGTTATCTTTTAGGTACCAGGCAAAATCCATCATGTTTCAAAGGAGACCTTTGAAAACCTTGGATTTAGTTGCTTAGGGATGCGAATGGCGCTGTGGTCTAAACCACTGAGCCTCTTGGGCTTGCCGATTGGAAGGTTGGCAGTTCAAATCCCCATGACGGAGTGAGCTCCTGCTGCTCTATCTCAGTTCCTGTCAACCTAGCAGTTTGAAAGCATGCCAGTGCAGGTAGATAAATAGGTACCACTTTGGTGGGAAAGTAAACAGCGTTTCCATGGGCTCTGGCTTCTATCACGGTGTTCCGTTGCACCCGAACAGTTTAGTCATGCTGGCCACATAACCTGGAAAGCTGCCTATGGACAAACGCCATCTCCCTCGGCCTGAAAGCGAGATGAGCGCCGCAACCCCATAGTCGCCTTTGACTGGACTTAACCGTCCAGGAATTCTTTACCTTTTTTACCTTTTAGTTGCTTGTTTTTGCCTTTTTGTCATTTTTGCTATTTTCCTGCTTGAAATATCATTTAGGGTGCAGCCCTATTTGTATTATTTATTTAAATATCTGTAAAATGCACTTACATACCTCAAAGACCGCCTCTCTCAACATGAACCTACCTGGACCCCGAGATAATCATCTGAGACTCTTTTTTTGTGTGTGTCTCTTCCATGATATGGTGGCAACATGAGATTGGGCCTTTTCTGCAGTGGCTCCCCATTTGTGGAATGCTCTCCCCAGGGAGGTTTGGTAGGCACCTTCATTATACACTTTTAGGTGCCAGGTGAAAACATTCCTCTTCAACCAGGCCTTTGGCTGATTAACATTTTATACCCTTTTCAATGTTTTTGTGGGATGGGGTGCGTGGAGGGGCTGGTTTTGACCTATAAAGTCATAAACAGCTTAGGACTGAAATAGGCAAAGGACTGCTTCACTCCATATGAACTAGCCTGGACCCTGCAATCATCATCTGAGGCTATCCTTCATGTGCCTTCTCCATTAGAAGTCGACCCTAGAGGGTGGCAACATGAGAATGGGTTTTTTCTGTGGTGGATCCACTCTGATGGAATGCTTTTCCCAGAGATGCTCTCCTGAAACATTTGTTACATATCTTTAGGCACCAGGCAAAATACTCCTCTTCTCCTAGGCCTTTGGCTAATTTAACAATCTATGACCTTTTTAACTGTATGTTTGAGAGGGTATTGTTTTTGTTTGTTATTATGGTATGTATTTTTTTGTTTTCATATTGTAAACTGTGCTGTGCTCTTCAGATGAAGGGAGGTATAGAAATTTAATAGATGGTGACGGTGATGATGATTTCTTATGCAATTTCAATACCCTGGATTGCTACCTGCATGAGCCTGCTTTTAACCACTGTGAAATCTGACATCATCAGCTTCTTGTGCTGCTGAATAATAAGCTAAAATGGAAATCACTTTGGATTTTTGTTTAAACACGTGCTGCTTGACCTTTACCTTAAAAGAAGAAAGAAAAAGAAATCATGCACACAAAGGGGGCCTCAAGGTTTAAGAAACATCTGTAGGGTACCACATTGGAGAAGGTTGGAATAAGGCAGCCCCAAAGAACAAAAATAAGGCTTTAAAAAAAGAAATGGTAAAAAGAACAGTTTGGTCACATGTAGCAGCTTTTGCTCTTCCAAGCCAGGCTTCCTCAACCTTGGCCCTCCAGATGTTTTTGGCCCACAACTCCCATGATCCCTAGCTAATAGGACCAGCGGTCAGGGATGAGGGGAATTGTAGTCTCAAAACATCTGGAGGGCCAAGTTTGAGAAAGCCTGCTCCAAGCACAACACATCTTAACAGGCTCCAAGGGTGTGATAAAATTAGCCAAAACACCAGCTTAGCAGACAGTTATCCTGCTGGTTACCTGTCAAATGGAGACAGCTGGCTTGCCAGGCCTTGATACAGGGCTTGGTGGGTCACAGGTTGCAGGACTTCCTCTGCACAGCCACGTATCTGCCTACATGGATCCCATGGAAGACAATACAAAGTACCTCTCTATCAGTGCATCCAAAGCTTGAGAACACCTCAAGGCATTTCCGACATCAACAACATGGAAGGTTCTGTAGCTTAGAAATCTGGTGCCACTGTCATTTCAGAATGCTTTCTTTAAAAGACCATTGTATCAACCCCCCAGATCTCTGTGTGTACTTTGTACTGCTCTGTCCCCGAGGGAGAGTGAATGAATGCAAGGTGATTCCCCTTCCAGATGCCTCTGCAATGTGGCAACGTTTGCTTATCTTCCTTTGAGTGAGCTGTCAGAGATCAGGCCCTCTGCTTGAGTGGTTCCATCTAGCTCTTACACAGAGAGTTAATGGTGGTCAGAATCCCATTCTATACCACAGCCTCCCCTACATCCTTCAGTGCTCTGGCGCCGCCACACAAGCCGTCTGAGTGCTTGGTGGCTCTTTGAGTCAGAGGTGGTTTTGTGTGCTAGGAAACTGTTACTTCCTGACGGCTTTTGGAAGAGGTCAGGCTCCTAGGTTGTGTGTTTGTCTAGTAACTTTAAAGCAGGCATGTTCAGAGTTTTATTTGGCCCCTGTGGCAGTTTCTTTATTGGGGTCAAATCCCTCAAAAAGCTTAAGAAGTAAAATCCTTTAAAAAAGCTCAACAACTTTGGTCGGCCCTCACGCATGTTCACTTCATCAAATTTGGCCCTCTTTGAGAAAAGCTTGGGCACCCCTGCTAAAGCAACCTCACCAAGGAGAGCAGAAAAAAGAGAAAAAAATTAAAAGATTGGGAGATAGCATGGTTGGTACAAGAGGTGGGCAAGTGCGTTGCCACACAAGGAGCTCCCCCTTGCTTGCCCCATTGCTGGACTCCCAACATTAACAGATACAGTGGTACCTTGGGTTGCATACGCTTCAGGTTACATACACTTCAGGTTACAGACTCCGCTAACCCAGAAATATTACCTCGGGTTAAGAACTTTGCTTCAGAATGAGAACAGAAATCGTGCTCCGGCGGTGCGGCAGCAGCAGGAGGCCCCAGTAGCTAAAGTGGTGCTTCAGGTTAAGAACAGTTTCAGGTTAAGAACAGACCTCCGGAACGAATTAAATACGTAACCAGAGATACCACTGTACTGTAATTTTACTTTCAGCAATTTGTTTGTTTGTTTAATTTATATACCGCCCTTCATCAGAAGATCTCAGGGCGGTTCACAGAATAAAATACAAGATAAAACACAAGTAAACAATTAAACGGAAATAACAAAACAATAACTGCCCCCCCTCCCACAGATACATTTAAAAGTCTGTAGGATATTAATCAGCCAAAGGCCTGGGTGAAGAGGAACGTTTTCGCCTGATGCCTAAAAATTAACCTGTGGGACACAGCTCACCCACCTAGAAATATACTGAGCCCCTTCTGTGCCTTGCCCCAGAATTATTATTTTTCTGGTGTCACGCCTGGGGGAAGAGTTAGTAGCGATAGTGCAGGTGGTTAATTTTTAAAAACAACCACCACAGGGTTTCAAAGTATGCTTGGGAGGGTCACAGCTCTGCGAAAGAGCAACTGGTACACATGCAGAAAGTCCCTGGTTCAATTACCAGCATCTCCAGTTAGGGCTTTGTGGAACCCTGGAGAGATGTTGACAGTCAGTGCAGATAATACTGAGCAGCTTCCAACCCATCCTATTCTACTTTATTAACCATCTCGGACCCTGTGATTGGCAGGTGAGGCCTTGTCGGTGATACCACCACTGCTGATGCTGACCCATGGCAGGGCCTTCTTGGTGGTAGTTCTGCATTTGTGGAAGGCCAAAAGACACTGTTCTTGGCAACTCTGAGATATTGTTTTTAAATATTTTTAGAGTGTTTGTAACCAGTGCTTTTTTTCTTAAAAAATGTTTAGGGGTACTCTCATTTTCCTACTCATATTGAAATACTGCCCCTCAATGAGGCTGAACTTAGATTCATAAAATGTTTAGGGGTATGCGTACCCCTGCATCCCCTCAGAAAAAAGCACTGTTTGTAACAGTTTTTAGAATGCTTTAATTTTTATATTTTATTGTTGATGTGTTTTCCACCCTGGCCTCCTCTGGGAGAAAGGGCAAGATATAAATTGAATTAATAGTGATAACCATCACTCCCACACCCTGTTCTCTCTGTTCTTTTCTGCATGTGGCAGCCATATTGAAACAGAACCAACAATTGCGCTGGGGGAAGGGGGGGCAACACTGTTGACTTGAGAGACCTTTTTCAATTTGAAGCCACTCTCCTTTGACTTCAGAGCCTTCCTTTCCACCACCTTTTGGTCTGAAGACATACAAAGGGGGGGGGGGGAGAGGAAAAAGCAAAGCAAAGAAAACTTGATCTGTCTGGAGTTGAAAAGTTCTAGCAGTCCTTCCTGCTGCCCTCCGACAGCAAGAGAAATTAGGGCTGAGTGGTGAGGCCAATTTTCAGGTGGGGGGGAAATATGTCCAAGAGGTCAGCTAGAAACGGGAGCCAGTTCATTTTCTGCTCCCTGGGTGATATTCAATAACTCTTTTTTGCCTTTATACTGTAGAGTATAGGCTCATTTGCTCAATTTGGGGTGACAGCAGCATGTTTTGTCAGAACATAGCCAGGGTTTTAAATGAGGCCAGCTTTTTAGAGTCAGTAGGAAACATCCTTTATCTTAGCAACAGGAGGCCACGAAAATATAAGAGCTCTTGGCAGCCATGGTATAAATCTAGCATTTATTTTATTATTTTATTTTATTCTGTTTCTTTTGAGGAGATTCGGGGGCCTGACCTAAACTGTGTGGAAAGAATGCTCATTTCCCCCACGACCCCCCCTTTTTTGACGGTACAATTTCCTGCTTCGCATTTTGAGAACTTGTCTCAGCCGAGTGCTGGAGAAAGTTGACATCAATTACATGAAAGGAAGCCGACCCTGTCTCTGAGAGAGTTGGCTAGCAAAAATATTCATTGTTAAAAGATGGGAAGGGAAGGAAGACTTCACTTCCCTCCTCAAAGCCCCCCCCCCCGCCATTTTTCTTTTCATTTTTCACTTTCAAGGATTTTGTTGCTTCCAGAACATTACTTCTATTTTCTTCCACTACAGAGAAAGACATGCCAGGGTACCCAGAAACTATTTGGAGGTTTAGAACTTTCCTCTTAAAATTAAACATCAACCTTAAGTCTCTTAGGCTAAATAAAAACACTTTTCTCTTCCCTCCTCATTGCTAAACAAGTTATTTTAAAGCCATTGAAGAGCTAATGAAACAAGCCCAGAGAAGGTGTCATTTCCATCTCTCTTAAAAAATAAAAATTTAGATAAAACAAACAAACAAACAAAAAGTTTAAATTACCTCAGCTTCCCCCTCCCCCTTTCTCCCATTAGCTTTGAGGAGTGTAATGTGCCTTTGGATAGTTAAGAAAATAAATAATAAAACTGACAGAGCCATGCCAGGGAGGGAAGCAGTCAGCTACTGCAAGGGTAACTCGCAAGCAGCTGTTACATCTTCTATGTCAATAATCCTTGTATTAAACAGTCGTTAAGCGCTCAGTTACATGATAGATCATAATAGCTCAGTGTAAACCTATCATGTAAATCTGTATTAAGAGCTCTTCTTGTGAGGGGAGGGGGCCAAGGCATTCTGGGCCAAGAGATGGAGCCCCCTGAATATGTACAGCCTGAAAGGTCAATATATCACCACCACCATCATTTTCATTTACGGTATATCCCGGTTTTCCTCCAAGTAGCTCAAGATGGCATACGTGCTTCTTCTCTCCCCAATTGATCCTCACAACAACTCTGTGAGGTAGGTTAGGCCGAGAGGCAGTGACTGGCACAAAGTCACCCAAGCTTCATAGCCTAGTGGGAATTTGAACCCTAGTCTCCCAGGTTCAGCACTTCTGAGCTCTGCATCATGCTGGTTCTCATCCAATATACTTGGAATGCATATAGTATTTTAGAGTCTTCCTATAATATAATTACAGCAACCCTGTTAGGTAGAGCAGAGCAATATTCTCCCCAAACTGCAGGTTGGAATCTGAGGCTAGGTACTGATTACTATCCTTGAAATGCAACATTATCGTTTTCAAGTCCCATTTACACTTTGCTGTACACACCAGAGAGGGGCAGGAATGCCTTCGCCTGCTGTGCATGACCTGATTTGTTTTCATGCGCCTCAACCCCACCCCTAAAATCTATTCAACAAAGCTGTCATCTGTGCACGTATTTGCGCATGTGCACCAGCTGTCACAAACGCACACACCTCAGTTTCACTGCGGCTTGTGTTTTCAAATTGGAGGGAAGCTGGTTAGAGGGAATTCACAGCAAACAACAGTATTTCTCAAGAAACTACAGGATACATATGAATAGCGCCGATGTCATGTGTGCACAGCTTCAAACAACAGTGGCAGGAGTGCACTGGAGCCAGAGTACACAATACTGTGTACACAGCCTGAATCCGAGAGGTGAGGTTAT
This sequence comes from Podarcis raffonei, assembly GCF_027172205.1. Classification (NCBI taxonomy): domain Eukaryota; kingdom Metazoa; phylum Chordata; class Lepidosauria; order Squamata; family Lacertidae; genus Podarcis; species Podarcis raffonei. The sequence goes on along the minus strand of NC_070609.1, from coordinate 53,734,391 downwards.
ATGGATGTAGCAGAGTTTGTTCTCTTAACTGAGAGGCAGTGTTGTGTAGTGGTCAGAGTGTTGGACTAAGAACTGGGAGACCAGGGTTCAAATCCTCACTTGACTATGAAGATTACTAGTCGACCTTGGGTCAGTCACTGCCTCCCAGCCCAACCTACCCTGCCCAACCACATATGCCACCTTGAGCTCCTTGGGTGGGGGGGAATTGGGATATAAATGCAACAAATAAACAAATACACCACATTCAGTTTCTATCCTGTTTATCATCGTTATCTTCATCATGCTGACATAAACATTGTGCACTATAATTAAAATGAAGCAAAAACCATTCATGATATATTCATTTTATGTAGGACTTGGGCTTTTAAATGTGCAGCACCATGGAGAAAATATTTTAAAATGAGTTCTTAAAGAAAATAAATGAAATGCTATTGTAAATGTAAGGGGGTGATTCTGGGACACAGTTCTGCTCCCCTCCCTGCAAGAATGCCCAGGAGTATCCCAGGGGCCAGGAGCTATTGCAGATCCTCCACCCACAGAGAGGGAGGTTTCTGGGTGGAAAATGATACCCACCCTCACCAGCACCCTTGCCGTGGACAATGGAAAAAGACAATGGAAAAGGGAAATATGTCATCATCCATTGTCCTGCCAACTGACAGAGACTGGAGAGCACTGGATTTTACATTTCTTCCATCTCAACTTCTCCCGCTTCAGCCTTCATGGAATTGCTCTGCCCAGTAGCATAAGGTATACCAAACCCTTTGGACAGGGTGATAAACAAATATAAAATAACTGCAACCCCATTTGCCCTCCATTTTCTATAACTTTAATGTTTGCAGAATTCACCAGGTGGGAGCTATTCAGGAGTACCACTGAGTAGAACATTATCACGCACAAGCAGTGGTGTAGTGTGGGGGGTGCAGGGGGGGCCGGCCGCACCGGGCGCAACATCTGGGGGTTAGGGCAAATCCACGGGTTAGGGGGCGCAAATCCACGGGTTAGGGGGCGCAAATTACTTGCCTTGCCCCGGGTGCTGACAACCCACGCTACGCCACTGCGCACAAGCCCATTTCATTTCATTTGGGTCCTTGCAGGAAAACCACACTTCGGTCTCCTGTCCCAAACATATGCGTTCTTTGTGATTCCTTGGGGGAGAAATTCATTTTGCACCCAGTTCCTAACAGATATATCAGGCTCCCCAATGGAGCAGATTTCTCCACACCCTTCCGAGATTGCTTGCCCCACTGTTATATTTAGGACAGTTTTTTATGCTGTTTGCCCTTATGCTGCCCTTCTTGACTCTTTACACCCATGGCCTCTAGGCCTGTCCTCAGCAGGTATGGTGGACAAAATCTTCTGTCCGTTTTAATTTATACAGGATGTTATTTAAACAACGTACAGCATTAAGAGTGAGCAAACGTTTTTTGTTAATCTCCCTTAATTAGCATGTATCCCACCCCAACACACAATAAGAGTTACTGCAATTCACACTGAACCCTTAGCTGAATTCCCTGTTTTGTACGAATTGTGTGTTGTGTGTCCAACAACTCCTGATTTTCCTCGCTATTTGAGGTCCTGGTCATTAAACATGTACATTCCGGCTTTGTTTGGCAAAACCTGTGTCCATTTGGACTTTCTAAAGGGTGTAGAAAATCTGTAAGTTATGGATCCTGAGCTTCTCCTGGCACTGCAAGGCGGGTGGGTGAGCCACTGTCTGAATACCTAAAATTAGGAAAACATACACCAAGGAGTTGCTTTAAAATTCACAGCTGTCAACATAGAATGTTTTGTTGCATGGAGGCGAATGTAAGAAATGTTGAGTTAACAAAATAGTTACAGATGGGTTGCCCTGCTCTGATTCTGCCCGGGTTATTGTCCCCAGTCTGTTTTGCTGAGGTTCATTTGCATCGAAACACAAAGGTTTCTCCATGGGAGATCCTGCTCAGCACTTTGGTCTTTAAAAAGTCCTTGCAACCCAGAGTGTCGATATTTTTCATTACGCCTCTCTTCAGGAACCAACACAAATCTGTTACTTTAACACAATGTGCGGCCCTGGAGAGAGGTGCTTTGACTTCGAACAAAACTGGTGGGAGCTGCAGAGTGAAGCTTTCTGTCTCTCTCTTTTTACATCAAGGAGGGGTCCAAAGAAAAGCTGTATGGAGTCACAGGGGCTTCTTAAAAGAGGAGGGGGGCAGTGGTTGTTCCTCTTATTGTCTGCCGTGCATTCATATGGTGTGAGGCGACAGCAATGGCTTTAAAGAACATCAGGTATCCGAATATGAAACTGCATATGCTAATTATCGCGGCAGCTTTCCCAACACCGTAGCAGAATTGCATTAATTATTCTGCTAAGGAAGGCATGAAGAATCTACTTCTTTTTTAATCTCCCCACCCCTAAAAATTAAAAAGAAAAGAACACCTTAAACTAGATAAATGCAATTATGATTGAACTCTATACGGCACATCTGCCCATATGTGAATTCCCCCGGGGAATAAATAGCAGTAGCTTTTATAATTAATATTCCTCATCCATGCATGTTTTGCACACACATAGACACATGTGAATTCACTGGCCTTTTGTATTAGTGCAGATGTGCAGCTCAGGGAACGTATTAGAAAAGTTCCTTCAAGGCTGGTGCAAATCAGAAGAATTCACTTGTGCTGAGGTTGATATTTCAATCTCATCACCACCACCACCACCACCACCACCAGATAGGATCCTACTTTGAGGGATAGCAGGACTAAGCCTTATAACGACCTAAATCAATGTTAGTTTAACACCTCATCCCCTCCAAAAAAAAGCTCATTCCCATTAGTGTGGGCTACAGATTTGGGTGGACTTTGGGGCAAGATGCCCTGAGTGGTCCCACTTGCTCCTAGCTGCTGCCATCTGTTTGCTGCCCTCCCTCCCTAGGTCCAGTCTGCACCACTGCTTGGAAGGAGTGGGCAAGACAGATACAGGCTGCTTCTTGCAAGGGCAGCCTGATATGTGTTGCTGCCTGAGGACAAAATGGTGGAACTGTGCATGCCACCTTGAGCATCTTGGACGAAAAGGTGGGTTTCAAATCTAACAAAATAACCAGAGATAAATTCTGTTCCCTTGTCACACTTCCTCTTTCCCCATTTTAAAGAACTTGAATCCATCTCTTTTCGCCACTTTGCTACCCACTGCCTTCCCCTTGAGGCACAATGCACAATTTCAGGAATGTCCCCAAACTCCCCCACCATTCCAGAAGCCAATTTGGAACTTCAGAATGCCATTCTCTTGCCCGGGCTTTGCTTCTGTAAATGCAAACGAAGGCTTGCTGGGCTGGGCGGTGCTCTTGTGATGTCACCTGTAAATAGCTGAGAACTTTGACACTAGGCTCTGCGGGGGGCGCTGTTTAAAACAGCACCTCATTGAGCGGACCCTGCTGCCTGTAAAATAGTTTTAATGGCATTAGCCCCAGGCCTGAGGGACAAGTTAAATAACAAAACCCCAAAGAGTCTCTTATGTTGGGGGGGGAGAGAGAGAAGCTAATCTCTAATACCATAAACTAATCTCTTGATCTGATCTCCAAGGATTCAGTTGTTTTTGTTGGGGGCAGGGTGGGCCATGGATAAGCCAGGACTGCAGTTAGCAGGATTGATGGGTTTCAGATGTTTCCCCAATGTAGCCTAAATATGTACCTCCTCCCCATTTTTAGTGCTTCTATTTATTTTTAAAATAGCTTTCATTTCAGTGTGGTGTTGTGGCTAGAGAGAGATGCATTTTTGACTCGAGAGACCCAGGTTCAAATGTCCATTCAGCAATGAAACTCAGTGGGTTGGGACAATTATGTCTTGGCTACTTCACAGGGTTGTTGTAAAGGCAAGATGGCAAAGGCACACCTCCATGAACCCCTTCAAGGTTTCTGGGCATTAAAGCTGCCAAGATTATGCTTGAAAGTCTTTTGGGAGGAACTGTGCTATCAGTTCAGCTGCAGGAAAGGTTGTTAGGTAATATTTTCATTTGAGAGGTTGGATTTTCTGGGTCCTGCATATAACTAGCAAGAACAGAGTTGCAGTATAATCTGCTACCAAAAAAAGTTTGTGCAAAAGATTGAGAAATCAGGAGCATTTACCTTACAATCACATACATTTCTACTCAGAAGCAGATCCGCTTGAATTAGACTTACTCCTAGGAAACTGAGTATGTACAGGTTAGATTGTAGTCATAGGCAATTTGCATAATCAATACAGGTTATAAAATATTCCTGGTTTTTGGATAGTCTAATGTGCAGCTTATTTATTTTATATTATTTTTAGAGTATGGAGTAATAGGCAGAGTGCTATCTGTAAGGTGGAGCCATGGTATATCTAATAAGAAAGTTTAACATTATTTCTGGTTTTGATGCAGAAAGACTTACTATGAAATGTTTATGTACTGGACGAGGCTGCTATAGGTCACCATTAAGGCCACACAAATTAAGTTGAGCATGTGCTTATTTTCATTTTATGTGGTGGCTAATTCTGGTGACTTAAGAGTTGCGTTTCTGGAAGCCTAACTACCACCGCTCGACTACAGTAGTAAAATTTTATTAGTCAATGCATCTGACCTCAAATTGGAAATTTGTGTTGGAGCCGGTTTAGGAAATCATTATAGCTCTGTTGTTAATTTTATATGTGTCTAATAAAACACAGCAGGAACAACACAGTCTAACAGAAGCAAGCCGTTAAAAGATTACTGGCTTTTTAAAAAGAAAGAAAAAAGAAAGAGAAAACCTACTTTGTTGAGGTGCAGAAATGTGAAGCCATCTCAGCAATGACTGCTGGCTTGCAGTTCCCAGAACCATGTTATAGTATCATACAAATGAACGGAGCAGGTGCATTTTCTTTCATAACTGAGAATGAGGACTGTACTGACATTTTGGGGTTCACTTTTTAAAAAGAAAGAAATTTAGGAACGGAGGGTGCTGCCTTATACTTAGCCAGACCATTGGCCCATTTAGCTCAGTATTGTCCATGCAGAATGACAAAGGCTTTTCAGGGTTTCAGACAAGAATAGTCTTTCTAGCCCTGCAGAGATACTGGAAATTGAACTTGGGCCCTTCTGAATAAAAACAATGTGCTCTGCTACAGACTTACAACCATGAGACATTTGGGTTATGGATCATGCACTCTACAACTGAAAACAGGGAATAAAACTTTGGCAAGATACAAATAGCATACAGATGTTTAATACAAGTACCTCATTCCTACAGGATGCATTGATTACCTTCAACTTTAAAAGAGGACTGGATAAATTTATGGAGGAGAAGGCTACCAGTGGCTACTAGCCATGTTGGCTATACTCCGCCTCTATGGCCAGAGACAGTAATACTTCTGAATATCAGTTGCTGGAAACCATGGGAAGGGAGAGCACCCTTGCAGGCGCATCCTGCATATAGGTTTCCCACAGGCATCTGGTCGGCCACTGTGAGAACAGGATGCTGGACTAGATGAGCCTTGGCCTGATCCAGCAGGTCCTTATGTTCTTATTTGGTTTCTTTTTATTTGAGTTCTGCTGTGTACTGACTGGCTGTTCTGCACAGATCCTCCAGATGTGCATTCCTCATGCTTGTAAAATATTTCCCTGCATCATTTCTAGCTACCTTGCATTTTTAGAGGTCATGTGATGGGGACCAACAGGTGTACAGCCTGTATCCATGTTGATTCTGTCCAAGAGAGCTAATCAACACATCAAGATTAGGAGATGACTGATACACCAAAAGCTCCCTCAAAAAGTGCTGAAGAAAATTATGCTACTTGCAAATGCACTCCAATTTATCAATTCCTTATTCATTTATTCCTCACTTCTCAGCCCTCTGTGGATGGAAGAGGCTATCAATTTCAGTTTCTCATAGTATCTCTTTCCCCTCCGTCTTACGCTGTTTTCACCATTTCCAAAACATTTTGTTAATATGTTTTTAAAGTCCATATGAAAATTTGTACACATTTTTACCAGCAGGTCACCTAAGATATGCATTTTTGTACACAGATTTGCCTTATCTAGATGTTTTTGCAAGCAATTTTCCCGGTGTAATGCATTTTGTATATTATTTTTACTAATATAAATATTTTTGTGCAGCATTTAGCCTAATAACACTTGGGGGGGGGGCTTTGGAGAACTGCATCACACAATTTGTGTTTTGGTTCCCATATTGATTCAGGAAGTTCATATTGGATGGGTTTGCATTCAAATGTAAGCTGAATGAATTTATCCTTCATTTTTAAGTCCTTACTTAGGAGCCAGTGTGGTGTAGTGGTTAAGAGCACTAGTGTCATAATCTGGTGAACTGGGTTCGCATCTCCGCTCCTCCACATGCAGCTGCTGGGTGACCTTGGGCCAGTCACACTTCTCTGAAGTCTCTCAGCCCCACTCACCTCACAGAGTGCTTGTTGTGGGGGAGGAAGGGAAAGGAGAATGTTAGCCGCTTTGAGACTGCCTAGGGTAGTGATAAAGCGGGGTATCAAATCCAAACTCTTCTTCTTCTTCTTACAGAGTGACAGAGAGAGTCCAAAGCACTGAATGGACACTTCCAAAAGATGCACAGGGGGTACTTAATTAGATCAACATTCTATTAAGGAAAGGCAGTATTCAAAAAAAGTACGGTAATTTTCAAGGCCTTTGTGAATACCAGCACTGAAGGATTCAAGTGAATGTCAGCTAGAAGAAAGCTCCACAGTTGTGGAGCCACCACCAAGAAGGACCTGTCTCTTGTATGCCCACCAACCTAGCTGATTTCACTGGTGGGCACAAAAACAAGACTTCTGATGCAGATCTTAGACTTTCAATCTAGGAAATTCAGGGTGGAGAAGAAGTGCTGGGAAAACAACCAACACCCAATTGGAGCATAGATAGTGATGTTAAATGCCATGAACACTATACAAGGTGCTATACAAATGTTTTTAAAGGAACGCTGCTTAAGAGCATAGGTACATATGCTTTTTTTGATCTCCTCTAGAGTACAGCCTGATAATTACTTTATTGATTTTCTTTTTAAAAAATATACTTAATTTGGTTTTACTCTATTCTGCTTACAGGGAGCTTGTGTTCTCTCCTTCTTTGTTTGCAGTGATATGCTAAGTGAAAAACCGTAAGAAAAATTACAGTAAATTAAAATTTATTCCCCTTGAGAGGACAGACATTTCAGTCTACAAGGGGGAAACGAATAGATTTTTCTCCAAACACCATTTTTATTTAAAGAACATGCTTTTAGGCAAATAGAATTCAGATGTCTCTTGAGGAGCTCTGTGTTTTTCTGATGTAGAACAATGACAATGAAAAACAACAGCAGCAGAATATGAAAGTTTCCTTTCAGTTCTGTGAATTGTGCATTAGCATTGTCACTATCAAGAAGTGTCTTGGCAATTAATTACATACACTGAATGGCTCTGCTGAAAACAACTTATTGGTATGGAGAAATGTCCAGGAATCTCCTAAAAGAGGCAGAAGGCCTACACAAGAATCTTTATTTTTTATTTCTTTACCCATGCATTTTATGAATTAAGTTGACCAAGACTCCGGGGACAAGGAACAAGAAGGCCCATTTGAAGCAAGACCCCCAGCAAAATATTTGGTGGGCATGAGTGGGTGGGTGCAAACAGCAGATAGGGAAGGAGGCAATTTTGGGCAAGAAACTGGTGCAGGGTTTCAGTTCAGATTGAGAATACTTTCAAGACTGGAGACATGCTGCCATCCGCCCCCCTTTCCTCTCCTTTCTTTCATCAAAATAAAACTGGCTTGTTTGTCCAGTACTATCCCTATCCATTCTTAAGGAAATCAGCCCTGAGTGCTCACTGGAAGGACAGATCCTGAAGCTGAGGCTCCAATAATTTGGCCACCTCATGAGAAGAGAAGACTTCCTGGAAAAGACCCTGATGCTGAGATGCTTTCTTTCCTCTTGATTGCTTTTCGCCCTCTTTGCACTGTGCCTATTAGATTATGAACCCATAAGCAGGGACTGCTTCATTTTAGCAGTAGCTATGCAGCAGTTACAGAACTTAGCATTAGATGGTGATGATAAAATAACAGCAACAGTATAGATAGGACTATAGCTTTTTAAAAAATGCATGATGGAGAGACGTGTAAGGAAGTTCAAGAAGGGAAAACATTTCAAACATTTCCCTATGAAATCATGAAGCCTGTAGTGGCTGTATGAAAATATCCTTTCCAACTTGCTTTGATATTTTAATTTCTCTCTCTCTCTCTCCTATTTCCCCCCACTTCCTTTCGGTGGTTTCCTCCTTCCATTCCCATGACGAACAGGGTGGGGAATTTGCTATTGCAAACGATTTTCCTAAGGACTGCTCACGTTGTTTCAGCGGCGTTCCCCATCTCAGCTGAAGCTTTGATGCTCCATGGGACAACAGCTGGAAGGTGGGTTCCCCTTCATTTGTCCTTTTATCAGCCTGTGACTGGAAACTCAGGTGTGGATGGTAAGAACAGGAAATGTACAGCAATTAGGAACAGTGGGTGGAAGCTCATGCTGCTTGGGAAAAAGAATAAAGCACAATGAGTAGGTTGGGGCATATCCAGGAGAAGCTGACAATTAGCATTATCTCTGTGGAATTAAGACTGGAGCAAACAGCTGCAACTGACTGACTGTGACTGCTTCATTCATTTCAACGGTGGGTGAAGCAAAAAATGATGCCAGCGCTAGAGATATGCAGCCAAAGATTTGACGGGTTCGTTGAAAGCAATGCGTCAAACTCAGCCTTGCCGCTATCCCCTCTTCATTTTTATTTATTTGGTTGTTGCTGTTTTATTTTGTTATTATTTCAGCACCTCTCCTGCTGTTCAGAAGTGGTTTACAAGAACAATTTAAAATAGGTTTCTAGAAAGCAAGTACTAAAAAAAAAAAATACCCACTCCAAACAGATGTACGCTTACAAAAACAGCAAGTGACAGATCCATAAGACGGATCTATCTGTCCAGATCAGTATGGCCAAGGGGTAAAACTAGGGTTGAGCGGAAAGAGGGCACATTGGAGAAACATTTTTCTTAGCATTCAAAAGTGCACTGCCTTTCAGCAGTGTTTAGCAATTTATTTTTTTATTACAGACAAAACATTGAAACTGATAGAAAACAATGAAAACAATCCAAAGATCACACAGAGAAAAGATAGAAACATAAGTGAGCCATGTGTCCTCATTACACACTTTGGAAAGAATATCAAACATATAAGACTGATGACAGCAACAGACTTGCAAAGTTAACAACAGCCTCTGTTAACCTTGGAGAGAGTCAGTGACATGGTGTCTAAATAAAGAAAACCTGGAATAACGAGATGAAGTTCAGAAGAACATAACTCTCCATAGAGAAAAGTGATGAAAAGATGGTCTAGGTTCCTCTGGTGAAGAAGTAATCTTGCCTCTGACTACTTTGCAATGTTTTGTTAGTTTGTTGACAAGCGCAACCTTCCAAACCCTATCATACAAGTTTTGCATAGTTAATAAGCAATCATTTATTTGTAAGAATGAGATCTCCAGCTCGGCTGCTGCCAGGAAATGGATTGTTGATGGCTTAAACAAAATATCTTTATTTGCACCTCAGAATAATGATAGCAAACCTGGGTCTTTAATCACTGTAATATTCAGAAGGTTAGAAAGCACACTGAACCCTTCGTCTTAAAAGCTGCTTATGGCCTGATATTCCCATCATAAGAGAAAATAAGTCCCATTAATACAGCACACACCACAACAAAGAGAAAAAACCAAGCCCCAATATAATGTGAACACACTAGCATTAGGTACCACCACTGAATTAATTTAAGTGATTGTTCCTTGACAAGTGCAAAGATCGATTTAAAAGAGGATGGCCGCCATACTGCCTTCCAGTCACCTTCAGATATTTCCCCTATATCTGCTCATATTCAATACAAGCTCCCCTTCTTCTGATACCGATTATCATGAATATGATATGAAGAGTGACGTACCTTCTCTGGTAAAGAACAGGTATCTCACTCTTCATCCATCTGGAATGGACATAGCACAGTTTTTCAAAGATGGCAAGTGAATGTTAAGGTAAGCAACAGCAAAAGTCTGCACATGAGCTTTTGAAGCCAAGTAGTTTGTGCAGGTGCTAATAAGTCTTTTAACTGTTAGGAGGTGAAGGGAACAAATCTTGGATAGAGTATAAACCTTTTTCCTTCTAGCCCTTATATTGACTATCTTTTGACAGGTCACAAACTTGCAGGTGGTCTAAGAAAGGGTGTAAAGGAGAACTATCTGGAATTACCTGTAATTTCTGAACCCAGAATTCCCATAGTTTAAGTGAGGGGTGAAGAAAAGGATTTTGTAATTCAAGGATATCTTTTTCCAAGGTAGACAGAAATGGAAGAGCCTTGATAGTTGGATAGAGTGAGTCTCTGGTTCATTCTTAAGGAGCTTAAACAATGTCAAATCTGAAAGGCATTGTAATATAGTTTTAGGTTGGGTGACCTGAATCCACCCTCTTTGCCATACCTGTACAAAGCAGCCTTGCTAGCTCAGATCCATTTCCCACCTCCACTAAATAAATCTAACATGTAGTTTGGCCCTTAATTCCATGTAATTTCTTTACAGTTGTGTTGCAAGCGATTTGCTGGGATGGCAACCAAGCAGGGTTTTTATTAAACACTCTATCTGTGTAAGAATAGTTAGTGCACACCACATAATTTATTGGTTTGCTTTTTAAATAAGAAACAAAAACCTGGAAAAAAATCCATAATCTCATTAGCAAAATGGGCAGGATTATGAGGATATTAAACAAAATCTTATGTTTCCACATCAATTAAAATCTGTGCTGTATTCCCTATATAGAAATTCTGTTGTATGATAAATGGATTTCTGTGCAGCCAAGTCATTTAAGATTATGTTAAAAGACATTTATTAAATTGCTTGGCTGCTTCTGTTGAGAAGGAAGCTGCATTTAACTGGTGTAAAAGGATTCAGAAAGGACTCTCTCTCTTTCTCTTTGACAGACGAATAACATTTTGTGGGCAATTCTGCAGTTTGTCTTCATCAATCAACCTATGTTTGTTTACTAAGCAACGTGTTGTCAGAGTTAATTTTCTGCTTATTCTAATGGGTCCACAACAAAGCCAGCAATGCCAGCAAGCAATTGAAGCAAACATTCTGCTTGTCTTTTGTGGTTTGGGGTGCTCTAATTGGGAAAGAGAAGCAAGGGGAGGGAAGGATCTATCCATTTCCCCCCTCCGCTCCCTTTTTAATTCTCATTTACGTATTTGGACCTTCTGTTGAGCTAGCCCGATTCTAGAGGCTCTGATCAGTTTTTGGCCAATTTGAACACACCTTGCAACAACAACAAAAAATAAGGTTATCTAACAGAGCATAAAAGAACTCAAGTGTACTGGCTAGAGCAAGCTGGGGGACCAGTGGCCCTGCAGATGTTGCTAAACTCCAACACCCATCAGCCACAGCAAGCATGACCAATGGGCAGGGAAGATGGGAGTTGAAGCCTAACAACATCTGGAGGGCCACAGGTTCCAAATCCGGCTAGGACTTCAAAGATCAAGGTTTAAATCCCTGCTCAGACAGTGTAACTCACTGATTGACCATATGCTAGAGCTAGGAGTGCTATCCCAGTCTGGCCTACCTCACAGGGTTGTTGTGAAGATAAAATGAATTTGGGGAGACAGATATGCTGCTTTGAGATTTCTGGAGAAGGTCAAGATAAAAAAAATGTGATAAACAAACCTGCTGCAAAAAAAAGATGCTGTCTACCACTGAATGTAAGCCCTCCCCCAAGTTTTTCCTTCTGCTTTTATGAACATGTGCTCATCTCTATATACTGAGGTCTATGCATGGTAAAGGAAAAGCAAAGTTCCCACAATGATATGATTCCCCTCCCTCCCTCTTGAGAAAGTGGCTGGGACAGTTTGTGTAAAAATAACAGTAGCAAGGGTGATAAGGTTTGCAGACTCTATCATGGTCTTAGATATTTATCCTTATGAAAGAGCGGTGAAGGAGGGACTTACAGTGGTACCTCGGTTTATGAACAGTCCTGTTTATGAACTATTCGGTATACAAACTCCGCAAAACTGAAAGTAGTGTTCCAGTTTGCAAACTTTACCTTGGTCTACAAACGGAATCTGAATGGTGGAAGGGCACCGGTGGCGGGAGACCTCATTAGGGAAAGCACGCCTCGGTTTAAGAACGGATTTGGTTTAAGAACGGACTTCCAGAATGGATTGAGTTCGTAAACCGAGGTACCACTGTACTAGGAAGACAGGTTGTCATTCCCTGCCTTCTTTTCCTTTGACACTCATACAGAGTGGAGGCTTTGAGTTCCAAACAGAAAAGTACCTGTTATGCAACTAAATGCAGACAGGGTAATAAGAAAAAATGCAGGCAAGAAAAGGGCAGTAGACAAGCCTCCCGTGATTGTATTATCTATGCATGCCTCTCCTGAAGATGAAAATAGATCCAACCACAAGCATTTTCTAATTTATACTCCACCCTTCACTGTTCACCCCCAGGGTGCTTTACAAACAGCACAATACAATTAACCGAGTAATGCATATTCTGATTTCACCCTCCATCCCTAAAGGCCTGTGCAAAAAGGTTTGTCTCAACCTGATGTCACAATGTATGTCACTGATGAGGTCAGATGCAGCTTGGAGGAGAGCGCATTCCACAGCCCTGGAGCCACCACAAAGTAGTTTGTCTCGCCACTGCACAAACTTTGCAGGGCAGCAGAACTGCCAGCAGGGCGTCCTCTGCAAATCTCAACACCTGGTCAGGTCTGTATAGGAGGAGAGACTCCTTCAGATATTTGTACCCAAACCACATCTGTTAGTATACACAGTTGCCTGTGTATACTGTGTGTGCCAACGACACACACATTAGGTTGTGTGGCAAACTAGCACCTGGGACCTTCTCTAGCCAAGTGTTAATGAATAACATACACTTTCACATATGTGACATCCAGTGGCCTCAGAAATGTGCTGCATTCTGAACCTTTACCCTGAAAACACAACTGTCTGGGATCATACTGAGTGAGCCAGATTGGTGCTAATCATCTTTACATGTTGGTTGTAAAATTAAGAGGACATGTAAGAGGTCAACACACAGCTTATTAAATTTCCTGGTATTTTGGGGGGTGAGTCCAATTCTTCAAGCATCTCATTATGTTGGCCTAAATTTCGGGCCCTTTTCGGGATATGCTTGCCTGGTAACCCTACCCTGTAAATCACATTTATTCCAAGGCTCCATTAAAATAAACTGCTGGCTTCTTTTTTTAAAAAAAGGAACAGTTCAAAGGCCTTTTTCTGCTGGGGGGGGAGGAGTATTTATTTCTCCTTAAACGTATAAGTGCCGCCATATGTACATATCCCTATACAAATGTTATCTAGCTATTGTTCGTGTTTCACTGGAAGAAAGGTGCCACAAGATATTTGAGGGCCAGTTATTTATGACTTTTCTTATTGCTTTAAAAAAGCCCCAAATTCTTGTAGAAAATAATCCAGGAGGTCAGCCGTCCCCTTTCCTCTCATTTATCAGTTCTTTGATCTCATGTCAGCTCTCAAGGTTGGCACGCCAAAAGCATAACAGTTATGCCGCAAGAGCGGGGTGGGGGCAGAAAAAGAAAATACAAAGCCATCGTTACATCTTTAAAAACTTAACGGGCATCTTGGAGCTCCTCATTTAGATGACTTTGGGTGGGGGGGGGGAGAATCGGAGTTTGCCCCAGCTCTTGCCGCTGCCCCCTTTTACGTCTCATATTATTTTATAGTTTGGTTCTGCATTCCTTCCACTCAGCCTAAAGTGGATGGAAGCCTGTTAGTTTATTACTTACATATGTCTGCACCCTTTTACCTCAGCAGGGAAAGACAAAATATCGAGTCGGCCTGTAGGTTTGGGATGGTCAAGTAATCCTTCTCCACCTTGAACTAATTGACAGGCTGATGTGTTATTGTGCCGAGCTGCGTTCTGCAAGGAATAGCCTGTGGGGTTTCAATTTGTAGAAGCATAAACAGATACTAAAGCAAAAGAAATGGGCGCGGTGATTTGTTAGCAGAGTTCAGATCAAATTATCACAGAAGTCCCCTGCTGACAGTCTTAACAATTACCTCCTTGGCCCCCCACCCCTCCCTTCTCTGGCCTTTTAAAATGTTTTCAGTTTCACTTATGTCTCAATAAATAGTGGGCTTCTTGCTGTTTTTTTATTTCTTTTCCGTCTTCTTTTTTTTTAGCCCTCTTAAAAAAAAAAAAACCTGGCAAGAAGGAATGAAGGACCATGTACGGCTTTGATCCAAACAAGGGCCAATTCTGAAGAAGTTCAGAGTTCCTTCCAAGCAGCGGTCGACATAATGATAGGACTGACGACGGCGTTTCAGCAGGGAGCCAGCTGCTCACGGTTTCGTGCTCCGACTCAGAGCCGTTATCGTGGTGCTGCAGTTTTTGAAGGACATCAAAACGCTTGCTGAAGTCAAAGCAAAGTGCTTGTGGGGTATTGTGGCATTTGGGGGTTTTAAGCTTTATTCAACAAATATTATTTCTTCAAGGAAAAACTGAGAAGGCCCTGCCTCACAGGCCCCTAACAATCAAGGCTGCAACTCCACACTTGACTCAGTGAGATTTGTAAAGCGTAAGTCAATGGGCAACTGGGAAGCAAACATGGATGTACTGTTGAAACTTACTTGGCCACATTGTTTCTGGTTCAAGGTTCTTGGGCTAACTTTAATAGGGCTGCCATACATCCAGAAGTTCTCCCCCTCCCCCGTTTTATGCTCTCAACAATGCTGTGAGGTAGGTCAGGGTGAGAAAGCGTGGCTGGCCCAAGGTTGCCCAGTGAGCTTATGGTGCTTCCTCAAATCCCTGAGGGTCACTCAGCCTTCACAGGGGACTTTACAAGGTCCTGCCCTGTGGAACTCCCTGCCTACTCTCAAATGTCTATTAAAAAGTGTGTGAGTCAGACAAGCCTTTGAAAGATGATTGTTTTCCACAATCCGCTTTTATAAGACATAGAGGGTGGCTTTTTGCTGTCCTTTGAATACAGTGCTGCCCTTATGGGGGAAGCCAGACCCTAATAGGATATGAATGCTCTGCAATACCTCCATCTAGGTACAGGTTGTATATATGTGCAAATAAAACCATATATCATAAAGACACCACAGTCTATGTCATGCCTTATTCCCAAAAGGAAACGCGAACCCTTGCAAGCACGTCTGCAACTCCTGGGATCTTGCACCGCTCTTGGTGTGTAACAGTATGGTTGTGATTTTTTCTTGATTTTATTGTTTTATCCTTTGGTAAACTGCTCTGAGGTCCGTCCCCCCCTTTTACAATCAAGCAGTGTGTAAACTTTTTGAAATAAACAAACAATATTGCAGGATGGACTCACTGTGGCTGCCAATGGAAGAAGACCACTTCAGTAGCTGCACCACAGCAAACTGCTCTATGCATTTTTGCATCTGTGCATACCAGCCTTCCCCAACATGGTGCCCTCCAGATGATGTTGAATAACCACTCCCACCAGCCTCAGTCAACATGGCCAATGGTCAGGGATGCCAGTGGTTATAGTTTAAAACACCTGGAGGGCACCATGTTGGGGAAGGCTGGCTTATATCACAGAATATGTGAGCCTTTCTTGAAGGTTCACCTAGTTACAGATTATTACCCATGCTTTGCCATGTTCTGTGCTGTGTGTTTGCTCAATTCTCCATCTCGGATGTCTAGAATTAACTCCAGCATTTGTTTCTACTCTTCCGGCACTACCCCCTTCCCCAAAATCCAACCCTTGACTTTCTCTCTTCCATGGTTACATTTGTCTGCTTCTTACAATTCTACTGGGATTGATTTATCATCATTTGCTAACGTCTCTGTCTCAAAATCTGAGCTTTGATCATTTTACAACTTACATCTGTTCTATGTTTAACCTTTGGTAATGCTGTTTTTCAAAAATATTACCTGGTATAACAAAAGAATCCTGTCAGTCCAAGAATTCTATTAAACTCAATTGGAGGGGTGGAAAGAAAGAAAGAAACTTTCAGAAAGAGTGGAAAAACCAACATACCTGTCTTAATTTGCCACATTTTTTGTTATTGTTTCATAGTCTCCTTTTCATGAATGCTATAAATCTGTCACTTTCCAACCTCTTTCTCTGGCTTGTATCGAATTGTAAGCTCTTTCTTCCTATTTCTAACTCATCCCCCGCCCCCCAATTGATAGTTTGAAATGGTTCATTGCAATATGTCCACCAGCCATGCAAACAGGTCTACTGAAATTACTAGGCCACAGCAATCTTGAACTCTCCAAGGAAAGGTCCCAGGATGCTGACTTTTACTGAGTCAGGTCATTTGTTGGACTAGCTCAGTATTGTCTGCACCAGGGATGCAGAATCTGTAGTCCTCTTAGTGCTGCTGTACTAAAATTCACATCATTCCTGCTCATTGGCCATGCTGACTGGGCCTGATGGGAGTTGGAGCCCAGCAAAAGGCTCCTCACCCTTGGTCTACAACAACTGGCAGCAGCTCTCCAGGATCTCAGACAAGGGCCAGTTCCACCTGGAGAAACCTGGGCCCTTCTGGATGCAAAGCATATGTTCTACCACTGCTTCATCCTTGCCTTGGTCAGATTTGAACATGAATTGCAAGACATC
Source organism: Podarcis raffonei (assembly GCF_027172205.1). Taxonomy (NCBI): domain Eukaryota; kingdom Metazoa; phylum Chordata; class Lepidosauria; order Squamata; family Lacertidae; genus Podarcis; species Podarcis raffonei. Next base: position 53,717,785 of record NC_070609.1, on the reverse strand, counting down.
ATTTTTCAGGGTCTGCCCTCTCCCCCAGATTTCTGGAAGTGTGTGGGTGCAGTGTCAACTCCAGATGGCGGTGGAGGTGGGGCTTGAGCAAGATGCCATCAGTGGTCCTGCCTCCTTGCCTCTCTCACCACTGCCTGTCCATTGGACCTAATCCACACTGCCCAGAAGAAGACACAGCCAGTGAACACTGCTCACTAACTTGACAGGGCCAGCAAACAGGCAGCAACACAATAAGGTGGGCAACCAATGCATTGCCCTCCACACATGACATCAATTTGTGTTTGTTTGTTTTTTTAAAGAGCACTAATTTATATGCATAGATGCAATTTTAGAAATGATGACCATGGTTTAAATAGAAATGGCATGGTGACCAGGGGATGCTGTGTGCCTGTTATTTCTGCTACCCAGCTGCTCTGCATTGATGGGCAACTTCAAATTTCCCCCACCCCAATGCTCTCCTTTCTTAGGGTTCCTTATCTTTAAACTAGACTTGGCCTAGACAACCCTTCAGACAGAGGACACCATCATAAACAGAAGACCATCCCTTTAGAGGACTTTCCTCTGCAAAGGTGGACACATGACCCCCTTGGAGGAGGGGGGAAGAACAGGGACAGGGGGATCTGGGTTTCAGCTGTGAGATCTTGGTGGGGGCAACATGAACTTCAACCACCAGCTTCAGTGAACACATCTTGTTTCCTAGGTTATCAACAGTTCAAAACAGCAGCCACGGCACTTGAAAGAGGAGACCATTCTTAAGCCTGTATCTATAGTGTTTCTCTACTTCGAAGTCTAAAGACCAACTGAAAATTCAATGAGCATGTCTAGTGCAGCAATTAAACTGCAAAGCTAAACAGAGTGCAGAATGATTTCAAATAGGATGGGGGATTGTGTCTTGAGATTCCTGCACTGCAGAGTGTTGGACTAGATGACCCTTGGGGTCCCTTCCATCTCTATAATTCTGTGATTGGGGACTCAGCTACACTGGCAAAGAAAAAGTGCTTTATATGCATTTAATATGCATTATAACACTGTGACATCAGATGGCGCTGTAGAGTTCCGTTTTGGCCAACCCAATTTTTCATACAAATTTTACAACATGTTTAACTGAAGCATTTCTTTGATGTGTCTAGATCCAGCCCAGATGACAGCACATGAACCCGAACCAGCAAAGCATCCAGTCAGCTTGCTACTCCTACTGATGGAGGCAGTATACCTCTGAATACCAGTTTCTGAGAATCACAGGTGGCAAGAGTGTTCTTCTGCTCAGTTTCTGCTCATAGGCTTCTGCTAGGTATCTGGTTGGCCACTGTGAGAATAGGATGCTAGACTAAATGGACCTTTGGCCTGATCCAGCAGGGCTCTTGTTATGTTTTTAGGAGGAGAGCAGGATATATTGCCTGTTGTACTGGTGCAGCAAATTTGGGCTTGCTGCAGTTTTCATACTTCTCCTGTGGCTTCAGAGTTCATTTTGTTTTACTTTTACATTCAGGAAGGACAATATAGGTGTCCTCCCTGAATGTAAAAATACATTCTCCCTGAATGTTTAAATATATTTAGACACTCCCTGAATGTTTAAAAATATTGAGTCAAATCATAGCCTTCTCCATGCTCAAAGGACTCCATGAATCTTAATCTTTTCATTACAACATTAAAAAAATAAAAATACAGAAGCCCATTTAAGATAAAGAACATAAACAGACCCAAAGCCCGCCTTGAAGCCTTTCAAAAGGGTCACAGGTGTAAGGAGGTCAAAGCGATATCTTGTTCTTCTAAATATTTCAACAGATAGACATACTTTTGATTGCATTATCTTCATATATATATATATATATATATATATATATATATATATACCCTAGCTTTGAACCTTCCGCCAACACAGACCACTTCTGCTTTCAGAAACCAACAAAGGTTCAGTCACCAGATAAGAATTTCTGACCATGGAAGGGGCAGCTTCATGCCTTTCATCTTTGGCTCTGCTGTATACACAGCTTGTTTGCTCTGCCTGGCCCTCCTATCGTAACTGTAAGGGCTTTTCTAAGAAAGAAAGGCATCCCCCATTGATTTAAATTCCTGCACCCAAATGATGAATAAGCTGTGAAGCATAAGGCCAGTTCTTAGAGCACCTTTGGATACTGATCGCCACCACCGCAAGCATGTAACATTTTTTTTGGACAGACCACAAAGCCATGCAGGAATTTATAATTAAGCACTGGCATAAGTTTTCACCCCTCAAGTACACATCTTGCAGAGCTTCTCTAAGAAATTAAGGTTTCCTCATTTTGTTGTTCTGTTTTGGTGAGGGCATCCATTTCTTCTTTTTTTAAGTTGCGTGTTATCCTCTCTCCAAAATGCACATGTACTTTGTTATGAAATGCCACTGTTTGATAAGTTGCTTCACACTGACTGGAGTCCTTAAGCTGTTTCTAATTCTTCTGCATAATGTAAAGACATCCCTGCTTCCACAGGTATGTACACAAACAGAAATGAATCTGCCCCTCGTGAAGTGGTTCTGGTGTGAGCACACCCTTAAGATCAGAGCTAATGCAATCTCATGTTGATTCAGACTCCACAAACCTGGGGAATGAAGTTCACTGGGTGAACTTGGGCCAGTTGCCAACTCTCTATCCAACTTACTCCACAGGGTTGTGGCAGAGATCATTTGCCCAATGTGGGGCTTGAACCCACAACCTTGGGATTAAGAGTCACAAGTTCTGATGACTGAGCTATCCCAGTATCCCTGCTGAAAGCAGCGGCTGAATCAATGGCACCACCTCACCCCAAAATAAGAACATGGAATGAGAAAATAAGAGCAGACTTGTTCTCAGTTGCTCCAGAAGACTGGACTCAAGCCAGTGACTGAAAACTGCAAGGAAGCAGATTCCAGCTAAATGTTATCAGAAACATCCTAATGAAAATTGGGATGGGCAAGGTTCTTATTTTCCCAATCTTCAAAAAGGTTCTCTACATTTCCACATCAGTTTGAAATGTTTTTAAAAAGGAGGTCTGCTTGAAAATTAGTCAGCATTTTGCTGCAGATTTCTCATAACAGACGCATGTTTCTATGTGATTTTGCCTAATAAGCATTTGTTTCCTCTAATATAGCAAAAAAAATTGTATGCTATTTTCCCTACCATGCACATATGAAGGGACATTTTGCCGCACTATATGCGTTTTGGTACACAATACTTGACACAGTAATGTACACAAAACTGTGTCGCAAAATTCCAAGAATTTTGAATATGGAAAGGTGGCAGTGTTTCAGTTCTCGTATTGGTTTGGAAAGTACAGATGATGATGATGATGATGATGATGATGATGATACCCCACCCATCTAGCTGGGTTTCCCCAGCCACTCTGGGCAGCTTCCATTATGTAGGCTTGCCTTTAAATGCAAACCAAATAGAATTTCCCCCTCATCCCTAATGATAAGTATTTTATTTAGTTAGTTAATGTCATTTATTTATTACATGTCTATACCACCGTTCACCCAAGGATCACAGGGCCATTTGCAATGTAAAACCACAAAAAATACATAAAATGTACTGCTTGACAGTGGCATACTCAGCCTGGGTAAATGGTGGACTCACCTTCACTGAAGGTATTTAAGCAGAATCAGCATCTGTCAGAGATGCCACAGTTGCAAGTTTCCTACACCAAATGGGGCCTAGACTAGATGACCTCTGAGGTGCCAGTTCTAAAATCTGATGGCATGCATTCAACGAAGTCATGATCAGAGTAAAACCCATTGAAATCTTCTTAGTCACGCTGCTTGATTTATTCGGTCTGCTCTGACTCTGTCAAGTGCAACCCTTTGATTCTATATGCTGCTTTCTCTGCTGAAGAAAACCCCTGGTTGCATTTTGCCTACCTGAATGGCTTGCGTTCTCCCAGCAGCCTCAATATCCTTCTAAGAGGATAAGATTTATAGAGTCTTTCTGGTTTTACAGACAATGAATCTAAAAGGTTTCCTTTCTGTCATCATTGCTGTGGCTGTGAAAGCTTTTACCTTCCTAAGGAAAAAGGCAGAAATACGGTGGCATTACTCAGAAGTAAACTAGCAAATGGTGCTATTATTTATTTTTATAATAGTCGCAGCAAGAATCATTTAGCCATTTTCCTCTCTGATGTTCTGTATGCAAGAAATTTATAGTTGTGCTAACTGGGATTCACTTTAACAAAAGTTGATGGGTTTAGGGTCTTTTTAAAAAAGGAAAAAAATGTTTGTTTTTAATTTGATCGCATTTTTGCTTTCATGGCAGGATGCCCAGTTGTAATTGTGCAGTGCATTTCACCCCCTTTAAAATTGATTATTCTTGTCATTCAGTCAACCACATTATTTATTGACTTTGCTGAGTGCTGGTTTCCATAAATATATTTAAATCCTATAGGTATTTTCCGTCGGGGTTTTCCCCCCATTACAAATTGGTACTATGGAATGAGGATGTATATTGCCTCTTTCTATTTAGTATACTACCATTTATTAATTTCTATCATTCACTAACAGACTCTGGTGCCCCAGATCCATGACTACACTATAGTTTCCAGGGTAGGTTTAGCAGGGAGACAAAGTGACAGTTAGGGATTTGGTGGCCAGGGTTGGGGTGAGGTCAATTCAGTTCTCCTTAAACACCTTCCAAAACTATAACAGGAGTAAGGAACCTCCAGGATTATAGCTCACAAGGAGACCAATATGGTTGCCACACTCTTTTTTAACCACACAATAAGGTTTAGTAGGTTTAGACTGGGAAAATGACTGACTCAAAGCCACCTGGCTGAGATGGGATTTGGTCCAACACTCTAACCCAGTGTTTCCCAACTGTTTCTGGACTACAAGTCCCATCATCTCTAGCTAGCAAGACCAGTGGTGAGGGATGATGGGAACTGTAGTCTGAAAACAGCTGAAGACCCAAGGTTGGGAAACACTGCTCTAACTTCTACACCACACCGGCTCTCCAGTGCTGTGGCAAGGAAGTCTTATTGCAGGGCTGGGAAACATGCATCTCCCTGGTGTTGATGGACTACAACTCCCATCATCCCTGACCATGCTGTGGAAGCTGGAGTTAGAAAAAAAAGAGAGAGTGCACAGTTATCCCTGGGTCAACAGGAACTTAAATACACACTGGAATGGTCCTCTACCTCTATCTGTCTTAGTTGAAATGCATCTTCCAAACATCTGGAGGTCTACAGGTTTCTCACCCTTATGCTATGGGGTCCAGTTAAAAGGCTATGGATATTTCCTTCTCCTTTGTCTCAGTGGGACAATTTGAGCAACAGTAGCCTGCAATCCTATACCCACTTATAGGACTGAACAAATTTGTTCAGCAGGGTCTATGAGTAAACATGTACAGTGGTACCTCTGGTCACAAACTTAATTCTTAACCTGAAACTGTTCTTAACCTGAGGTACCACTTTAGCTAATGGGGCCTCCCGCTGCCACCAAGCCACCACCACGCGATTTCTGTTCTCATCCTGAGGTAAAATTCTTAACCTGAGGTACTACTTCTGGGTTAGCGGAGTCTGTAACCCGAGGTGTTTGTAACCCGAAGTACCACTGTATACAATTGCATTGCTACTTTCCCTTTGTTGCCCTCTGAGTTTCGATACCCTGTAAGGAAGATATGGTGGTGCATAACATAACAGAGATATCACAGCAAAACATTTAAGCTTCCACATTCTCTGGTTGCTTTGATGTCAATCAAAGGTTCCTGTAGCCAAAGTGGCCAAACTGGGGGTTGAATATTCTGGGAGTGATATTCAGCTAAGTCTTACTTAGAGTAAACCCACTGAAATTAATGAACACAATTAAGTTAGGCCCATTAAATCCAATGGTTCTGCTCTGAATACCACTCAGTGAATACCCATGCAGTGCAATTCACCAGCTTCCAGTTTCTGCTGCTAAGATTACTGTTTAATGCACAAAAGCAGGCCAGATTTTTATTTTCCTGGTAAGTTGGCACCCCAAATAATGGTGATGAAAACTGTTTGCTCACTTTAAAAAATAAAATAAAATAAGAAAACTGCTGCATCTGACATGTGCATTCCACACCAACTCTGCCTCCCATTTAAGTAATATTGATGGCAGTAAATGGACTTAAATGGGAGTGTATTGAAAAGAAACTTTTTATTAGAACTCAGATGCATCTTTATTTCAACATTCATTCCAGCGGCTCAATTCCCCTTTCACCAGCTGCGATGTTACACCTCCATTTTTATGCTCCCGCAATTGCCTTTAAAGCAATCCATTCCTCCCAGGTTGAAGCACGCTGTGTTTGATGAGGAGCACTGGAGGTGTTTGGCTTTGTAATTTCATCCTTGAATTTTGTGATTACCAACAGGACAACTTTTTTAATTTGCTCTTTTGTCTCGATTCCCCTGGCTGACAATCTGCTCCATGAGCTAGGCTTTTTAATCAATCACCTAGATAATCAAATGTCACTGGCTATCTGCTCCGTGTAATTACTTTTGCAATTAAAAATCAACCTCAAGTTGCCTCGTCTAATTAGAGGGATGGCCAGATTTTCATCGAGATTGATTTTTTAATAAATATTGACTTAAAACGCCATAATCTCATCATATTCTTTTCATTTTCTTTGTACCAAAAATCAAACAAATGGGAGAATTAACAAGCAGGAGCTCTTCAAAGGTTCTTTGCTGGTTCAGACATACAAAGTCATGCTGCACAGAAGCCTGGCTTATCTCTCCCCCCCCAATAATAACACTCAAGAGATCCCACCTTTTATTAGGGAGAAAAGGGGGGGGGACCAAAGTCCTTCTAGAATTCTCTTGTTCACTTTTTGTGATATTCAAAATTAAACTCAAAAAAATCTGTGCATACTAGATTTATCTTGCACAGAAAACTATAATTTTGTGTGTGTGTGTATCTTTTTTGTAAAGATACTTGTAGCAGCCTCCAAGTATCTTTACAAAACACAAACAAGCTAATGTATAAAACAAGCCTTTTTGTTCAGTGACAAACTACGTCTCATTAATTAAAAGTTAGCTCTGAAGTAAGTCTCACTGAACTCAGGAGAACCGATTTGTGCAAGTAACCATATCTAGACGTCAGCTGATGTGTCATAGCTGGAGATAACAGAACACAGACGTTTAGATTATCTGCGGGGAAATGGTGGCATTTCAGTTGTGTCTGCAGTCTTTACGCTACTCTGTACATAAGAACATTTTCATTGTCAGAACAGGGGTGGATTTAGGGCTGTGCGAGTGCTGCACATACACTGGGTGCTGAAGATAGGGGGCACCATCTCAAAGCCCGCTAAGCAAGGTGCTGGGCTTAGGGAAGGAGCTGTGGGGGCTCTGACAGGTCAGAGAGTCTTCTTAACTCCTTCCCAAAGTGTAGCTAGTGCCTTCCCAGCTTTGGGAATGAGGTGGGAGAGCTCTCTAACACTGCCAGAGTCCTCGTTCCTTCTTCCCAAAGCCAGACACCTTTATACTCACCTTTGGGAAGGCAGTGCAAAGCCTATGTGTGCTCACCAAATTTTGGCTGTGCACAGGGTGCCATAGTACTCCACTCTGCCATTGGTCAGAATCATGCAATATTCTGATGCATTCTCAGCATCATGGAGTCAAGGCCTACACTGGTCAAAATATTCCTGCATTGCAGGGAGTTGGGCTCAATGGGCCTTGTGGTCCCTTCCAGTTCTACAATTCTACAATTCTACGATTTAATGATTTGCTTTCTATATGTATTACTCAATTGCTCTTGCATCTTTTGGTCAAGTTGCAGAGGGTGGTTTGACCAAGCCCTCATAGAAAATAGCATGCAGGATATAAAATATCTTAAAGTGGCACTCCTTCCCCCCCACAAACCACCACCACAACCACATTTGACATGCAGTTGAAAACAGCAGCAGCCCTGTTCTCAATAGTAATAATAAACCCCACCACCAACCTTTTAGAAAAGCCGGTCTAAACAAAACAGGAGGTGGGCAGGTGTAGGCAGGTCCTGGGTCCTGAATGGGGTAACTGTGCCCCTGAAGGACCAGGTGCGCAGCACTCAAGGAAGGTGTGGGAGGGGTGTGTGGTCTGGGGAGAGTCCCACCTGCACTGCCATAGCTGTACCCTAGCAGATGGCAAGAGAGACAATGTTGGCTCAGTGTTGAACTTCTCATCAAGTGTCTCCTCCAAGGTTGGAGGCTCACTGACTGAAGGGGTGTTAGAGCAGGAGCAGCATGACTGGAACTTAAGAATATAAGAAGAACTTGCTGGATGAGGCCAAGGACCCATCTAGTCCAGCTTCCTGTTCTCACAGTGGCCAACCAGATGCCTCTGTGGGAGACCCGCAAGTAAGATTTGAGCACAAGAGCACTTTCCCCTTCTGTGCTTTCCAGCAATATGGTGTTCAGAAATATCACTACCTCCTACTGTGGAAGCACAGCATGGCCATCATGGCTAGTAATCTCCTCCACAAATTTCTCCAATCCTCTTTTAAAGGCCATCACTGCCTCCTGTAGGAGAAAGTAAATATGGACTGCTTGAAGAAAGTACTTTCTTTTATCTGTCCTCAAACTTCGAACATTCAAAGTGACAGAAGTGTCTGAAGGCACAGAAGCAGGATTTCCCCCTGGCCACCCATTCAGTTCCCTTCTGGGATCCTGTTTCACACTCCCCATCCCGTGAGCTCCTTCTCCTTCTCCTTCTCCTTCAGCTCTGATGCTTCTTTGGGTCCAGACTTTGCCTTCCCCAACCCACTGGGACCATTCCTGAGATTAGACTGCAGCTCTTTGAGCTCCTCCCAATCCTCCTCCTGATCTGAACACCACCTCTGGGACACCTCTACTGGATTCCGGACAATTTATAACTCTCTGTGTCTGACATTTTGCTACACATTATCATTTTAAGGATGGTTCCTTTGAGATTGAGGATTAATTCCTCCCCAGCCTTTATATGGATTTTCAAATGTCACCAGCTTTGATAGAGTTTTATGAGTGTGCATTTTTTATCTTCCCCTTTTTTGGACACACAATGGTGTAAAACAACTTGTGGTGATGAAGGAGAGGGGCGGAGGGCTTGGGAAGCAAGCGTAATGCAAGAGAAGAAGAAAGAAAGCTGGAGTTGGCTAAATAAAGACAGAATGATCCTTGCAGGTTTGCCAATCCGCTGTCTCCTTTATTCTGATTACTTGTAAGACAGCGCCATAATGGACATTTTCCTTTGCAGAAAATAATAAGAGCGGTACTTATCGCTTGTTGCCTACAGCGAGTAGCAAAAGGAAATTAGAAAAGTCCAATGAAGCTGAGTGGTAATTAATCATCATACATTGGGGCTCTGTCAAATCAGAAGGGTCTTTCCAACTGATAATGCTGCCCAGAACAATTTAGACTGGTCGAAAATTAGAATTCTTTCTCCTCTGGCAAAGGGGGAGAGAAGAAGAGAGGGGGGATTTAGCACTCAGCGTGGCCAACTGCTGCTTTAAATGACAGTTTGACCCATATTCAGGAGGGAAAGTGTGCACCATTTTTACCTTCCCCCTTCTCCCAAATGAGAAAACCAAAACCAAACCCTTTCTCTTCAAGGCAAGGGAAAGTATATGTATGCCTGTTCAGCACAGCTTGGCCAGTAGGGTGAATGGGGCACTGCCATACCAACCTCAGTCTGGTCCAATTGTTTGTCGTCAATTATCTCAGCACATGCTCAAAAGCAAGCTGCTGTATGTGAGGTTTCCAGGTCCAAAAGTCTGTATCTAGGAGCTAGGACTCTGCTAGCATAACCACATCAGAGATAGCACCAATCGCTTGTCTGTAGGGAGGGGACTTACAAATTTTAATGCCACCATCCACTTTCTCTTTGTGTCATGGTACTGCCATTGGCAATTTGGCCAACTGGGGCTTTTTGGCCCAAGGAAATACATTCTCGAAGTTGGATCAAGGCCACAGATTTTGAACATTTTATTTTTAGACCAGTTTTTTTAACTCTCCTGGGAATCAACTCCTCGCAGTAAGCTCAATTTGTAGTCATCATAGAAAGCTGCCATATAACACTACCTAGCTCAGTGAGGGCACAAGGAGAAGGGGGAGGGCACAAGGAGAAGGGGATGACAGAGGACGAGATGGTTGGATAGTGTCTTCGAAGCTACAAACATGAGTCTGACCAAACTGCGGGAGGCAGTGGAAGACAGAAGTGCCTGGCGTGCTCTGGTCCATGGGGTCACGAAGAGTCGGACATGACTAAATGACTAAACAACAACAACAAAGCTCAGTGTTGTCTACATGGACGTGTTTTTGGACACAGGGGTCCTTCCCAGCCCTACTTAGAGATGTTCATGATTTGATCTGGAACTTGTTGCATTGATATGATATAATCTACCCCCCAGCTATGGTGCTTCCCTAAGCGCAGATGTTGCTTGATCATGCATATGAGGCTTAAATGAATGATCATGTCTTAAATGTTATGAATTCCTTAACCATATTTTATTGCAGCTCCCATATGTGTTATTTTTTAAAATAAAATAAAATAAAAATATTGGTTATATATTTTCACAGAGGAAAGCAGGAAATAGAAGATAGGTACATATTTAGAAATACCAGGGGAGTTTTTAATCTCAAGCTGCAATTTTGTATCACTTTTAATAATACTATAATAAGGGATAATCCTGCGAAGTCCATAGGCTGCATGATGGGGGATTAACTAAAGCTTGCATATTTGAAATGTTCCATTTTCTACCACAATCTCTAGAAAATAGTGAAATACCACTTAAACCTATACCTGTTGAAAGATGCTTGAATTCGTGAGGAAAATATCATTATGACCTTTCTAGTTGTACATGTGTGTTTATGTAGTGGACAATTCCCTCCTTCCTTTGCTTTGGAAAACATAGAAATATCAAAAACCTGGGAACTGTCCTGAGGAATTTCATTATACATTCCATTGAGTCTGATGTTGTTGGAACAAGCAATAGCCTTAAATTAACACCCTCTGTCCTGAGACAAAAACAACCACTCAGTGATTACTGTATCTAGGAGGAGAAAGCCACATTCCCATTTGTTCCGTGCCTAGAAAGCATGGGTCCAAGAGGTTTTCTGCTTGTCCCATTATTTCTAAGCAAGGATCTGAGCAGTTTTCCATTTGCCCCACTGCTTTCCCCAGAAAAACCCACACTTTACTGCTGAATTGGGGCAAACATCAGTCAACGGAAACCCTGGTTGAGGTTTGCTCTAAGAAGTTGATTTTCATGTGGGAAAGAGGCAGGGACAAGTGTGGACAAGCCCAAAGGGACCTTCCTGAATTGTCTGTTCAGTTTCTCTTTCTCTTTTCCTCAGGAAATGCTTGGTTTTGCCAAGGAAAAGAACCAGACATGTCTGTCTTCACTGTGGTTAGACAAAACCTATTCCATCACATGGATGGAGTAGGGGCAGTGGCAGAGCAAGCTGATCAGGCACTGGGGGAAGCGTGCATGCCCTACACCCAGGGATGGGGCCAGCCACCTACAGGGGTGGGGCCAGCCAGGGCAGGATGCCCCGCAGGGCCTCTGAGGAGTCTGCCTGCCTCCTCCCACTCAGCTGCCCTACAGTTGAGGGGGAGGCGGCGAGCAGACTGTGAGGAGCCTGTGAGTGCGCAAGCCACTGCGTCACTCCCGGTGGCTCGGGCGCGCTGCAGGGCCAGCGGTGAGTGCTGCCCGGCATTTTGTCACCCCCCTCAGAGTGACACCCAGGTCAACCTGCCCCCACCACACACCCCTTCCTCCGCCCCTGGGTGGGGGGAACCTGTTTGAAACCCACAGGCCACAATTTGTCATAAGCAAACTTATGTTGTATGACAGTGATCAAGAGGCAAAGGTGGGTGGAGCAATGGATGTGAACTCTTAATCACCGTATTATGGGTGACATTCTACCCAAGCAGAAGCCAGAGGTTTCCACGCACCCACATACAATTCTCCATTCAGGCAAGCGTGAGACATTTCACACAACAATACACTGCCAATATATAATTCTCAGGGTGGTTGAGCAATCAATCCCTCTTCACAGGGAACTCTGTAGCTCTTTGAGGGGAATGGGGTTCTCCTAACAACTCACAGCACTCTTAACAAATGGTACTTCCCAGGATTCTATGGCTGTTCAAAGTGGTATCATACTGCTTTAAATGTATGGTGCAGATGGGGCCTGGGATAGACAGACAAATACTCTGATCTGGTTTAAGACAGCATTCTGTGTTGTAGAGGATCTTGGCCAGGTAGCAAGTTCTTCAAAGCAGGCACCATGACTGAAAATACATTCCTGATAGCATGGTCTGAGAATGTAGGCCGTATTATAGAAAATCTCCCATCAGATATGTTGTACGTACATCTTGAATTTGCTCCATGGCATTTCATAAATATGGATTAAAACTCTTAACTTTCCCCTAGCAGTGTGCATTGCTCTTGATAGGTTCCTTTCTCCCTGAGAGCCATCACAATGAGAGATTTGCATTTCCTAGTAGCAGAAGAGTGTTGGAAAATTAGCTTGGTTTGGGAAAGGAGAATGGACTTTGATCATTGTTGGCAGGCTGATAAAGAGACAGGATCACCATCCTCATCTTCATTTGCTGAACACTGTCAGCTGGAGGACATGTTGTGTTTCCTGCACGATTGGAAGGATGCCTTGAGAAACTGGTGATTCGCCTTTTTGGATCGACATGTTATGCTCTGCAGGAGCAAGTGTTTCTTTCATAGTCGAGGGGAAAGCAAAGCGATGTCAATCAATTTTAGGCCCTTGGTAGGAGAATGGCATCCATGTTGTTCAGGCTCTTCCTCCAAATGGAGGATCTCGCCGGGTGAGACGAGCTGAGTTTGTCACCTTGACGAAATTGCAGCTTCTGGCTTCCATGGGGGATTCCATGTCCCTGGGCCTGGCAGGAGATGTGTAGGATTCAGAATTCTCTGCCGGGAGAGCTATTGGCCAAGGTAAGTGCTTGCGCATACAGAGTTGCCTGGTCTGTAGCCCACATAATCTTTCAGTTAAGCTCCTGCTTTCTCCCTCTGGGGAATTAAGAGACCATTGACAGCGTGAGCAAGGACAATCCCTTGTTCCTACAACTGGCAACAAATTTGCCGGTGGCAACAGCTGGAAAATTGACATGGCCATGCAAATCCTGGGGTGTTGTTCTAAAATCTACAGCAGCTACCATGTGCTTTGATTACATGGTTGTGGCTTTCTAGGACCTCCAAATGGTAGCGATGAGATCTAAGTCACCAAGCGTACAACTTTGCAATGAGCTAGACATTTTGTACTTAAAATGTTATGCATCATAGTCAATATTATCCAGGCTGCAGAATGCCTTGGAAATATATCTGCACTTGGCATGAGGCAGCTGGCTGACATTACATTCTCCCAATGCAAATGCAGTACTAACACAAAGACTCGTGGAGAATTTAGCAATTATTTTAAGGATCATAAGAAACATTTTACCTGGGAAAGATGAGTTTTACTATTTATGTTAACATAGTGCAAATGTCTTGCACATGTGTTTAAGAGTGCAGATGTGCATGGAATCAAACGCTCTTTGAAAAGCCACACTCACAAAATAATGTCATTTAGCAACTGTCAGGTTTTGCTTTGATCCACATCCTAACCTCCAGATAATATTTACCTCGAGGACGTACACCATGCGTACCCACCAGAGCTGAATTTGCCTCAGGCTCCAGCAACAGCAGCGGCCGCCGTGTTAAAAAAGAAATCCTTGTAAATCACCCCATTTGTGCCTTGAAGTGCCAGGCTGTTTGCTCAGCAGGCTAACACAATGCGGCAGCATTATTAAATTTCCAAGAAGTTGACCAGATTTGCCAGATCAGTAGGGTGGACCCAATGGGGAGGCTGTCTTTCTGCCTTTGGCACTGCAGCAGCAGCTGACGGGGCAGACGATACTTTGAATTTCGCTATTTCAGCCAGTGCTGCAGCCCCTTCCTAGTTAATCTCCACAGCAAAGATTAGTTTATTCGATTAAAGCTATTCCCTATAGACCATCTCTGGAGCTCCCTACAAAGCTTCAAGACTATGCGCTGCCAACCTTTCGCCAACAACTCCCCTCCCCTTCAAAACATAAAATAAAAGGGAGAGGGGGTGGAGAGAGAGAAGATTCAATAAAGTAATCTTTCCTCCTATTCCTTTTATATGATTGGAAAAGAAATTGAAAACGAATTTCAGTTATTGCTTGTGTTTTAAATATGAGATAAAGGTCAGCCCCCCCTCCAGCTATCTCCCTAGATGGAGATTAACGCGAGCATGTTCTATTATAAAATCATAGAGCGAGTTTGCAAATCTGTCGAGTCATCTACAAATATATAATTAGACCGTTAGATTTAGAAATCAATAAACGGTGACTTTTTTGGCATGGAACTTTGGAAGCTGGAGGAAAGAAAGAGTGCATGAAGGAAACAAGGCTTTTGGGTATGGGGGTGGGGAAGGTTGTGCCGTGTTTCTTATCAGAATCTCTTTGTAACATTTCAAATGTAGGTAGGTGATTTGCCCTTTGCAAATGGCAGAAAACCCCAAACAACCCCCCTTTTTTGTTTTTATTCCTTTAAAACATGCCCATTTTCCAGCACACATGCAGAAGGAAATGGGATTTGCCAAGAAATGGACATTTGAAGAGAAGAGTTGCCAATTCCTCTCCCTCCGCCTCCCAGCTCTGGTTCGGCATCAGTAAGTCAGAGGCTGGGAATGTTTTGTAACACAACATTCGTAGACATATTTATACAGGGCAAGTGCTCATGCATTTGTCATCAGTTGTCACAGTACATGATTTCCCAGGTCAGAAAATTGACTTCGGAGCTTGACCCTGAAGATTCGACTTGCCTGTTTGCTTATTCTGGTTCAAGATGCAATGTCAAAAACTGTCCTATTAGAGACACCTCTTCACATTTACTTTGCTCAGGTTGATCATAATGATACTGGAAGGACCACAGTTTGATGTTGAAAAGAGATAGGGGATAGAGCCCGGCTGAAATGGATGGTGTTGACAGCAAGAGATGAGATTGGGGGTTTTGGGGGGGGGGAGAGAGAAAAGAGAAAACACTGCCTGTGGTTTGGTAAGATGTGATTGTGCTTCATAGGGAAAACTACACGGGACAGATTAATTCTTGGTGCCCTAAATCAAAGGGGAGGGGACCTGGATCCAGCCAATAGGCTGCATCCTTAACCCCTCCCCCCATGGGTCCAATTTTATAAGTGAGTGCCCAGCTGTCAATTACCCAATGCCACAATGACATCAGATAGTCTGTTTTTTTTTTTTGCAATTGGGCCAAGATTCAGCCCCAGCAATCAGCTGATCATGGGTGCTTGCACAGCCTGATGCTCAGGGCCTAAATTAAGTGAGAAGTTGATGCACAGACTAAATGAACTTCTGGGCATCTCTCAGTGCAGGTCTGGAATTCACTGCAGTTGATTTTATTTTATTTTTTGCCAGGAATTGGGTGAGGAGCTGGAGGTGGCTGCTTCTGACCTATGCACTGTGACAGAACCAGCCAACCAGACATGAAGGTGGGTGGTCTGGAAGTAGATGGCCATCCGCTGCACTCTCCTATCTCCCCATTGTCACAAAAAAGGGGGACACTGTCAGTGGGAGAGACAGCAGCGGCATGGGGAGCAATATCATGCCACTCCCCCCAGCAAAGGCTGGAATGGAGTATATGAGACAAGGGGGAGCTGGAGTGAAGAAGGCTGGGTGTTGGCATTCAGAGGCAAGTTAGGGCTTAGAGGACACTAGGAGTGGGCATATGGTGGTAGGGATGGAGGGGGAAGATTGATTATGTTTCCATTTTAGTGAGAAGCTGCATAATCTATACTTCTCAAACCAGCACACAAACAGCAACAGAATTATCCTTCAGAGTTTGCGCTTTCCCAAATTTTGCAATGCAGGTATATGAGCATAAAAATGTTTGTCTTAGCAAAAATAACATTGAAATGCATTGTCTTAGGGGAAATTGCTTGCAAAAAATGTGTGTATTTGTCCAAACCATGTACAATAAATCCAAGAAAAATGCTTACAACCTTTCATGAGGATTTTTTAATTAAAAAAATTAAAATTACATTTTTTTTTATTTTATTCGTCACATTGCTATCTCACTTTTTCTCCAAGAAGTCTAAGGTGGCATACATGGTTTTCTTCCTCCTCTTGTTATTCTCACAGCGGTCCTATGCAGTAAGTTCAAGTGTAAGACTGTGACTGGCCCAAGGACTCCTAGAGGGCTTCATGGCTGAACAATGATTTGAACCCTGGTCTTCCAGGTTCTAGTCTAACACTTCACCACACTGGCATATTTAATTCTGTATTTAGCGTCACATGTGGTTTACCTTTCAGTCACACATAGAGTTTTGGACAACCATGTCTGCTACACTTAAAAGCAGTAGTGGCTGATGCCAGTCTCCTGATAGGGCAGCAGGTCTGGAGATCAACAGTAGGTGGTGCCATAGCCAATGACAGGCAGAGCCTGCTAATTCTGGTTTTGTCCCCATCCTCCCCACTGAGTTCTACAAGGTGACATAGGAGGAGGAGGAGGAAGCTACCCATGCAGTGTCACCTGCTGAGCTAGTTGTAGGAAAGAGGGCAGGGAACCAGCTGTGGACAGAATAAGGGTGCCCCATTCACCCTAATGGACCAGCTTCCTCTGCTCAAAATGTTATCTTCAACCATCTTGAGAACCACTGAATTCTAGGTTATATAAGGGCAGCTGAACTCTGGATATCCCCACATTACCCCACATCTGTGAACACACCCTTGGTGATTGTGTGATTGCAGGATCGTACTCCAGTGTGGGAGGATGATATGCCAACACACGTCCCAAATGGGCCAACAGCCAGATGACTCAACCTCTTGACTGTGAGAAAGCATGGGGGTTCCAGTGGTGAAACTGATGCATCAAGCTATAAAGCAATTGATTCATCCAGCTATAAAAACTAAAAAATTCAGCATCTACTTGTTTTCTTTCTGTGCTAGCTTTCAAGTACAATAAAAACTGCATGCGTTTTAAAATCTGCTAATATTGTCTTGCAAAGGCAAAAAGGTCTTGGCTTCCTACATTTCTGTGGCATCATAAAAATTATAGTGCATAAGGTCACGTTCTAAGATGCTTGGGAGCTGTTTGAGCTGTCTCGTTGTGGTTTATCAGTGCTGAATGCAAAGTAGCAATTACATGAGGGCAAGTATAAGGGGAAATTGCAGCCAGGAACCCAGCTTGTATTGCACAGTCTCTGGGCTCCTCACTTGGGTGCAGAAAGAAAGTTAATGCCTTGTCTATTGATTTGAAAAGAAACTTCCTATTCAAATCAGCCTGAGTGGTTCCACTCAAGGAAGATTGGGAGTATGTTTCTCAGGGTGCAGGTGGTTGAAATATACAGCATGTAAACATGGTTCTGCTCATGTTGTCGTTCCTTCCATCCAAGAACTCAAGCTGGTGCACACAGTCTTCCCTCTCCATATTCCATCCTCACAACAACGCTGTGATGTAGGTTAGCCTGAGAGACAGTGATCGGCTCAAGGTCACCTTCAGTTTCATAGCTGAGTGGGGAATGAAATGCCAGCCTCCAAAGGGTTTAGTCCAAAACTCGGACCGCTACACTAATGCGGTGGATGGATGAAAACTGCTCTGCAAAAATTGTCCTATGGACTTTAAAAGTAATTTTGCAGACTGATGTGTAAATGTGGAAAGATTGGGGGGAAATGAGAAACTGACAATTTATTTGGATAAGTTATTTTAGAAAGAAAGAGAGAGAGAAGAGAAGAGAAGAGAAGGGAAGAGAAGAGCATCTTTCTGGTTTTGCAGTTGGAGCAAACTTCTCTTCTCATCTGCTTCCTCCCTCCCCTCCATGTCCTTTTCACCCTTCTTACACCAAGGAGACTTGGTTGGTCAAGTTGATCCCTTGTTTGAAATTCAATCAAGGGCATTAAAGTGTAAACCAGTTGGAAAAACAAAGAGCTTAGGGAAATAAATTGCTTAAACAACAGCAAACAAGCAGTCGGTAATCTTCTTAGAGAAATTAATGAAGGGAACCCCCTTCTTGGCTTTGGGGTTTGGGGGCAGGGTTCGAGGGAAGTGAGGGTAACAATCCTAAGAGCTATCACATAACAAGCCCAAAAGGTTTAGGGGGAAGGTGTGAATGAAGGAAGCAAGATTAGGGCAAGCAACTTTCAGAAGGAAACAAAGCAAAACGGAAGATAAAATTCTGCTTTTAAAAGATAGCAAAACAGCTGCATATTAGAAAACCCAGGGCCTACCTAATATAACATGGTGCCTGCTGACCTTTTTACAAATAATAATAATAATCCAAAAATTTCACAGCTCTGAAATATTAAGAAGGCAAAAAAATTCACCATGCAAGGGAGCCTTAATTTATGCTGTGCTGCAGAGAGAAAGAGAGGCTGTGTACTCACTAGATGCTTAAAGCACATGGCTTCTCCAAAAACATCATGGAAACTGTAGTTGGTTAAGGATGCTGAACGTTCTTAAAGGTAAAGGTAAAGGTACCCCTGCCCGTATGGGCCAGTCGTGTCCGACTCTAGGGTTGTGCGCCCATCTCACTTAAGATGCCGGGGGCCAGCGCTGTCCGGAGACACTTCTGGGTCATGTGGCCAGCGTGACGAAGTTGCTCTGGCGAGCTGGCACCAGCACAGCACACGGAAGCGCCGTTTACCTTCCCGCTATAAAGCGGTACCTATTTATCTACTTGCACTTAGGGGTGCTTTCGAACTGCTAGGTGGGCAGGAGCTGGGACCGAAAGATGGGAGCGCACCCCGCTGCAGGGATTCGAACCGCCGACCATACGATCAGCAAGTCCTAGGCACTGAGGTTTTACCCACAGCGCCACCCGCGTCCCTTAGAAGACCCCTATTCCCCCTCACAGAGCTACAATTCCCAGATGTGTGTAACCATCAATCCCTTTCCCTAGGGAACTCTGAGAACTAACAACTCTAAGCAGTGTTTTAAATGTATAGTGCAGATGTGGCCAGTGAGAGATTTGTTCCACGGCTCCTGGCACAATCCAACAAATATTTATAGCACAATGCTGTATTTGTCTATTCACAAGTACCGTAAATCCCATTGAGTTCAATGGAGCTTACTCCCAGGTAAATGGGTATAGGTCAGTAGCCTTAAGTGTTCTTAAGCCTACTGAAATTAATGGACTTAAGCACACTTAACTCCCATTGGATTTGATTGTGGTCTTTTTTCCTCCTTATTTTTTCCTCCTTTTTTCCAACCTCTGCTGTTGCTAAAGATCTCTGCATCTCATTAACTTGCACTGCCTGGAAAAAAGAGGGTCATCTCTAAGGTGCTACTGGACAATTTTATAATTTTTTTATTTATTTTGACTGCATCAGACCAACACAGCTCCCTCCCTGAGTCCTAAAGGAGATTGCTGATCAATTGTGTTTAATAAACTTCCAAGGCACCTCCCTGTTCATCCTTTAATTGACTGATGCAACTTGCCATGGTTAGAGCTGGAACATGCCACCAGTGGCGTGTAGTGATGTATCAGTCACTGGACAGATAACCCTTTGGGTGGGTAAGGCTTCCTGCATTTCAGGAAATATAAGAGGCTCCTATATTGGAATGCCCTTATGGATCACATAGGGTTATTGATCCCTCAGAGCAATTTGATAGATTTGGATTGCACATCCATTATGAGCCTTGCCAAAATAAATCTGCTGTGCCAAATGAAGTACAATAGAGTCTGACTCAAGGTGAGATCCAGTATCCCCCAAGGTCACCCAGGGGGTGGAGATCAATGAGTCTTATGCTTTGCAGGTTGCACTGAATAATCAGAAGGTGCTTGGATGTGTTTCTGGAATCCACATCCATAATGTATAAACCTGTTCTAAGAACAGTTCTGTGCACGTTGGCTTTTGCATGTGGAAATTTTGCTTACACAGTGCAGGGTTTTGTATGGCTTTGTGCATACCTCTTTATTTTCAAATCCTTGCCAGCTAATTGTGAAATGTATCCCATTTGTTTAAGTGCCGACGACCCAGAGGCCTCTATTGCAGCACCCTTTCTAAGCCTGATGGCTTAGATTGTTTCATGTTCTGATGTGGTCCACATTTGATAGCAGAGAGGAAGCCAACTTTTTTTCTTTTTTCTTTAAAGAACTCTCAAGGGCGGTATTGAGCTCTCAATCCCATGATGTATTTCATTTGCTACGGTCAGAACTGTTGCAACAATGCCTTTCATTTTTGAATCGCTGAAAATAATTTTCTTCCTGGGGGGCCATAAAAAAACCCTAAAACACACCCAACCTTGCCACTTCTTCACCTCTCCCCCCCTCGCCTTTTCACAGTATAATTTGCAATTTAAAGCTAACCTGGTGAGTGTACTAACAATAGACTGGCCCATAAAATGGTTTGAGGCCTGCCTGCATGCCTAATGAGGTTGATGATGAGCTATTTAACTCTTTGTCCTTCCATAATATCTACTTAATGCAGTTCAATGGGACTGGATTGTTAGAAGTATTAAAGATTCTATTAAGTCTTTACCAAAGCCACTTGCTTCTCTTCAAGCTGTATAGTGGCTGGAGCATTAAATTTGACAATGTAAGGGCAGTAAGACTATTGCACTGGCAATAGTGTGTGTGTGTGTTGCAGAAACACATTTCCTAATGCAGCAAAGCTGCACTCAATTGAAGACCTGTTACCAGTGCATTTTTTTAAAAAAAACCGCCTTCTAGACACTGATCTGGTTTTATTTAGGTTTAATAAAACCTAAACCTACCCCAAAGCAATTAGCTTATTTTCATCATGAATTAAGCCACCGTTCTTTTTTTAAAAAAATATTTCATTACATTTCCCTCTCCTCCCTCTCTAAGTGACATAAACTCTGGCAAACTTGGTGGAATTCAACCCCTAGGATTTTTAAAAATCTTTCGTAAAGAGAACTTTTGGGTGCTTCCATAAAAGTACCCTGGAAATCAGTGTAACCTTGTTTTAAGTAAAAGGCATGTAGAGAAGCTGTACATTGAAGACACCGTTGTCCAAACTCAGTCAAAATTCAGGCAACGTGTGACAAACACCAGAACTTTAGTGGGTGGTAGGAAGCAATTCGGGCCAAAAAGTTACACAGTTGGTGCACTGCTTGACTAAGGAGTGGTATTTTTGTGTTTTTATCAAAACTGTGTGGTGCTAGTCACCAACGCTGGATATGAGAGGGAGGGGGCAGTGGAAAGAGGAGGTGTTATGGCCAGAATTTCACACAGTTGGCATTGACTTGGCTTGAAGAGGCAAGCACTAAGCCCTCTTTTCAACCATAGTAAAAACCCTCCATCTGGCTACCCTAAAACTCTCTTAGCTTGTTCAACTCGCTGTCGGCTGATTGGGCTTTGTGAAGCAGAAGTAACAACATCAATGGTCTAAACCCTTTGCCACTTGAGAGTATTACATTTCATTTCATGCTTGACTTAATCAAAACTGGGGGAATGAAATTTACACCTTTTTGATGTTCTTTTCCCTGCTGTTTAAGGAGAAGAATCTGAACCCATTTGATCTTTGCATGCACCCAATAAATGACCAAATATGCCAAAGCTGCCAAAAGCAGACGGCAGCCAGTTGCCCGTGGATGTTGGGTCAGTTTGAATACAGCTTTGTACAACCAGCTCTTAGGTTTCCCAAACTTTGCCGCCTTTTTAATATTAGCAGGTGAACCAAAGGAAGAAAAATAAGCAACCTTGACGGTACCGTAAGGAAATATTGGTTGGTAGCCAATGCTGGTCCTACTCAGAGTAGACCCATTGAAATTAATAAACAGAACTAATTTAGTTGAATGCGACCCAGTATAGCAGGTTGAGAACTTTGTTGGGTGATTCCAAATCCTGGAATCTGTGACTCTCCATTCAGTCCAGAGGATGGGTTACTTTTCCCTCTGAGTGTGATATTCTAGAATGATTCCATAGAAACCAGAAGATAGAAACCTATCATATACCAAGCTGTATTTACATCATGGAACAATCAAACTGCTTGAGCGCATTATAACGCCACGTCCTTCCAAATGCGAGCTGCTTTCACATTGTGTGATATGTTTGTATTGGGCTTTTTTAAACATCCCAAATATGTGCAGTTACCTGCATTGTGGGCGCAATCCTCTTGAGGATTGCCCCACCAAAATGAACAATAATAAATAATATAATAATAAAAAATTACACCCCGCCCTCCCTGGTCAGGGCCAGGCTCAGGGCGGCTAACACCAAATATGAATTACAATAAAATGTAATAGGAAACAACAACAACAAACAAACAAACAAACAGTTAATTAAAATACAGCTTAAAATGCAGCTTAAAATGCAGCCTCATTTTAGTAGTAGCCCATAAATCAAGGCCATAAAGGGAGGAAACATCAGGTATTCACCCGAGCCAGCTATCCATGCTGGTCCTACATGGGCCAGCAAAAAAGCCAAGAGAAAATTTATATACCAAATCCCATATAAGGGGTCAGAGTGAGTCTAAACCAAAGGCCAGGTGGAAAAGCTCTGTCTTGCAGGCCCTGCAGAAAGATGTCAAATCCTGCAGGGCCCTAGTCTCTTGTGACAGAGCATTCCACCACGTTGGGGCCAGTGCTGAAAAGGCCCTGGCCCTAGTTGAAACCAATCTAACCCCCTTGAGTCATGGGAACTCCAAAGTGTTGTTATTTATGGACCATAAGGTCCTCCGTGGAGCATACCAGGAGAGGCGGTTCCACAGGTATGTGGGTCCTAGGCCGCATAGGGCTTTAAAGGTCAAAACCAGCACCTTAAACATGACCCTGTACTCCACTGGGAGCTAGTGCAGCTGGTAAAGCACTGGATGAATGTGATCCCACAGCAAGGAGTTCTCTGGCTTTTACAGGAGACTATCCCATGGGGTAATGCCCTCTGTAGGTTTATAATGCACAGCTGCTTGGCATCACAAGTGTGGAGAATGCTGTTACATTCTGGTCCTGCTTGTGTGCTTCCCACAGGTGGTCAGCCACTGTGAGAAGAGGATGCTGTTATGTATATAATATATGCTTATGATTTATGTGTTCTCTATGTCAAGCCTTGTTCACTGAGCAGCTTGGAAGAAAAGCACCAAAGCGAAGTGATACATAATAAATGTATCATATTTTTACTCACTGCTATCTAATAACAGCCATGACGTTCCCCATAACCCACCTGTCCATGGAAGAACACATAGATTCTCTTCTTGTCTGTGGTAAAGAGAGCACTCATGGTTCAATAGTTCTGAGACTCCCCTGTATGGATGAACCTACCCACTATAACAGAGCTGTGGAACTTAAAAAAAAAATAACAATCCTGACGGCCTCACTCCTTTCTGGGCAAATTTCCAGGGGCTGTATGTCAGTGGTGGGCCAGGCTAGAAGCAAAAGTGGTCGAGCAACAGACATGGCTCTTACCTTTGTGCAAAAACGACAACATTCCAACTAAGTGAAAGCCAGCAGTTTCTGCATACATCCACATGCCAGTTCCTAGTTCAGAAACTAAGCTTATGAACTTTTTATTTATTATTACATTTATAGTCCACCTTTCCACCAAATCGTTCTAGGTGGCATACATTCTGCTCCCCATTTCATCCCAACCTTGTGAGGTAGGCTAGACTGAGAAACAGTACCTGGTCCAAGGTCACTTCGCAAGCTGCCTGGCCTCCTAGGGACTTGAACCCATGACTCTTGAGTCCAACACTCTATAAACCTTACACTACCATGGCTCTCCAAAGTTGGGAGTGTGTGACTTCCAAGTTAGGCATAACCAACGTCCCAAGACGCTAAGGCCTAGCGACTAGGCCAGTGTTTGTGATTCATTTGAGCTAGAGTTGTCAGATCAATAGTTTCAAATTAAGGGGCTATACACAGCTGCAGCATGTCTCCTGAGATTCCAAGGGAGCAATGGAATTGTACAGTAGAGAAGTGTCCCTTGTACTTTAGGCAATGGGTGTACTCTAGAAGAGGCACTATCTCTTAAAAGAGGGGACATCTGCCAACGCTGCTTGCATTCACATTGACCCTAAACAAAGTTATGTTAAGGGGAACAGGAGGGAGGGGAGGGGAGCAATATGTTCTACCTTCCCACTGGCTGGACTCTCTTTCTCCAAGAGATGTCTTGGTTTTTTCCCCTATTCTTTCTCCTTTTTTCTTTTTCTCCAGAGCCGTCATTTATAACTTCATGAAAACATTTGTAATAGACAATCAAAACGTGGATACGTTTTCCAGGGCCGACATCCTATCTGTTAAATATAAATTAACCACACAGATCTCCACCGCCACCCCCTCGTGCCTCTCCCCCCACCAGCTCAGTCAAAAGAGGGGGGAAGGGGAGGGAGTAGAAAAGCGACAGGCTTTTGACATCGTTTCAGCGAGCCTGCCTGGGCCCCCACGAAAAGAAAGCCCGAGTCCTGTAAAGAAACTTGTCTAGAATGGTGATCTTCAGACAGCTCTTGTGTGACAAGATACATAGTTTCTATTGTGCTGGGGCCAGATTATTGGTTACTATAGTTTCCCTAATGTTCAAATGGAGTTAAGACCTAAGCTGAACAGAATAGGTTAAAAGGTGCCGGTATTTGGGCCTGCAAAACCACATGTTGAGAGTCAGAGACCAAACAAGACAAAGCACATATCTCTCTGGTCTTTGAAGTCTTCTCTTAGGGATGCAAAGTTTAAAAAAATGTTTTTTAAAAAAGTGGGGGAGAGAATGAGAGAGGAAAGAGACACCACACAATCCCTGGGTCCAGAATTTTCAACCAGGCCCACAGCAATACTTTCGTTGTAGGTAGCAGAAATTGCAACGGGGTTATCTGTGTCCCCCCCAATCATATCTGTCCCAGGGGTCAAAAAATAAGG
Organism: Podarcis raffonei; assembly: GCF_027172205.1. Taxonomy (NCBI): domain Eukaryota; kingdom Metazoa; phylum Chordata; class Lepidosauria; order Squamata; family Lacertidae; genus Podarcis; species Podarcis raffonei. The sequence goes on along the minus strand of NC_070609.1, from coordinate 53,693,004 downwards.
AGCATTTCTTCTTCTCTTTATAAAAGGGTGTTGGATTTGTTGGGTTATTGCTAGTTAGCTCATTCCCTGATACAAAGAGTCAGGTGATGGAAAGACCTATGTTTTCATTTGCTGTATTTGTTTGTTGGTTTATTTCCCTCAAATCTCCCCCCCTTCCCCCCATTGTCTTTGCGTTGACATTACTCACTGAATAGCATCTCATGATGTTTCTGAAAACAGCTTTCTGTGAAAACAGCTTTCCATTTCTCTGCTCACCACCATTTCAACTGTGAATCCACCACCCGGCTGTAGTGCCGGCTTCTTGCCGAATAATCCACCCTTTCTGGCATTTTAAGTTTGTGAATATATGGAAACTTCCATGAATCCGTAGGCAGGGGGAAAGTAAGAATTGTGCGTAAGCTCTCCCTTCTTGGTGCAAGCAAAGCTGTTGCATTGTTCATCTGACAGATTAAAATACTCCCCTTCTGCTCATGAAGAAGATTCTTGACGATCATGTTTTAAGAAACCTAAATTTGGGGCATTTCAACTTTTGATTTCTTTATTATCATTAAAATTCTTGCAAAAGACAACCTTCACTCATATTTGTGGACTGCTGGCCACTGCCTTCTTTATTCTTTTAAAAAAATATAATGTGGCAAAAGATGTTTCCTGGTTTTAGGTTTAAAATAATGATGATGACTCAGCACCAAAGAAAGGGATCCCTGAATTCAAAAAGGGTCTTTTCTTTCTCTCTCTCTTTCCCTTCAAAGCAGAAGTTATTGTCATTCTGATCGCCGTTATCTCTTTATGCTGTTCTAGAAAATATATCTAATTGTAACAACTGTACTCCTAGAGTGAACATATTACTTGAATTCAAATGTTAACAATGGCAATAGGATAACTGTCCTTGAATCGCAGCCTTTTGTATGACTTCAATAGGCTTACAATGTGTTGTATTAGCAGGCATATTAATGGCCAGATGCAACACCAGCTCTTTTCTTTTTCGCCAAATCTTCTTATGCAAATACCTCATGAATCCAGTTCAAAGAGGTAGCTTTAAAATGAGCTTCTGCCTGCCTGCATTCAGATGGATCCTTTCACCCTCAGCAATGGGGGCGACTTGGATCGAAAGTGACATGAGAAAAGTTTCGACACTTGTTTTTATAACTGAACATGATCTTGTTATCATAATCTGATACTGGTAACGGGCATGGGCTGGTTGTCGAATTTTAAGCCTTTAACAGAAGGAGATAATCTCAGCTTTTGTGCTCGAATGTACTGAATCCTACACTCGGTGGAAGCTATCAATGAGAATCGAGGGTCATGCTTTTCTCAAACAAAACTTTTTCATGCTTAAAAAAAAAAGAACGAGAGTGGGGGGACTCTTTATTCTGTGAGAATTACCCAAGCAATTGCATTCAGGCCTGGGACATCAACAAGCTCCCATGGAGTGTAAATTAATAAAATGAGGAAGGGGGATAGTTTACCTTCTTTTACAAATGATGAAATCAACAGCTTTGACTTGCTTGTTGAACTATATGGTAATGAGGCAGTAATTAAAAATGCTAATGGGCAACAGTTACTTAAACACAGCTTCAGTATGTGCCTCTGTTCCCTTTGTTTTGCTAGGGTTCTCCCAACTGTCCTATTGAAATTGGCTCTTGAAAATGCTACTTTTAATGGTTTAATTATCAGGGAAAGGAAAACAGGAGAGTTTTACAGTTGGCTGTCTTGTTAAATATTGCACAGGTTTTGTTCTCCTGCGCAGATTTTCATCTGCTGTCATGTGAAAATGCAGTTATAAAAATCTTTGCACATGCAAATTTCATGAGTTTCAAGTTATTTCTAATTTGCAGCCCTTTTTGTTTGTTTCAGATTGGCAGGAGGGGAGGCGGGTGGGAAGTCTGATACTTGTTGATTATGGGAATGGCTTACTTTTAGAATGCAAACATGACCCCAAATAGTAAGTTTTATTAGGATTGATAATATTTATTAGGACATGCTTACAAGGCAGATTTTTGATGGCAATAATGAAGTGGAAAAGAGGTTTCTGAGTAAGGCCATAAATTTAAACTTCACTTTTCAGCAGATAATTTCAGCTTTGAGATAGAGAAGTTAGAATACTACTACTACTACTACTACTACTACAACAACAACAACTTGTACCCCACCTATCTGACTGGGTTGCCCCAGCCACTCTGGGCAGCTTCCAACAGAATATAAAAATCTAGAAAATCACAACGAAATCTAGAAACACTTGTCTGTCATCTTCTTCTTCTCCTCTCTCAACATAACCTCTTTCAGTGTCTAACCTGGGGGTAGCCAATTTGGTGACCTCTAGATGTTGGACTTTAACTCCCATCAGCTAAAGAAAGCAGTGTCATTGGTCAGAGTTGATGTGAACTGCAAAACAATAACTTCTGGAGGTCATCATATTGGGGGTTCCCCCTGGCCTAGTCTAATATTGCATGAAGACTGGAATGAGTGATAAGGAAGAGCAGTAATGCTTTGAGAATGTTGGATGGAGAATGAAGGATTGGGAAGAAAGGATCTACTCTACTCTGAAAAGTTTTGGTGGAATATGGAAAAGATCGATTCCTCTCCAGCACAATGTGTCCGTCAACTTAATCAACATGGATTCTTCAATCCACTCCAGACAAGCAGAGAGAAGTGTGCTACAGTCTTGATTTAAAGTTTTACCCCAGTGGTGACTGGTGCCCATTGAGACTGGTAAGATGGAAGGCAGGGAGGTCAACAGTAGGTGGAACCAAAGCCAATGACTGATGGAGATGGAGTCAATTGGAGGCAGAGCCAGTCAAGTCTAGTTTTGTTCCCATCCTCTTCCCCACTGAGTTCTACAAGGGGAGACTCTGAGAGTAAGGAGGAGGAAGCAGACAGGTGCTGCCCTGTTCTGTGATGTGGCAAAGTTAAACCAGGATAAGGTGAGCTTCAGGGTGGGCTCAAGGCAGGGTGCAGAGCTGTGCTTGGTGAAATGCAGAGCTCTGAAGTTACTCCATCAAGTAACAAGTTAAAATGAGGCCTTTAAAAATATATATATACAGAGCTATGCACATTAATGGAATGATGATGATGATGTCATAGAAACTGGTGCAGTGCTGCGATATGCTACTTGAGTTAAAGGGGCCCAGCCTTCTCTAGTAATTTCCAACTGTGATGGAGCAGGAGAGACGCAGGTATTCCAGGGTCTTATACAGCAAAGTCCTCAGAGTCAGAGGATGGCAGTGCCACATCACTGAGATGGGAGTGGGGGAAGGCACAGCACCTATAGGTTCATCTAGTAGCAGCACCTCTCTGACTGGTCTTGCTTGCACTTTTACTTCAGGTTCTGAGTTCTTATCTTGTATCATCTGATGAAGAGGAATCTGACTCCTGGCCCTGGGCCCTGGGAGGCATGGTTTACAAGGGGGCACACATGCACACACAAAGCCAGCTCCTCCAGTGGTGAGGGTGGCCAAAAACTGCACACCCCCATACACAGAAAGTTCAGCTTGCAAGGTTTGCATGCATGGATGACCAGAAAGAAAATGTCTTAAGAAACAAACAGGTGCAGTGCAATTCAGTGCATGCTTACTCAGAATTAAATTGCACTGTGTTAAATTGGATTTACTCACAGGTACTTTTGTCTGGAACTGCAGCTGGCCAAAGCCAGCTAGTATGGTCTTACTTGAGATTAAGCCCAATTGAACAAAATGGGACTTACTTTTAAATAAGCATGTGCAGAATGTGTTGTTCTGTATACCAACAAATGTGAATTGATGTTCATAGGAAGCTGCCTTAAGCTGACTCAGACCAATGGGCCCATCAAGTTTCTTGTAGACTAAACTGCAGGGCCAGCCCAAGACATTTTGGTACCTGAGGTGGACCACAAATTGGCATTTTCCCTCCCCACCAAGAAAGAAGGGATGAGTGAAGATGTACATCAGGAACAAGGGGGGTGGGAATAAAGATCTACATCAGGTTCTACTGTCCTGTGGGTCCTGCCACCTGAGGTAGTGACTTCACCTTGTCTCCTGGGTGGGCTGGCACAGAAATAAATCTCTCCCAGTCCTACCCTGAGATGCCAGGGATTAAACCTGGGACCTTCTGCATGCAAACCAGATGTTCTACCTCTGAGCCGCATCCAGGTTTGGTCCTGCAAACCTGTCTGTGTAACCTGCTTTTGATTCAACCTTTCTTCTATTTGGCTATCTTTTCCTCGGGGGTTGGGGTGCACCTTAAAACTATTATCTGGAAAAGCAGAGTGGCATCAGCTTACCATTTAATTTTGTAGATATGGCAAATGGAATGTCTAGAGATACTGTAGACCACTGGGCTGATTTTCAGACCGAGTTGTAAACTTAATTAAAATAGCCTTAATCCTAAGAATGATGTCATTTTTTTGGACTGATCAGACTAATGCTGAAGAAAAGAGAAATCCGTATTTTTAATATCAACAAGTTAACAACGTATTTCATGGCCATCTCTTTCCCCATATTTGGCAGGGAAGCTTTCTTCCATCTTTGGGGGAAGGTTTCTTGATTATCACCAAGATGGAACTGTGTGGTGTCAGCTTAACAGGAAGTGCTTCGCAATTATTATTGTGGAAAAACAGTATCTCATCTTTACCCCATTCCGAACCCTTGGGTTGAATTAAGTGAAGTCATATTCTAAGGTGATCCATTGAAATCCACAGGCTTACGTTAGTAAAGTCTGTTGATCTCAGTGGATAATAATAATAATAATAATAATAATAATAATAATATAATATTATTTATACCCTAGTGGAATATAGTGCAGATTTAGCACTCATTTCTGTGTTAACTCTTTTCCATAAAAAAATCATTTTGCGTCTCCCCCAACCCAGAAAACTGCAGGGGTAAAATGCCAAAATTTGGGGCTGTATTCTGGCATATAGCTCTTTCCTGCTGTTTTCATGGGGGAATCTTGGGGAAACAGAAGCATGCTTGGAAAGGGTAGAGAAAGAGTGAGTTTGTCCAATGGTGTTCATTGTGGTGGCATACCATGCCTGCTGTTGTGAATGCAATTTAGTGTGACATTCCAGTATAGTGGTCAAATTGCCACAGTGCCATAACACAACAGGTAATGCAGTGTAAAAGGAATATTAGAAAACTGGACAGAAGGGCTAGCATTATAACCAGGAACACAAACAACATTCCCCTTGTCTGAATGCACCCTTAGTCAGCAACAATGCATTTTTCCCAACTAAGCACAGAATGCTGAACTAAATGGACTTTGGGTCTGATCCAATAAACCAACTCATCATTTTTTAAAGCACTGTTTCACAGGGGAATGTGCATCACGTATCCAACAGTCCTTCAATCTGAGGCTCACTAAGCTTCCTGTTTCCCTTCTGTCTTTGTGCAGCTTACTTAATACGTTGCTAGTTGATTTGTTCACACCATAGTTTACTGTTACATCTGAACTGGTAAGCTTTGATTTGAGTGAACTTCCCTACCCCAAACTAAATGATGGCATGCAATCCTGGTTTGAAGAACTCAGACCAGCCACAATTTGTTGGTTCAGATGCAAACACAAACGATGGATTGATAAAACCAGGAAATAACTGTTACAGGGATTGTTGTTGTTGCTGTTAGTAGCTCAGCTCACTGAGCCCAATTCTGAATCAATTTGAAGGGAGTTGCTTATCCCTAGTGGACACAACAGCTCTGAGTTTATAAGCAATCTACCCTTATCCTGCTTTTAAGTGGCAGCATTCTAGGTTCTCTTTTAAATGTGTTTTCCCATCCTAATGAAATTGTTGCTACTTTGCAGCCTCAGCCATCACCGCAGCCAACACTAATAGAATAATGGGTCTGCCTGGAAGCATCCTATGTTCTGCTGCCAAAGAGTTTTCACCTTCTGCCTCCTGCAAGCCCTGCATCATTCTTAGGGCTCTTGTAAGACATTTTGCAACCCAAGGCAAAGAACAAGATGACACCTCCCTCCTCTCCTATGTAATAAAAGCCGACCAGATTGACAGCTGGATGTGACTTCAACAATGGCAAAGGGGCAGCATCAACCTACCCCCCCTACATGTGAAGACAGCAGGTTAGCATAAGTGGTGAAAGGCAGCTCAATTAATCAACATATCCCTCTTACCTTTCTAGTCCCCCAAACACACCACTGTTCCCTGCATTCTCACATCTGCCAGCACCTGAGGACGATGTTTCACTCTGCCTAATGGTAGGACCACCCCCAAGTATGATACTGTGTGTGCGTCAGGGGGGAGATAGTAATAACTTTCCCCCCAGAGTTGTTTCTCCATGGATCTCAAGCATCTATGAAGCTAATGCATGCCTTCTGATGTTGATGTTTTTACCAAATCATATGAATCATTTCACTAGCATGATGTGTTTCATTGTTGTGTTGAAATGACTGGGGATGCATTTTTTCTTTATTGTACCTCATTTAGAAAAGTATTTATATACTGCCAATTTGTACAATATGCAAGGTGGCATATAGCAATCTATATGATAACGTATAGAAACAATACAAAATGATAGTGAACGTGAACATGACCGGGAAGCCCAAAAGCAGGAGGTCAACGGTACTTTTCCCACTTCTGATTCAGGGCAATTGGCATGCAAATGCATTCCATCTCCAGAGGAACTTGCAGATGAGAAGGTTCTCCTAGGGTAGGAATGTGGATCCTGTCCCAGATGCGAAGAGCCTTCCTAGCTCGGGTCAGTGACCCATTTATTCAGGTATCCTGTTCTCACAGGGGCCTCCTATATGCCTGTGGGAGGCCTGAAGCAGGACCTGAGCACAAGAGCACTTTCCCTTCTTGTGGTTTCCAACAACTGTTATTCAGAATACTGCCTCTAACCCTGAAGGTAGATCATGACCTCATCTCTTAATGTTCCTGATCATTTGTTATGCTGGCTGGGGCTGATGGGAGCTGGAGTCCTACAACCTCAGAACACAAGAATCTTATCCCTGTCTTACCCCATCATCCAAAGCAGTAAATATGGTTCACCAGTCCCTCAATAGGGCAACAATGACCCAGTGGCCATTTTCTCATTCTCTGCAGAATCTTCTGAAGATTCTCAGGGTTACTTCTTCTCCTTGTGTCTTGCCAAGCCTAGTGTCTTTCTAGTGGAATGGAACCCAGTGCAATCACTGTTAGAATTCTTGCTCCATGATTGCAGTCATGGGATTGTTGTCTATCACATGACGGTGTATGTTTTGACTCCACAGAGTGGGAAGTGACGGAGACAGGATGTTTGTGTTACTGTGTTCTGTGAAGTGAGACTATTGTCCTTTGTTTTTTTCCCCCTCTTTGTGTCCGATGCTAGAGACCGAGGGAGCTATGTTGCAGTGCTCCGTGTGTGTTTATATGTAAATAAAGTAGATTAGCCAAAATGCTGAGTTGCTGAGGTCTGTTACGCAAGCTGTGAAAACTCTGTGGATCCCTAAGTATGCCGGTGTCTGTTGGCATTGGCCGCTGTGATGTTTGGGCTGAAGAAAGCTAATGAAACTCCCAAATGATCGACCAGGAGGGAGAGAACATGCCAGTTGGGCATGTGTCTCTGCCAGGGTCCTACTCGAGTGTGGGACGAGCTCGTGACAATCACTTGATACATTCTTAGTTTATCCATGCTTATCCATGGTTTATCAGTCTTTTCCCCATTATAGCCCATGTTCACCTTCTTCCCCCTCTTGGTCCTGATCTGGTTAAACTGGTGCATGAATTCCTCCATTCAATGTTATTGGGCTTCAATTAGTCTTGACCAATAAGCTGTTCTAGTGGATGGTGAGAGCTCAGTTGCACTTAGGTCTTTCTTAAAGGCTTCCCATTGGGGCATTTGGGTGGCCACTGTGAGAACAGGCTGATGGACCAGATGGACAGCAGGGCTTTTCATTTCTTATTTTATAATAGTTTCAGTGAGTTTACTCTGAGTATGATACTCTGAGGACTTCATAATGACTAACTTTCACCGAATAGAGTCTTTGTGTTTTTGTCCCTTTTAAGTTAACAATAATTAATCCTTTCATTTTCTAGGATGGATGATATACATACAATAACATAAATGATAAACAAAGCCTGCTGGATCAGGTCAACAGCCCATCCAGTCCAGCATCCTTTTCTCACAGTGGCCACCCAATGCCTGTGTGAAACCTGTAAGCAGGACCCGAGCACAAGAGCACTTTCTCCTCCTGTGGTTTCCAGCAACTGATATTTAGAAACATTATTCCCCACAACTGAAAGGATTTATATGGATTTAAATATCCTCAAACATTCCAAAGACATTTGATTTTCATTCTCTCCCCCCCATTAAACAAAATCTAATATTCAGGCAATAAAGCTCTATAAGCATTGCTGTGGTTCTGCTCAATGAAAACTTTCTGGTATGGGGTGACCCTTGGGGACATTGTCTCTCCCCATAACACTTCTCCCTTTCACATTAAAACCCCAATAAATGAAAATTGTCCGGATACACTAGCAATAAAGGAAAACCTGACTCAGTGTCTGCCTTGACCATTAATGAGCTTTTCCCCCTACCTTCTTATTATCTTGATTGCCTTATTGAATGAAACATATGATATGGAGGCTGACACAGAATTTAGACAGGCTTTTATTCAGTTTCATTCTCAATAGGATAAGTGGTGATTCAGGTTTGGCATCTGTTCAAATGGCAGTTCTTATAATGGACATGACAGTCCATAAGCCAACTCTTAATAATTCCCCCCTCCCACACACACCTTCTTGCTGAAGACTCGTGCTGGTATTGCAATGCTGTTATACAAAACTTTACTGTGGCGCTATTTGAAATGCCGTGGACAGTTCTGGTTGCCCAAAATGCATGGTGTAGAACTGAAGAAGTGTCCAAACCTAGCCAGCCAGAAGCTATGGTTTGTCAGTGCCTTTATCACAGGGGTCAAAAAACTTTTTCAGCAGGGGCCTCTCCACTGTCCCTCAGACCTTGTGCGGGGCTGGACTATATTTTGAAGGGGGAAAATGAACAAATTCATATGCCCCACAAATAACCCAGAGATGCATTTAAAATAAAAGGACAGATTCTACTCATGTAAAAACACCCTGATTCCCGGACCCTCCGTGGGCCTACCCATGCTCTATCACATCAAACCACCTTAAGCTTCCTTAAAGTCTGAATTCAGCCTGTGTGGGGGAAATGTTGACCTCAGAACTCTTGAGATGTGTTGCACATCAACTTTGAATTCTCTTAGATGCCAGATTCAAAACTTGCTTTTAGTAGTTGATGGGTTTGTGTCATTTTTATGGTGTTTCTAATTTGCTATGTATGTACTGGATGTGAATGTTTAAATGTTTTTGCTTGCTGTTTATTATGATAGAAGTTGCAATTTTGTTTTCTATGCCTCTGGTGTTCTGTATTATGAGACAGTTATTAGTAATGTTATTGCTATGGTTCTATATTTGGCTTTGTTTGGTATTACTTCATAATACCAAAGTTTATGAATATTGGCAATTGACCATAATAAAGAGATTGATTGTGTTGTGATCTAATGATATCATATATGTGCTCCCCGCATCTCTTGGAAGAGTTACAGCCTGCATTAACTATTCAAGCAGCAGCTTCTGTAATCTTCTTTTGTCTTTGCTACACTGCCTCGTTATGGATTCCTTGACTTAGTTACTGCTGGTTTGTGTTCTCTTTCTGAAAATATTGAGTGAGTGAATATCCCACAATGCTTTGCCTCAGTAAGGTTGAGTCTGTGCCATGGAAGCTCTTTATCTTTCCTTTTCCCATCACCCTCCCAATCCAATTGACAGAATGCTGATTCAGTACTCTGGCCTGCTTCAGGTGAGTTGACCAAATGCCTCCTCAGCACTACCTTAAAAAAAAAGCATGTATACCGTAAATCTGTGGAGCTATCCAAGGTCCTGGATGCTCTTTGATGTTTGATATGAACTTGTGACTCTGCACTTCCTGCTTCCCCTATGAACCTCAAGCACCAATAAAACTGGTTGGGTGTTAGATGTTGATGGGGAACTTCAAGGCTCCTGCTCTTTCTTCTTTTGGTGCTTTGTGTTTTAACTGGACTTGGGTTGGACAATCCTTTATATATTCAGTGTCAGGTAGGATGCATGCCCACCACCACCCCTTTCAGAAGCAATTAACACAGAAATGAATGGTTGAACTTTCACTAGATTTCCAGAAGTGGCTTTTATGTCATTTGAAAGATGGCATGAGATGTGAAAATCACCAGGAAGGACATCCCTGAGAAAACATAATAAAACACTGTCTGAATGCTACCCAATCACTTGCACAGTGGAGCAGTTTCAACACCTGTCGTCACTGGGCAGCTGCTGGGATCCCAGAACTTAGGTAGTGTAATACCTGTCACAGGCCTCTAACCAATGGCAGGAGTCTGGGTCTACACTCCATTTTAGTTGCTCCACCATGCTCTGGAGCAGTACTATGTCAGGGACACTGAGGGAAATATGACTTGGCTGAGATTTACTTGATTTACATATTGGCCCGAATATAAGCCACACTTCTTTTTCCAAATTCCAATCATGAAAAGTTAAAGTGCTTACCAAAAAAAAAAAAAAAAAAAAGATAAAAGACTGTTCATGTATGCAACAACAGTGGCAAGAATCCTTTTAGCTCAAAAAAGGAAACAAGAATAAGTTCCAAAGGAAGTGGCAGATGAAAATGATGGACTTTGCAGAACTGGTGAAGCTGATGGGAAAAATCCGAAACCAGCACAATCAAGTATTCCAAAAAGACTGGAGTAAATTTATACAATATTTGAAAGATCATTGTAAGCAATTAACAACACTAGTAGGGCTATCTGAAGACTTGTAATGAGAATTTTCTTTTTTACCTTTCTACATTTATTTAAACTTTGAGGTATTTTGTAATGAGTTATATTAGAATTGGAAAATATATAAAATGCTGTGATATAAAGGTTACTTTTGAAAGCCAAGATGGGGGAGGGAAGTCGACAGGCTCTAAAGAGCCAAAGAAGTAAAGTGGATAATAATGATGTGATTATATATGTTTAAATGGAAAATTAATAAAAATAATTTTTTAAAAAATGAAAAGTTAAAGTGCAGCTTATATTCGCGACCTTATGCCGCCAGGAAAGCAGCGCGGCTCCCCCCCCCCCCCAAGAATCAGCCCGGGAGCACAGGGCAATGGTGCCCAGCCCATCCGCCGCTCCCAAGCCTCCCCCAAGCTGCTGAATTTTAAAGGTGTGGCTTACTTGTGGGTGCAGCTTATACAGTATTTGGGCCAATACAGTATAAATTTTTTTAAAAAAAATTATACCCTACTTTTCACCACCTGGATACCAAAGTGGATTACCGTTTGTGTGTGTGCATGTAGGTGTCAGTAGAAACCTCTGACTTTAATGTAGCTGGAATGTAGCCTATTGTACCAATGTAAGTGTCTTTTCTGTTGCTCCACCCACAATTGCTTCTGGCCATGCTCAATTTTTCATCCGGCCCCACCTGCCATTTGGTCCCTGGAACGATCCTCTTAGGTTCAAAAATATAGTCCAATCCTGTACTAAATGATTAAATACTGCATATGTAAACATAAGATTCTGAGGAATAGACATTCCTTTCACCCCTCCAAACAAATTCATTAAAAAAATAAATCCAGATTTCAAATAAACACCCAGCTATAGGACATGGTGGGCATAGCAAGTCTTCACTTTGCTTCTTCCTTAAAATATAACCTCCTCCTCCTCAGTCGCTAGCATCTAACAGTAACGGAGTTTTCTTCAAGGTGATACAAGCAGAAGCTCTTATAATTTATTTGAAATTTAATCAAGGCATTTATGAAATGTGATCAGGGGCAAGAGGCGCCTTGCTAACGGCTTTGAGAGACAAGCCCTTTACAACTTTTTAATTTTTTTAATGTTCAAATTGGCTTGTTCTAACCAGGCACAGAAAGGTGGTTTTTGAAAGGTGAGTGAGGAGGAGAAGGAGGAGGAGAATCACTAAGAGGACACAATCCCACTCTCCTTTTGGCTTCTCGGGATTTGGAGAGCATTGTGTGGAGAGGGCTGCATATTAGACAAAAGCACATACCCTTTCCCTGAAATATCATGCATTAAGAGCTTGTCAGCCCAGCAAGAGGAAGTGGGGAACCCCATTACACCAGCCAACCTCTTGGGCTTGCTGACTTCTCAGGTGCTAGCTACTAAACTGCTTCCTGGAGAAGGCAACTGGAATCTCATAAGGTATTGCCTGGAAGTGAAATATATTACTTGCTTAATTAAATGTAACTTTTTAGAGCAAGTCTGAGGTCCTTGCAGATTTGATTGGAAGGGTCCAACAATTTTTAATTTATCTGCTCAATAGCCTAGGATTTAGCATAGATTTTGTAAGCTTAATGAACTTGGCCTTTTTGCTCGGAGTGGAGTGCACCTGCGGCACATATGGCCAGCCAAAAATAATAATAATGCCCTGCCAAAGCTGTGATTCTGGTGTCGCATCTCTAGGCTGGTTAATGCTCTCTGATGTTCTTTTGATTAAACATTTGATCTGGATTCTTGGTGTGTGTGCACGCATAAGAGACTGAGTGAGAGGGGAGCGGGAGATGGTTTGGGGGGTGGGTCTCCAAGCCTCATCAGACATTCAAATGGGATGCTATGTCAACTACTCCATAGGAAGCAAAGGCTGCATTCACACAGCAATTTATTCCACTTCCCTGGTGTTTCCCGGACTGTTCATTTCTGCCTTATATTTGAGCTTTCATACAGTGTAAAACCCACTTCGAGGAAACTAATGGAATATAGGACCTGTTTAGCACTCATTTCCATTTATTGGACTCCAGGAAAAAAAAATCCCTTAACCCAGAAAATCACAGGAGTAAAATGATAACATTTGGGGTCATATTACAGCATACTGTTATTTATTGTTATTTTAATCAGGGAGGGGAGCATGGAGGAGCAGAAGCACACATGCGTACAAAGCATAGGGAAGTAGTGATGTTGTCCAATGACATACGTTGATGCCACACCCACTGGTGTGAATGAAATGACATAGTGATGTTGTCCAATGACATACGTTGATGCCACACCCACTGGTGTGAATGAAATGTAGTGGACATGCCAGGATTTCCATCAAAAAGCCCCAGTTCCTTAACACAAGAGGTACGGCCATATGAAAGGACCATGAGAAAATTGGCCAAAACCACTAGCATTATAATCAGAAAAACTAAGGCAATATTCTGCACTTCTGAATGCAACCTAAGACTGACTTTTTATAAGTGGAAAGGGCTTTTGAGCTCAAGAAATAACACACACTACTTGGGGAAAAGAAAGATCACTTTCAGCAACATTTCAAATTGAACTGCTTCACTCCCCTTCATCTCTTTGCAATGACATCATATTTTTTTTTTTGAAAAAATATATAAAAATACACACAACTATTTTAGAGAAAAGCTGGAATAAGTTATCCAATAGAGCAAGAATTTTACAGGACATTATTAGAAATCATAGGATTAGCTTAACTCCAGAAGTAGCCATAACAATACATTTTTAATGTATGTGAACCGTATGTTCTAATTAGTGGTTCTGCTTCAACTTGTCCTTCCTTCCTTCCTTCCTTCCTTCCTTCCTTCCTTCCTTCCTTCCTTCTGGATTCCTCTGTCATTTATATACCTTCCCTCCAAAAAGGCTGAAGGGATTGTTTGGAAATGAAGGACAGCAAAAGATTTTTGAAGAGCAACAAGAGTTAGACTTGTTGAACTGCATTTATATCCACATTTTACCCCAATATTTGTACACATTATGTACTTGGCTGAGGAACTGCATCACAAAATTGGGAGAAGTTCAGAATTTGATGGATGTTTCTGTTTGCTCCCCCCCCCCACCAAAGAAAGTCAAATTAGGGAAGTTCACCTACAAATGTGAACTGAATCAACTTTCCCCCCTATCCCACATTCTTACACTAAGCTATAGTGACTTACCCATGTAGGATATATTTTTTTCCTTTTGGTACAGTGTGCTAAACAAAAACAAAAATGACTTATAACCCACAAAGCCTGCCTTACTTGTTCACCGTAACTGATACACTGCAAACCCCAGACTGCTTGAATTATGACTTGACAGCTCTTGTACAGTACCACCCGTTAAATTTGCCCAGCGTGTTGCCAGAGATAGATGCCCCAAATCTCCCATTAACAAAGAGGTAACATGCATTTAACATCCATCAGCACCCGCATTCCCCTTTTGATAATGGCAGATTCCATTACATTTAATAATATGCTACAAGGCTTAAAGTGATGTAATGCTTGAGCAATAGCCACAATGTGTGTGTGTGTGTGTGTGTGTGTGTGTGTGTGTGTGTGTAGTTCATCTGTATAATCACCATCTGTGGGGTGTGTTTCAATATATATATATAATATGAACAAGCAGTCATTTCCATAAATGAATTACTCAGCCCTTTTTTTTTATTGCATTTGGCTACCGTTTCCATGAACGGGGGTAAAAATATGGAGAAAATAAAAATCTTGGCTACTAGACTAGATTAATTAAACATCATTAATACATTGCACCTCTGTGGCATTTCTCCCCCATCTTTGACACACCCCATAAACATGTTGCTAATTAATTCTCATCACATATTTTTTAAGAGTTTAATAGGCGGTTATTATCCAAGTTTTAAAGATGAACATTTTTTATTTTTATTTTTTTATTTAAAAGGATATTGAGTAACTCGCTCAAGGCAACGAAAGGTAAAATTAGGATTCAGCAGTTCTTGGCATTACATATTCGACTTACACTCATGTCATAACACCCTCTCACTTCTTCTTTCAAAGCCAGGCTACAACATCAGCAAAACTCTTGGTGGATTGCACCATTTTGGACTGCCCCAGAGTCCTAGGTGTGGGTGGGGTGGGGGTAGGCGATTCCAGCCCTACTTGGAGATATCAGGGATTGAATATGGTGTTTTCCACATGCAAGGCAGATGCTCTACTGCTGAGTCACAGTCTTCTCCTTTGAGCTAAAGTGTGTGTGGGGGGGTTCACCTTCAGAAAGGCTCCATGCACCTTAATATCATTTATCAAGGCACTACTGTACCAGCACTAATGCCACAGTAATAAAAAAAAGGAAAAATAAACTGGTGGTCTTACTTTGCAGAAATGATAATCCTTCTACCAGCCTTTCCTAACCTAATGGTCTCCAGAGGTGCTGAACTCCTATCAGACTTAGGAAGCATGGTCAATAGTCAGTGATGAAGGAAGCAGTAGTCCTAAACTTCCAGAGGGCACTAGGTTGGATAAGCGTGCTCAAGTCTGTGCATAATAATTTGGATGCCCTATAGGCCCATCAAACTGAAGTGTGTGTGTGTATGAAATGAAAGGACGTTTCCTGTACTTTGGGGGAAGCACTGAATATTCCAGTCATCTGAAAGGCCAATTAAAAATAATATAAAGGAACACTTTCTGTTCATAGGTAATGTAACCGAATCGCCTGCTCTTTATTGATAATTCATTATATGTTGGTCTTATCACTCTGCAGCTCTGAAATGCTTTTTACTGTAATGATTTTATACCACAGCCCCATAATGGCCTTCTGCTCATGTCAATCAGCACCACTTGCATGTACCATTCTGCAGTCTGAATTGAGAGAATGGTTAAAAGCATTCCCTCATTTTCTCCATTTAACTCATGTGTTACCCAAGTTTTTACATTAAATGGCCATCCTTAATATCCCGTGACATGTCACCTATTTTCTAGGGAGGCTACTGATACAGTACTTACCCAATTCCAAAATCCATACTAATCTAATTAGGTCTTGCCCGCCTCAGCCAAGAGTGGTTCCTTTGGTGCATCAGCATTTAATCTGGAGAAGGAATTTAGGGGAAAGAACAGAAACAATTTGAACTGCAGTTGGCTAAATGCAGCCCTGGCTGATGCAATTTATTTTGTGAAAAGGAATTAGCAGAAATTGAAGTCAAGTTGAGGGATGAAGGTCACAGAGATACAGATTTAATGCCAAGAAGCCAGATTCAGTTGTGGAATGTTAGCAAAGATAGCCAGCCACTGGTCAGGAAAACGTGGCCATACAGTTTTATCATCGTGTGCCTGAAGCCAACTTTGGGAAAGGTTTCAAAATTCACCCTGATCTCCAAACTTTACAAAATTTCTAGACTCAGCCTGATAGCCTCAGATGCATTGGTAAGCTCAAGACTCAATTATTGTAATGTGTTTTGTGTGAGGCTGCCCTTGTATCTGGTCCGGAAGCTGCTGCTAGTGCAGAATCTACAAGGCTCTTGTGTTAATTCAGACAGCTCTAAACACCTTGGGCCTAAGGTACCTCAAGGACCACCTGATTCCTTATGCTTTGCCTCAGTCACTGAGATCCTCTGATGAGGCACTGTTGGTGGTCTGCCATGTCACTGAGGTTCATCTGGCCTTTACCAAAGGCTGAGGCCCCACCCTGTTGACCTCCTTGCCACTAGAGGCATCTCCTAGACATCTCCTAATAATTATATTATTCTTACAGGACTTCCAAACCTGAAATTCTTTGCCAATCAGCTCTTGCTCAAATATTTCACATTTTAAAAATGGTTTTTATTTTTTGAAAATAGGTTATGTACCTTAAAAAAGGGCACGGGTGGCGCTGTGGGTTAAACCACAGAGCCTAGGGCTTGCCGATCAGAAGGTCGGCGGTTCGAATCCCCGCAACGGGGTGAGCTCCTGTTGCTCGGTCCCTGCTCCTGCCAACCTAGCAGTTCGAAAGCACGTCAAAGTGCAAGTAGATAAATAGGTACCACTCTGGCAGGAAGGTAAATGGCATTTCCATGCGCTGCTCTGGTTCGCCAGAAGTGACTTAGTCATGCTGGCCACATGACCTGGAAGCTGTACGCCGGCTCCCTCGGCCAATAAAGCGAGATGAGCGCCGCAACCCCAGAGTCGGTCACGACTGGACCTAATGGTCAGGGGTCCCTTTACCAGTGTGGCGAGTGGTCTGGAATGATGGGAATTGTAGCCAAGCAACATTTTGAAGTCCCCCATCCCTGTCGTAAGGGAGATGCTCAAGTTCCCTGACCATTTTGTTCACCCTGTTCCACAATGCTTAGCCATGCCTACTCATAAGTAAGCTCCACTGAGTTGAATGGGGCTTACTCCCAGGCAGGGGCACTAATTCCTGGGGGGCTGAGCCCTTTTGCCGTCTCCCAAGTATTTTTTGGGAGGGGGCTGCTGTCAATGTAAAAAATATCAGGGGACAGAGGGGGCTGAGCACAGAGCCAGCTCCTTCTCCTCTTCCTCTTCCCAAGAGCCAGTGTGGTGTAGTGGTTAAGAGCGGTAGACTCGTAATCTGGTGAACCGGGTTTGCGTCTCTGCTCTTCCACATGCAGCTGCTGGGTGACCTTGGGCTAGTCACACTTCTCTGAAGTCTCTCAGCCTCACTCACCTCACAGAGTGTTTCTTGTGGGGGAGGAAGGGAAAGGAGAATGTTAGCCATTGTGAGACTCCTTGGGGTAGTGATAAAGCAGGATATCAAATCCAAACTCTTCTTCTTCCTCCTCCTCCTCCTGCTGGAGAGGGAAAAGAATGTGGAAGCAGCCCCCCACCAGTGGTGAGGGCAGGAGGAGGTAGAGGAATCACAAGCCACACTACCACTGTGTTCAGCTCCACCTGTGGCTCCTCCCAACGTCCTGACGTTGCACGTATGATGTCCTGACATCAATATGTCGCACCCATGCAATGTCATGTGTGCAATGTCAGCAGCAGCACCCAAATTGCCCTTGTAAGCTGGCACCTCAGCTCCCAGCCAGCCTTAGTGTATTTTATTTCTCAGCTATTATAGAGGTCACAGAATGGGCATTATCACATATTTGGGGATTGATTTGTGGCATACTTGCAGCAGAAGCTGGGCAACTCAAATATAAAGGCAGGCATTGTGTGCCTACTCAGAGTGAATTTACTCAGCAAGTCAGTCCAAATAATTAGTTTCTAAGGTAGCTCCCACTTCCCAGGGCTTTAGCCAAGATACAGCCAGCATATCAACATGAGGCATAATAATGTGTGTGTGTGCTTTTTTAAAAGGGAATACATTGCCTGCTAATCGGACGTGACATGTTTTCTAGGCCTTTAAGATAAATGATTTCCCTATTAGATCCTCTGGGAGGTTGGGGGACTCTTGTCATGAGGAAGGAAAGGTTAGCATCAGAGAATGGCTCTACATCCCTTTCCTGGCTCTGCCCTGCACAGAGATGAAATCTGAAGCGTGCTGTGAACAATAGTTTGTTTTATTCATTCTTTCAAAAGCCCTATAATTGTTTAATAACTGTACAGCTGGAGCAAAATATGTGTCTAAGAGGCAAGGCCACCCACTAATATGCATTTTCACCAGGTTATGTCTTCTGGAACAAAAGGTATCTAGAACTCATTAATGATGTTGCATTGCATGTTGCAATCCTAGACACACTTACTTGGGAGTGTGATTTACTCCTGAGGAAGCAAATCCTTACTTATTAATTTAATTTACAGTCAGACCTTGGGTTGTGAACGCTGCAGGTTGTGAGTTTTCGGATTACAGACGCGCCAAATCCAGAAGTACTGGAACAGGTTACTTCCAGGTTTTGGCACTCATGCATGTGCAGAAGCACTAAATCGTGCTTTGCGCATGCACAAAAGTGCTGAATCGCGTCATGCACATGTGCAGACGCAGCGCAGCGGGTTGTGAAAATGCCTCCCGCACGGATCATGTTTGCAACCCGAGGTTCCACTGTATTTACTTACTGTGGTGGAATCTACACACATAAAAAAAAGTTCTGAATTTTGTTTAAAAAAGTGTTTTTAAAAATACATTGAATTTTCCATAAGGTTCACCATCGCTATCTATTTTCACACTGTATATTACACTTAAAACACACTTAAAAATGTCATTTGCAGCTGTATAGCTGAGTCCCTAATTTACATGCTGCCTTTCTCCCAAGTTGGAATACAGATAGGGGTGGATTTTGGTAATGCGGTGCCCTAAGCGAGGACAAATCCCCCTGTCTTATTTTCACAATAATTCCCTTTGGTACAGTTGCTTTTTATGGATCTTCTCCGTTGGTACCCTCATAAGTATAGGTTGTTGTTGTTGCTGTTGTTGAAATTATCATCAACATCATCATTATTTTGCCCCCCTTGGCTTGGTACCCTCTGGGAGGGGGGAACAATCCGCACTGCCTTAAATCTGGCATTGATTACAAATCCTGTTCCAACTTTTAAAAACAACATTATAAAATACAAAATAATTAAGCCAAACCAGTTAAAAACAATAATAAAACAAATCAGAACACATTTCAAACCATAAATTAAAATACAGTTTGCCCTGACAGCAGCCCAGAGATCAGCACCACCTGCTCCTTAGTTTCCAAAAGCCTTGTCTGGACAGGAAAGTCTTAGCTTGCTGGTGGAAGGATAACAAGGAGGAAGCCAAGCTTCCTCTCTTGGAAGGAAATTCCACAATATGGGAGCAGCCACAGAAAAGGCTCTCTCTCATGTCACTTTCACCCTTTACTCTGATGTTGATAGGACTGAGAGAAGGTGCTCCCCCAAGGATCTCAGCAGGTTGGTATGGGGAGATACAATCTTTCCGGAAGCCTGGGCCCATGCCGCCTAGCATCACACTGTGCATCATTGTATGAGAGCTATTTCCTTTAATTTAGGAATTGCTTTTTATTAAACTTCTCAGAGCAGCTTGTCAGTAAATACACCAACAATTCAAACATATATCAAACAATTTCACATATAATTGGTGGCTGTTACCGGCAAGTATGTTTTTGATTGTAATTGCTTTTAGTTTTTAGTAGTTTAGTAGTTTTTAGATATTTTCAGCTGTTTTCAGAAAGTTTCAATCTGTTTTGCTTGGTTTTGGTTTCTAAAATTGCATATCTGTTTGCTGCCCTGGGATCCCTGGGGACAAAGGGTGGTATATCAATTCCATAAATAAATGAAATATATAGGGTGGGGGGAGAATGAAAACAATTTCATGCAGGAAAAACAATTAAATCAATGTCATATAGAAAAACAATATCACATTCAATACAAATATAGCCAAATAGGCAAAATGTTCCTCTTCAACTAGGACTTTGGCTGATTAAACAACCTATGGCCTTTTATATATATGTGTTTGTGAGGGGGGGGGAGTGTTATTGGCTTTTTGTTTTTGCTGTTATGTTATGTTATGCATTTTGTGTTTTCATTTTTGTATTTTTACATTGTAAACTACTCTGTGATCTTCAGAAGAAGGTTGGTATATATAATAAGTAATAAAAAATAATAGCTTGGGATAAAAATAAGAATAATTGATTAATCAATAGATAGATTGACTAAATCAACATAACTCTGCAGGTGAAAAAAATGATCTATTTTTGATTTTATGCCATTGACATACTCAACAATACTTTGAGGGACCATAGCCTGGCGTGCTCTGGTCCATGGGGTCACGAAGAGTCGGACACGACTAAACAACAACAACAGATTGCTGTCTGTGTCTTTCCCTGTGCATCCCATCCTTTCATCCCATGATCTGAATCCAGAAGAACCAGGAGGGCTGCAAGTTCCCTCTCCTTACACAGAGATCATAACAAGGACCCCTCTTACAGGATTCTTGTAATAATTAAAGAGATAATATACGTGAAGCATTTCAAACAGTCTTAACAGAGCAGTCCTAAGTTACTCAGAATTAAGACCCATTGTAAATGTGTTTACGAATACACAAATATTTGGGAGCAGGGATGAAAATAATCTGTCAATTTTGGTTTCTCTCCATTTCTTACTTTTCCAACCTTAAGTTCAATTCTCCACATTTCCACATCAAGTTGTGAGGGTTTTGTTACTTTTTAAAAAAGTTCTCCAGAAAATCCATCAGCATTTAGTGTGAATTTCTCCCAATAAACACGTTTTTGTATACACTTTCTCCTAATACACAAATCATTTTCCACAATATAACACCCCTTTGTATGTTATTTTCACAAATATATGCGTTTATATGCACACTATATGCATTTTCGTATTGCATTGCAAAATTCAGAGAAGCGTGAATTCACATATATTTTGAAAAGTGCCAATAGGTAAGTTCTCCTATGAATGCAAACTCTGTTGGATTTTTCCCTGTTCGTTTCAAGTGCACGAACATAGAAGCAAAGCATGGTCTTGAAGAGACATCTGCCACAACCATCTGTGCTGGTCTCCATCTGGTCAGTTCTTGGATGGGTGACTGCTTGGTGGGGTGTGAGTGTGTCCTGTGTACCATCCCAAAAGAGGATGTCCTATAAATGTAATACAAACATGAATTCACACACAGACACACAACCTGTTCCCTTTGCTTATGTTTAGTATATGGCAGTGTTTCTTAACCTTCTTGGGATTGCAGAGCCTTGTGAGAACCTGATGAAAGCTACGGACACCATTCCCCAGAAAAATGCACATGAACACAAAATTTTGTGTACAATTAATTTTAGTACATTGCGGGTGGGAATGTGCCCAATTTATGGACCCCCTGAAGCCCATCCATGGCTAGAACTTCCACTATATATCCTGGGTATTGATGTTGGTGGTAGGTTTGTCTTGATGAGCTTCCAAGTTAGCTCTCCACCACCACCTCCGCTCTGAAAACTCATTTTCAGCAAAGAAATATCCAAGCTTTTAACACCATCAAATAACTGAGGAGCTCATGCCTCTTGTTCAGTGCCCCACCCAAGCCAGGGGGGAAAATGTAAATATATCATTGAGCCTTTAATTCCTCCCATCCTTTCCTTCAAGCTTCTCATTGGTTTGGTCTGATTAAATAACTGAAGGCAAGCACAATGGCATCCAAGTTCTACACAGAGTTGCAGGGTGTGTGTGTGCCTCAGAGCATGTGGGGAGGGGGTGTTGTTGAAGAGAAACTCATCAGATAAAGTCTCTGGGAGGTCATCAATCACAGCTGCTGACAACCATTTTGCCTTCGTTTGTTACAGATGTGAACATGCTTAATTATTTGTAGTGTAATTAGTTCATGAAATGTCAGGAAATGTCAAACTGTGTTCACGGCGCACATTTTACCACAAGGATTGAGGGTGGGGGGAGAGCAGAGTGTCGTTGGGGAGGGCTGTTGGTGTGTGGGGGGGTGTTGTGTCTGTGGGGAGATGGCCTGGGGGACAAATGAGGTCAACATTATTAAGATGAGGGATTTGGAGGAAGCTCCCCTTCAAGGAAATCCAAGGAGCCATTAAGGAAAGTGGAGAAAACCACTGTGGCTTTCCAAAATATAAAATGCTTTCTGCCATTTGATTTGTGTCTGTGTTTGACTATGTGTGCCAAGTTTTAAGGGAGTTGCATTCCTAGCGGGGAAGACTCATCCAGGAGCTTAGATCCATTCTAAAAATATTAAAACATCAGCGTGGCAGAAGAGACGTTTTAGGTCAAGGGAAATCAGTATTCTCCTCTCAACTTCCCACATCTCCCATCAGTCAGATTATCACATTAAGAACCACTTGCCTCTTTAGAGAGATACCACTGACCAAAGGAATGAAGTACTTTCATGAAGGGTGTATATCTACACTATAGACTTAACAATCGCTTACTAGTCATTCTCTTATTAAGTTTCCAATGAATCCTGGGAATTGTAGATTGCTGGGATCACTGGAGTAGTTTCAGTGTCTCAGCAGGCTGTGTTTCCCAGGATTCTTTAGAGCAAGTCATGGCAAGTAAAGTTCAGTTCAATTCATCAGAAAACATAAAAAGGAATGCTAATAAAAGAAAGCCGATCAGGCAGTAAAAAATGGAACACACACAAAGGCACTGTGCACTGTCACAATTGTACAACATCAAGAGATGAGTAGAATCAAATACATGATAATGAGCTGTGAATTATTATTATTTTACATATTTATTTTGTCATTGTGGATAAACAGCATCCCTGTTGTTTTAATGGCTCTTTCGCCCTATCAAATTTTTTATTTCATACGCAATTGTCCCTGTAGATCACAACCCCATTTGGATATGTGAAGCAATGCATAAATTGCCCAAATCTAATAAAAGAAAGTTACATTTCATTCAGAGAACACAAGGCATT